>NC_057808.1:370067274-370403828 GCF_018294505.1 Triticum aestivum | reverse complement strand
CACCCTCGTGCGCCTCTACAGCCGTCCGCGCCGGCCAACGACCCGCGCCCCCTGTCGTCCCGCGCGCCAGCTGCCCCGTGCACGCCTGTGGCCCCTCCCCCCGCCTCGCCGCAGCCGCGCACATGCGCTCCCCTGCCGCAGTTGCCCGCCGCTGTCCGCGCCCACCGCCCCGCTTCCCCGTGCCCGCCTTCTACCGTTCATCGCGTCCCCGCACTCACTCCTACCGCCGTTCCCCACGCTACTCGCCTGCTATCAGTGACCCCTCACCTGATTGTAAACTTCTTAGTATAGGTTGGTTAGTGATCCATTAGTGATCCCTCACCTTGTCCCAGTTGCCTCGGCTTGATGATCGATGACTCGATCATCGTGACCAACAACTGGAGCCCGACACATCACCTCACCCGACTCTGCAGAGCTACTATCGAGTGCCGAGGATGATACCTCGTAACACACTCCTGATGATATCTCTGTAGTGTAGCTAATCGGTCGTGGTCTACCGAGGGTGATTCCTCCTTCACCACTCTTGATGACGACTCTGTCGGCAACACCTTTAGTGTGAACCACGAGGGTGATTCCTCCTAAGCTCACCTTGAGGATTACATCGAGTAGAATCCATCGAGGATGATTCCTCGGGTTTTCCACCTTGATGTTTTGGACACACGGTTACCTTGAATTTACTTCAGATCCTTGTGAAAGTCGGGCGGGCCCAGAGAGCACCCGCGAGAGATACCTGTGAAAGTTGGGCGGGCCCCAAGAGCACCCCGCGAGAGTTGCGGTGGCAGCCGGCTGTTTAGCGGTATCACCCAGTATGTTGTGGTGGCTCTGGACTTGTCCCAACAGCCATCACAAATTTTTAATAATGCACTAACATGTTTGGGTATTTGTTCTGAGTTGGCCACTGGGCTATACGCACTAACCGCCACGCGGGAACAAATATGGGCACTCGGCGTCATACGTTTCTTCCGAAAGCTCTGTCAGACGTCCAGTTCAACATTGCGGCACAGCTGGGCCGATGCCATCCATGATAGAGGTGGTGCCTGGACGCGCCCTACATGCAACGATCCGGAGTGCAAAGGGTGATGGGCCCAAGACCCCGGAGTGCTTAGGATGTAGACCGGCGGAGACCTCTCCGCAGAGCCTAGGTAGGACTTCGACATGTTGATCTTCCGAGGCCGGGCATGACCGAGGAAAGTGTGTCGGCCAAAGTAATCAAGCGTGTTGGGTAATGTGGTGCACCCCTGCAGGGAAGTTAGCTTGTTGTATCCCGATCTATTACAGCTAGAAATGGATACGTGAGACATGAGATGGATATGTTGGCTCCGGGATTGCTTTCCCGAAGGGAGTCGAGGAAGGATCTTTAGGCATTAGGCTACAACATTCTTGTTAATTATAATATGTTATTTTGTACTCTTCTAAATGCCGCAAGATGCTTGAAGTTGCTAGTCTTTGATAGGCTAGGCTTCCCCTGTATTCCGGTATTTTGCAGTATAGTCCACAGTTACATCCCTCCCCTTTGAATCCAATGCATACTTAGTATAGATCTGATGCTTGCGAGTACTTTGGATGAGTACTCACGGATGCTTTGCTACCTCTTTTCCCCCTATACTCGGTTGCTGTGATCAGATGGTGGATCCCAGGAGCCAGATGCCACCCTCGTCGACTACTACTACTACTACCCCGAGGATGCCTACTACTACGTGGAGACCGCCGACGACCATGAGTAGTTAGGAGGTCCCAGGCAGGAGGCCTTGCCTTTTCGATTTGTATCTTGTTTGTGCTTGCCTTCTTAAGGCAGTCTTATTTAACTTTATGTCTGTACTCAGATATTGTTGCTTCCGCTGACTCTTGTGCTTTCAAGCTTTTGTATTCGAGCCCTCGGGGCCCCGTCTTGTAATATGAAGCTTGTATTATTTTAATTTGTGTCTAGAGTTGTGTTGTGATATCTTCCCGTGAGCCCCTGATCTTGATCATACACAAATGCGTGTATGATTAGTGTACGATTGAATCGGGGGCTCACAGCGCTGCACCCAGCAGTGACCACAGTGGTGGCGCTGGCGATGTTCATGGCAGCGATGGAGGCCACCACCAGGACCGTAGCGACGAAGAGGAGCACGGTATGTGATAACCCACAAGTATAGGGGATCGCAACAGTTTTCGAGGGTAGAGTATTCAACCCAAATTTATTGATTCGACACAAGGGGAGCCAAAGAATATTCTCAAGTATTAGCAGTTGAGTTGTCAATTCAACCACACCTGGATAACTTAATATCTGCAGCAAGGTATTTAGTAGCAAAGTAATATGAAAGTAGCGGTAACGGTAGCAAAAGTAAAGATAGCAATTTTGTAGTAATTGTAAAAGTGGCAACGCTAAAGTAACTAAGCGAAGAACAATATGTGAAAAGCTCGTAGGCATTGGATCGGTGATGGAAAATTATGCCGGATGCGATTATTCATGCAACAATTATAACATAGGGTGACACAAAACTAGCTCCAATTCATCAATGTAATGTAGGCATGTATTCCGAATATAGTCATACGTGCTTATGGAAAAGAACTTCCATGACATCTTTTGTCCTACCCTCCCGTGGCAGCGGGGTCCTATTGGAAACTAAGAGATATTAAGGCCTCCTTTTAATAGAGTACCGGACCAAAGCATTAACACATAGTGAATACATGAACTCCTCAAACTATGGTCATCACCGGGAGTGGTCCCGATTATTGTCACTTCGGGGTTGCCGGATCATAACACATAGTAGGTTACTAATGACTTGCAAGATAGATCAAGAACTCACATATATTCATGAAAACATAATAGGTTCAGATCTGAAATCATGGCACTCGGGCCCTAGTGACAAGCACTAAGCATAGCAAAGTCATAGCAACATCAATCTTAGAACATAGTGGATACTAGGTATCAAACCCTAACAAAACTAACTCGATCACATGATAAATCTCATCCAACCCATCACCGTCCTGCAAGCCTATGATGGAATTACTCACGCATGGCGGTGAGCATCATGAAATTGGTGATGGAGGATGGATTCCCCTCTCTGGAGCCCCGAACGGACTCCAGATCAGCCCTCCCGAGAGAGATTAGGGCTTGGCGGCGGCTCCGTATCGTAAAACGCGATGAATCCTTCTCTTTAATTTTTTTCTCCCCAAACGTGAATATATAGAGTTGGAGTTGAGGTCGGTGGAGGTCCAGGGGCCCACGAGGCAGGGGGCGTGCCCAGGGGGTAGGCGCGCCCCCCACCCTCGTGGACAGGGTGTGGGCCCCCTGGCCTTGATACTTTCGCCAGTATTTCTTATTATTTCCAAAAATAATCCTCGTGAAGTTTCAGGCCATTCCGAGAACTTTTATTTCTGCACAAAAATAACACCATGGCAATTCTGCTGAAAACAGCGTCAGTCCGGGTTAGTTCCATTCAAATCATGCAAGTTAGAGTCCAAAACAAGGGCAAAAGTGTTTGGAAAAGTAGATACGACGGAGACGTATCAACTCCCCCAAGCTTAAACCTTTGCTTGTCCTCAAGCAATTCAGTTGATAAACTGAAAGTGATAAAGAAAAACTTTTACAAACTCTGTTTTCTCTTGTTGTTGTAAATATTTAAAGCCAGCATTCAAGTTTTCAGCAAAGATTATGAACTAACCATATTCACAATAACATTTAGGTCTCATGTTTACTCATATCAATGGCATAATCAACTAGCGAGCAATAATAAATCTCGGATGACAACACTTCCTCAAAACAATCATGATATGATATAACGAGATGGTATCTCGCTAGCCCTTTCTGAGACCGCAAAACATAAATGCAGAGCACCTTTAAAGATCAAGGACTGACTAAACATTGTAATTCATGGTAAAAGAGATCCAGTCATACCCAATATAAATTAATAGTAATGGATGCAAATGACAGCGGTGCTCTCCAGCTGGAGCTTTTTAATAAGAGGGTGATGACTCAACATAAAGGTAAATAGATAGGCCCTTCGCAGAGGGAAGCAGGGATTTGTAGAGGTGCCAGAGCTCGATTTTGAAATAGAGATAAATAATATTTTGGGTGGTATACTTTCATTGTCAACATAACAACCGAGATATCTCGATATCTTCCATGCTACTCACATTATAGGCGGTTCCCAAACAGAATGGTAAAGTTTATACTCCCCCTCCACCAACAAGCATCAATCCATGGCTTGCTCAAAACATCGAGTGCCTCCAACTAACAAGAGTCCTGGGGGAGTTATGTTTGCAATTATTTTGATTTGTTTTGCATAAAGCATGGGACTGGGCATCCCGATGGCCAGCCATTTTCTCGTGAGTGAGGAGCGGAGTCCACTCCTCTTGAGAATAACCCGCCTAGCATGGAAGATACAGACAGCCCTAGTTGATACATGAGCTATTCGAGCATACAAAACAGAATTTCATTTGAAGGTTTAGAGTTTGGCACATACAAATTTACTTGGAACGGCAGGTAGATACCGCATATAGGAAGGTATGGTGGACTCATATGGAATAACTTTGGGGTTTAAGGGATTGGATGCACAAGCAGTATTCCCGCTTAGTACAAGTGAAGGCTAGAAAGAGACTGGGAAGCGACCAACTAGAGAGCGACAACAGTCATGAACATGCATTAAAATTAATAAACATTGAGTGCAAGCATGAGTAGGATATAATCCACCATGAACATAAATATCGTGAAGGCTATGTTGATTTGTTTCAACTACATGTGTGAACATGTGCCAAGTCAAGTCACTTGAATCATTCAAAGGAGGATACCACCCTATCATACCACATCACAACCATTTTAATAGCATGTTGGCATGCAAGGTAAACCATTATAAACTCCTAGCTAATTAAGCATGGCATAAGCAACTATAATCTCTAATTGTCATTGCAAATATGTTTATTCATAATATGCTGAATCAGGAACGATGAACTAATCATATTTACAAAAACAAGAGAGGTCGAGTTCATACCAGCTTTTCTCATCTCAATCAGTCCATCATATATCGTCATTATTGCCTTTCACTTGCACGACCGAACGATGTGAATAATAATAATAGTGCACGTGCATTGGACTAAGCTGGAATCTGCAAGCATTTAATACAAAAGAGAAGACAAGGTAATATGGGCTCTTGGTTAAATCAACAATAATGCATATAAGAGCCACTTCAACGTTTTCATTTTGGCCCTCTCCTCTCGACCCCCCAAAAAAGAAAAGAAATAAAACTATTTACACGGGAAAGCTCCCAACAAGTAAAAAGAAGAACGAGAAATCTTTTTGGGTTTTCTTTTAGTTACTACTACAAGCATGAAAAGTAAACTAGCTGAAAGCTACAACTAATTTTTTTTGTTTTTCTTAAGGTTTATCAAACACACAAGAAGAAAGCATAAAAAGGAGAATAAACTAGCATGGATAGTACAATGAAAAAGTATATGAGCACCGACAACTAGAATGAGTGTGTGAACATGAATGTAATGTCGGCTTTTGGCCTAAGTTGGTCTATGGCCACGGCTGGCCTGGCGGATATCCAAAGTTGTAGTTGGGGTCATACTGAGAAGGAGCCTCGGGTTGCCACTGGTTGGCAAACTCCTCCGGACCCCACTGGTAAACAGACTGTCGTGAAGGATCAAATTGTGGTTCCGGCTCTGGCTCTGTAGCTGGTGTGGGGTTTCGGTAGGCGTGAATGGCCTCCGGCGGAACAAGGTACTTGCCTGCAGATAAGTCAAACAAGGAAGGATCAGGCAAAGTAATAATCTCAGGGCGAATTTTATCAAATATCAATTTGTACTTAAGCGACTTTTCCCTATTCTTAACGATAAAATCATGTGCTACCATACTCTTATAGTCTAGAAAAACAGGAGGCAGCAACTTTTCTTCTTTCTCATAATGCCTAATAGGTATGTTAACATGTGCAGCGAGGCGCGAGGCGAAGATACCTCCCAAAATGGGGCCCTTCGTACGGTTAAGATTTAACCGCTTTGCAACAATTGCGCCCATACTAAATGTGTCATCACGGAACAAGGCATGGCACAAAATAACAATATCAGGGGCACTAAGGTTGCCACAGTTTCCGCGACCAATTAAACATCTACTAGGAAATATCGCAAAGTAACGCAGAACCAGAAAATGTATGCTAGTAATCCTTGCGTCGGAAACTTTCCTTGTTTCCCCTACAACAATCATATCAATAAACCCTTCCACATCATGGCGATGTGGTTCCTCTATGCTACCAGCAAGGGGTATCTTACAAACCCGGCAGAAATCAGAAAGGGACATCTCCTTATGCTCATCATATAAATAAAATTCCACTGAAGGTGGTGATCTCCTAGCATGGAAATGAAAATTTTGCACGAAAATATTAGTGAGTAAGAGATACTGTACGCGCTGGTCACGGAGGAAGTCGGTGAGGCCTGCATTCTCAGCCAACTCATAAAAATCATCATAAATCCCGGCTGCTCTCAAGAAATCATCACAAGGCCATTCACACGGCCGAACTTCCGCGGTGCGAGGGAGATTATATTTGGGCCTCTCGTCTTCTTCACTTTGTTTATCCTTCAAGCTTCGGCTCGAAGAACCCCTAAAAAATCTCTTCATTTTCTAAAAAATTCTGAAATTTTTAGTAACTTCAAATAAAAGTGAACCAAACTCAACAAAATTAATAGTAACTACTCCCACAAGTGCCTAGAGACTATACCATGCATTAAAACTACTTGGGACCATATAAATTTGACATGCAAGCTCAAGAATAGGGTCACCTAGGCAGCAAAAATTTGCAATGAATAAAGCACTAGAACAAAAACTAATTGGACCATTGGAGGAGTCACATACCGAAGAACAATCCCCCAAAGCAGTTTTGTGAGTGGAGCTTTGAGCAAGGAGATTGAAAATCACAGCAAAATGAGCTAGAGCTCGTGCTTGAGCTGGTTGGTGATTTTTTTGGGAGGAAGAAGGAGTGTGTGGTGGCTGGAATAAGTGGAGGGGAGCCACCATGGGCCCACAAGGCAGGGGGCGCGCCCTGGACCCTCGTGGCCAGGTGCTTGCTCCCCCTGATGTGTTCTCAGTGCCAGATATTCTCAAATATTCCAGAAAAAATCATATTTCAATTTCGGGGCATTTGGAGAACTTTTATTTTTGGGGTATTTTTTATTTCACGGATAATTCAAAAAACTGACAGAAAATACTATTTTTGATTTATTTAATCTAAATTACAGAAAGTATAAGGAGGGTACAGAAAGGTGTGCTTTCTAACTTCATCCATCTCATGCTCATCAAAAGGAATCCACTAACAAGGTTGATCAGGTCTTGTTAACAAACTCATTTCGAATAACATGAAACCGGAGAAATTTCGAATAACACTATGTTACCTCAACGGGGATATGCACATCCCCAACAATAAGAATATCATATCTCTTTTTGACAGTAGGAAGAGGAAATTCAAAACCTCCAATAATAATTGATGGAATTTTTCCAATAGAATTGATACTGTGGACTTGAGGTTGTTTCCTCAGAAAGTGTACCGTATGGTCATTACCATTGACATGAAAAGTGACATTGCCTTTGTTGCAATCAATAACAGCCCCTGCAGTATTGAAAAGGGTCTTCCAAGAATAATAGACATACTATCATCCTCGGGAATATCAAGAATAACAAAGTCCGTTAAAATAGTAACGTTTGCAACCACAACAGGCACATCCTCACAAATACCGACAGGTATAGCAGTTGATTTATCGGCCATTTGCAAAGATATTTCAGTAGGTGTCAACTTATTCAAATCAAGTCTACGATATAAAGAGAGAGGCATAACACTAACACCGGCTCCAAGATCAGATAAAGCAGTTCTAACATAGTTTCTTTTAATGGAGCATGGTATAGTTGGTACTCCTGGATCTCCTAGTTTCTTTGCTATTCCACCTTTAAAAGTATAATTAGCAAGCATGGTGGAAATTTCAGCTTCCGGTATCTTTCTTTTATTTGTAACAATATCCTTCATATACTTAGCATAAGGATTCATTTTAAGCATATCAGTCAGACGCATACGCAAGAAGATAGGTCTAATCATTTCAGCAAAGCGCTCAAAATCCTCATCATCCTTTTTCTTGGATGGTTTGGGAGGAAAAGGCATGGGTTTCTGAACCCATGGTTCTCTTTCTTTACCGTGCTTCCTAGCAACAAAGTCTCTCTTATCATAACGTTGTTTCTTTGATTGTGGGTTATCAAGATCAACAGCAGGTTCAATCTCTACATCATTGTTATCGCTAGGTTGAGCATCAACATGAACATCATCATTAACATTATCTCTAGGTTCATGTTCATCACCAGATTGTGTTTCAGCATCAGAAATAGAAATATCATTGGAATTCTCAGGTGTGTCAACAATAGGTTCACTAGAAGCATGCAAAGTCCTATCATTTTTCTTTTTCTTCCTCTTAGAAGGACTAGGTGCATCAACATTAGTTCTCTGAGAATCTTGCTCAATTCTCTTGGGATGACCCTCAGGATACGAAGGTTCCCGAGTCATTCTACCCCCTCTAGTCACAACTCTAACAACATTATCATTTTTCTTATTATTTAATTCATTGAGCAAATCATTCTGAGCTCTAAGCACATGTTCTATTTGAGTGGTAACCATAAAAGCATGTTTACTAATGAGTTTAAGTTCACCTTTAACTCTAGACATATAATCACTCAAGTGTTCAATCATATAAGCATTACGTTTCAATTCTCTACCAACATAAGCATTGAAGTTTTCTTGTTTGACAATAAAATTATCAAACTCATCTAAGCATTGGCTAGCAGACTTATAACGAGGAATATCACCTTCATCAAATCTATATAGAGAAATTACCTTTACTACCTGTGTCGGGTTATCAAGAACATGTATTTCTTCAACAGGCGGCAAATTAAGACCATGTATTTCTTCAATAGGAGGTAAATTCTTAACATCTTCAGCTTTAATACCTTTTTCTTTCATAGATTTCTTTGCCTCTTGCATATCTTCAGGACTGAGAAATAGAATACCCCTTTTCTTGGGAGTTGGCTTAGGAGTTGGTTCAGGAAGTGTCCAATTATTTTCATTAGTCAACATATTATTCAATAGCAATTCAGCTTGATCAACTATTCTTTCCCTGAAAACACAACCAGCACAACTATCCAGGTGGTCTCTGGAAGCATCGGTTAGTCCATTATAAAAGATATCAAGTATTTCATTTTTCTTGAGAGGATGATCAGGCAAAGCATTAAGTAATTGGAGAAGCCTCCCCCAAGCTTGTGGGAGACTCTCTTCTTCAATTTGCGCAAAATTATATATTTCCCTTAAAGCAGCTTGTTTCTTATGAGCGGGGAAATATTTAGCAGAGAAGTAATAAATCATATCCTGGGGACTACGCACACAACCATGATCAAGAGAATTAAACCATGTTTTAGCATCACCCTTTAATGAGAATGGAAATAATTTAAGGATATAATAGTAGCGAGTTTTCTCATCATTAGTGAACAGGGTAGCTATATCATTTAATTTAGTAAGATGTGCCACAACAGTTTCAGATTCATAGCCATAAAAAGGATCAGATTCAACCAAAGTAATTATCTCAGGATCAATAGAGAAATCATAATCCTTATCAGTAACACAGATAGGTGAAGTAGCAAAAGCAGGGTCATATTTCATTCTAGCATTCAGAGATTTTTCTTTCAGCTTAACTAATAATTTCTTAAGATCACTCCTATCATTGCAAGCAAGAAAGTCTCTAGCAGTTTCTTCATCCATAACATAACCCTTAGGCACAACAGGCAATTCATATCTAGGGGGAGAATCTTCATCATCACTTTCATCAATATTATCAGTTTTAGTAATTTCATTCTCTCTAGCCCTAGCAAGTTGTTCATCCAGAAATTCACCTAGTGGCACAGTATTATCAAGCATAGAAGTGGTTTCATCATAAGTATCATGCATAGCAGAAGTGGCATCATCAGTAACATGCGACATATCAGAGTTAATAGCAGGTGTAGGTGTCGCAAATTTACTCATAACAGAAGGTGAATCAAGTGCAGAGCTAGATGGCAGTTCCTTACCTCCCCTCGTAGTTGAGGGAAAAATCTTAGTTCTTTCGTCTTTCAAGTTCCTCATAGTGACCAGCAGATATAAATCCCAAGTGACTCAAAGAATAGAGCTATGATCGCCGGCAACGGCGCCAGAAAATAGTCTTATAACCCACAAGTATAGGGGATCGCAACAGTTTTCGAGGGTAGAGTATTCAACCCAAATTTATTGATTCGACACAAGGGGAGCCAAAGAATATTCTCAAGTATTAGCAGTTGAGTTGTCAATTCAACCACACCTGGATAACTTAATATCTGCAGCAAGGTATTTAGTAGCAAAGTAATATGACAGTAGCGGTAACGGTAGCAAAAGTAAAGATAGCAATTTTGTAGTAATTGTAAAAGTGGCAACGCTAAAGTAACTAAGCGAAGAACAATATGTGAAAAGCTCGTAGGCATTGGATCGGTGATGGAAAATTATGCCGGATGCGATTATTCATGCAACAGTTATAACATAGGGTGACACAAAACTAGCTCCAATTCATCAATGTAATGTAGGCATGTATTCTGAATATAGTCATACGTGCTTATGGAAAAGAACTTGCATGACATCTTTTGTCCTACCCTCCCGTGGCAGCGGGGTCCTATTGGAAACTAAGGGATATTAAGGCCTCCTTTTAATAGAGTACTGGACCAAAGCATTAACACATAGTGAATACATGAACTCCTCAAACTACGGTCATCACCGGGAGTGGTCCCAATTATTGTCACTTCGGGGTTGCCGGATCATAACAGATAGTAGGTGACTATATACTTGCAAGATAGGATCAAGAACTCACATATATTCATGAAAACATAATAGGTTCAGATCTGAAATCATGGCACTCGGGCCCTAGTGACAAGCATTAAGCATAGCAAAGTCATATCAACATCAATCTCAGAACATAGTGGATACTAGGGATCAAACCCTAACAAAACTAACTCGATTACATGATAAATCTCCGGGGCCCCGAATGGACTCCAAATCAGCCCTCCCGAGAGAGATTAGGGCTTGGCGGCGGCTCCGTATCGTAAAACGTGATGAATCCTTCTCTCTGTTTTTTCCTCCCTGAACACGAATATATAGAGTTAGAGTTGAGGTCGGTGGAGCTCCAGGGGGCCCATGAGGCAGGGGGCGCGCCCCCACCCTCGTGGACAGGGTGTGGGCCCCCTGGCCTTGATTCTTTTGCCAGTATTTTTTATTATTTCCAAAAATAATTCCCCGTGAAGTTTCAGGCCATTTCGAGAACATTTATTTCTGCACAAAAATAACACCATGGCAATTCTGCTGAAAACAGCGTCAGTCCGGGTTAGTTCCATTCAAATCATGCAAGTTAGAGTCCAAAAGAAGGGCAAACGTGTTTGGAAAAGTAGATACGACGGAGACGTATCAGTATGGCGCACTGCATCGGTGGAGGCCGTCGTTCCTGTTGAGGCGACGCTGATGGCGGCATCCAAAGTTCTGACGATGAACAACGGCCAGACCAAAAGTCCGGCAAGGAAGACGGATACGGTGATGCTCCCTGGCCACAAACCCAGGGAAGGCAAAAGCAAGGTCTGGCAAGAATGCCATTGTTCTCACCTTTCTTATTCTTGGCCTATTCTCGCTAGGTGATGGTTGTACCTTCAAGCTAAGTAAGCATTTCTTCTCCCTCATGATGTGTGTATGTACTAGTTGGTACAATGCTGTGTATATATGTACAGTTTTTTCCTGGACCTCAGTGATAATTAGATTGTTCACATTCCTTTTGTGGATAAAGATGACTTACTTGAAGTTCCTTTTTTGGATAAAAAAACCTTCAAAGGTTCCTACAATTTACTAGGTAATACAAATATAATTGTGTACATACATTTGCACTACCTATATTACATGCAAATTAATAAGTTCTCCCAACATGCAAATCACTTGAGCTTCTTTTTCCTTGGTACAACTTTGAGTTTTAACGGCATCTTCAACGCCGATCCTCAAACCGCTCGCATATGTCCGGACCGCATGGTCTTGACGTGTTTTGCCAACCAACGCGGTCCTATATCATTCTGTTGGACGATCCGGACGCACTTTCTCCTGCAAACCGGAGACAAAATAGGGGGGGCTTTGCGGATGTCCAGACCGCTGCCATGTCCGCTGCTGATTGCCTTGGCCCACCATTAACCACCTCCCTCACCCGTGCGCGCTTCTTGCCCGAAACAGCCAGTGCCGCTCTAGAGCGTCAGTGTCGCATTCATGCCTGCCAAGAGCATTGATACGCCTCCAACGTATCTATAATTTTTTTATTGTTCCATGCTGTTTTATTATCAATCTGGGATGTTTTATAATCATTTTATAGTAATTTTATATCATTTTATCGTACTAACCTATTGACATAGTGCCAAGTGCCAGTTGTTGTTTTTTGCATGTTTTTTACATAGCAGGAAATCAATACCAGACGAAGTCCAAATGCCCCGAAACTTTACGGAGAATTTTTATGGGCCAGAAGGAACACAACGGGCCCTGGTTGCACCTGGGGGAGTCCCGAGGAGGGGACAACCCACCAGGGTGCGCCAGGAGGCCCAGGCGCGCCCTGGTGGGTTGTGCCCACCTCGGGTGCCCCCGGACCGCCTCTTTGCTCTATAAATACGCCAATATTCCAGAAACCCTAGGGGAGTCGACAAAATATTCATCCAGCCGCCATAGAGTCCAGAACCACCAGATCCAATCTAGACACCATCTCGGATGGGGTTCACCACCTCCATTGGTGCCTCTCCGATGATGTGTGAGTAGTTCTTTGTAGACCTTCGGGTCCGTAGTTAGTAGCTACTCCCTCCGTTCCAAAATAGATGACCCAACTTTATACTTACTTTGTACTAAAGTTAGTATAAAGTTGGGTCATCTATTTTGAAATGGAGGGAGTAGATGGCTTCCTCTCTCTCGATGAATTCTCAATACAATGGTCTCTTGGAGATCCATATGATGTAACTCCTTTTGCGGTGTGTTTGTTGGGATCTGATGAACTTCGAGTTTATGATCAGTTATACCTTTTTATATCCATGAAAGGTATTTGAGTTTCTTTGATCTCTTATATGCATGATCTCTTATAGCCTCGTATTTCTTCTCCGATATTTGGGTTTTCTTTGGCCAACTTGATCTATTTATCTTGCAATGGGAAGGGGTGCCCGGTAGTGGGTTCGATCTTACGGTGCTCCATCCCAGTGACAGAAAGGGAAACGACACATATGTATCGTTGCTACTAAGGATAAAAAGATGGGATCTATATCTACGCATTAGATAAACGGATCTTGTCTACATCATGTCATCGTTCTTATTGAATTACTCTGTTTTTCCATGAACTTAATACACTAGATGCATGCTGGATACCGGTCGATGTGTGGAGTAATAGTAGTAGATGCAGGCAGGAGTCGGTCTACTAATCTTGGACGTGATGCCTATGTAATGATCATTGCCTGGATATCGTCATAATTATTTGAAGTTTTATCAATTGCCCAACAATAATTTGTTTACCCACCCTTTGCTATTTTTCTCGAGAGAAGCCACTAGTGAAACCTATGGCCCTCGGGTCTTCTTTCTCATATATTTGCTTGCGATCTACTTTTCCTTTGCATTTTTATTCAGATATATTAAACCAAAAATACTTTGCTACACTTTATTTTATTTGTGATCGATTATTTCAATCTATTACAAATTTTTGGCATCGTTACCCGAAAGGGATTGACAACCCCTTTAACACGTCGGGTTGCGAGGTGTTGTTATTTGTGTGCAGGTGCTGTTTACGTTGTGTTGCTTGGTTCTCCTACTGGTTCGATAACCTTGGTTTCATCACTGAGGGAAATATCTACCTTCGTTGTGCTACATCATACCTACTTTCCTCGCCTCCTGACCACAGAGGTGGTTTGAGAGGTAATCATCAGTGAAGCCTGAAAACAAGGATGTGCATAAATATTGTGGCACCCCGATCCGCATGGAGCAGGGGCCTTCGCACGTCAGCCCAGGATAACACCTGACGCACGACAGGTCCATAATACAGCATTCCAGGTACAATAATATTCATCAAATACATGTGCATAAGCTTACATCATTGATGAATACAATCATCTGGCATAGCCCTACGGCTATTTAAATGGCAACGGAAGTCTATTAAATGGCGGCAGAAGTCTTGGTTTGGCGGCTCATCAACTCTGGCTGGGCTCCACAACTCACAGGACTGGCAAGGTTACGACCTAGCACGACAGATCAAGCGAATAATTCGAGTACGACCTACAAAACTGGCATGACACGCCAGGTCAGTACATTGAATGTACTTGCAAGACAACCAAATACATAGCATCCAAACAAGCAGAAGACAAAGCAAGAACCAAGCGCATGCAACAACCTATCTCATATCAATTACTAAACATGGCATGATAAAGATCAACTAAGCATGAGCAATATCATAGCATCTAGTAACATGACAGTAATCATGGCATATCAAAACCTGCCTCTACATGGCAATGGCAAAACATAGCATATCATCTCAATCATGGCATACTTTATATAAATCAGAGCATGGCATGGCATCATGAAACTATGCTGAAAATAAACTACCGATCATATCCCATGCAGACATAACATGTTAACTATATGCAACCATCTTCTGCTCTATCATGGTTTTAAATGCAACATATTACTCATGCAATGCAACCAAACTTGTGCACCGAGTCCCTCGGACTCTCTTACCAACGGGTTGCCTCGCAACCGAACGGTGATCTTTCCGGCGATCACAACCATGACCAACACTTGGTCTCCAACACTCACCGAGACCTCGTCTCGTGATCATATCAAAACATCGTCATGACTTCTCACGACTATCTCATAGTCCAAGTCACCATATTTTTGTTATCACATCTTTATTTACCAACTTAATTATTTTAGGTTTATCCTCCATTTCGACCAAGACCTGATAGTGGGACCTACTACGAACTGTGTTGCTATTGATGGACTTTATATACACTCTGCAGAGGTAGCACACTGTACCCACACCACGGAACCCATGGCCTCGTCATCCCATTCGGGTGGACCAACGGCATTCCGACGAAACCGACCTACTGCCATGACACTCTCCCGGCCACTCCGACCCACTCCCAACTGGGCTAGTCCTGGGTGGCCCCGTGTCTACCAAAGACACAACGACCACCGTCGTGGCCAAAACGTCCCTCACGGGGACCGGTACCAAAAATTCTAATAACGGGCACACAAGGTTATGTCCGCCTACCTGATCAGGGTAAGCATGCCCATAACCTTCCCTAGTTGGAGGCACCGACGAGAGGCGCGACAATAGATCACATTAAGGCCTTCCCACAAAGGCAAATGTGGCTGCACTGAAAAAGTTCGATTTGGTGGCACTATGACTCGATCCCATCGATGACAGAGGAGGTTTGTTATTATTAAGTCATTTTAATTCCTTCTCCATCATCATGAGCATATTTAACATGAGTGCAACAATGAGCATGCAGCATACAAATGCATGAACAAAATATTGAACTTCTCAAGTGAACAACTATAGCAAAGAACATGACAATACCAACTAATAGCATATCAACGGTGCATTACAATCCTCATAACATTTTATAATGATGACATGCAAATAAAGTAGAGTAGTGACATGGCATTATCAATAACAACATTCTAATTAGCATGGCAAACGATATCGAGAAAACACAAGCATGCATGACAGGCATAATGGAATAACTGCAGACGAAAACGATGTGAAACAACTGCAACTACACACAGACAAGGTGCAAGCAAAGTCAACATGCAAGTTCGGGGCTCATGATAAGAGGTTGGCTTGCCTGGGGGTCGACAAATACTCCGGGAAGAAGTGTGAAACGATCGCGAAAAGATTTGCCGGAAGCAGTTCTCTCTCGGAGGGGGATGTTTACGGGCAAGGGCAGAATGGTCATTTTCGCTATGTGAAAACATTATGAAAATAATATCAACAGAACGGGCTCGACGAAACGAAGACGTGGGCTTTGGAATCACCTGATTCGGAGCTACGGGTAAAAAGATGTGAGTGTTTAACTACCAGGGACCTATCTGTAAAAAAATCCTTACAAACTGGCCCCTGACAGAAAAACAGATCGCGTCTTTCTCAGAAATACGCTTTCTAGAGAGGAAAGCGCATTCTGGCCCGAAGAAGAGGAGGAATACGCTTTCGGCTAAGGAAAGCGCATTACTGACCGCAGGCGACAGAAAGTACGTTTTCAAAAGAACGAAAACACATTTCTCTCTGAAGCTGCGACGAACTACGCTTTTGAGAAATGAAAGCGCATTCGCGCGGGGCGTCTCCACTTACGCTAGCTCAGCGAGCCGGCCCGGTCAGCGTGCAGAGGCCGATAGGCGGGCCCCAGAGGCAGGGTCAACGCTAGACGGGGCCCGCGTGGCCTTCTTCCTCCCGCTCGGGGGCGCGACGAGCCGAGGCAGGGGATCGCCCCGACGAGGATCGCCGGCGACTCCGGCCACCTCGCGGGTCGTGCGACCTACTGAAATGCGCAGGACGGAAAGGCGCATCTCGGGGTGGTCGTTGCTGCCGCCGGAGAGCTTCGTAGCGGCCGCAGCAAGGCTTGCGGCGGAGCAGGGCTTCGGCCGCCGGTGGACACGGGGTTCTGGTGAGGGAGAGAGGAAGCCGAGGCTATGGGGAGGCTCACTGGAGCATGGGGGGTGCGGTGGTGGTGCAGGAACGGAGAGGGAAACACGGCATCGCCGGAATCTGGAGAGACCCGAGGCGGCGACCATGGTGGTGATGGGGTCGGAGAGAGGCTCTGAGCTCGGGGAGAGGCTCAGGGAGGGGGTTGTGGACTGCAAGGATGCTCGGGGCGTGCTTAAATAGCCGCGGGAGGGCTCGAGGAGGTGGCACGCGGCAGGCGACGTGTCCGTGCGCCGGCGAGGGGCGCAGTGTCGGCAGACGCGGCCAATACTCACGGGAAGCGGCGAGAAGGCGACGAGGAGGGTGAGGACGAGCGCCAGAGGCTCATGGAATCGAGCAAAGCTCGAGGACGAACGGAGGAAGAGGACATCAGGGAGGAAGGCGACGATGCACAGGAGCGCACTGTTTCGGCCGTTGGCACGGCTCGCTGGAGAAGAAAATGAAGGGGGCCAGAGGTCCACGGAGAAGACGACGTCGAGGGGGAGCTGTTGGGCATTAATGGCGAGGCCAGAGCCGGTCGGAGCAGCGCTGCCGACGAGAACAGTGGCTAGACCACCGTTTTGGCTGGCTGCCCTCGTAGTCACCACTGACATGGCGCGCTCTGGAGTTTTTACTGAGGCCAGCTCATGTCTACCGCGTAGTCCTTCCAGAGTGGAGTATTACCATGGTAAAGAAACGGGCAGAGACAAATTGAGCTGAGTAAACCAAGCTCCACAAGTTTACTGCTGCAAACTTGGCAACATCCTAGAGATAAAACCAGAGAGGTTAAATAGTAAAATGGTTGTCTGGGAGGCTTAGGGTAGAAAGGACTACGGTCCTGGGAGTTTTGAGGTAATTTGGACAACTATTTACCATAGTTGCTGTACAACTACCAAATCTGAGCCAGAAACTGAATGAGGAAGAAGCACTCACTAGGAGTGATGGATTGGGCTATAACTTGGCAAAGCTTGATGATTTGATCATAGGTAGATGCTGCAAAAATACCATACCAAATGGACTTGCCAAAATGGTACTTTCTTCACAGCTATCAGTTTTGCCCAGAAACTTCAGAAAACTCCTCATGGCAAATGGCTAGATGAAATGAGCCCAAATCTTGTGGAGATGAATAATATAGATAGGAGAAAGCCTGGGAAAATTATCAGCGATAATGGAGCAAGATTAAATACACTTGCTTCACAAACTGAAAATTTGGACAGAAAACAAGAATTGCTCCTGTGCTCACATAGTTCAATAAAATGAAATGAATTCGGGCGGAGGCTAATGATTTGAGATATAGGAGAGGATGGAAAAGTTTCATCCCATTTTGAAACTCTATGAAGGTACTTCCTTCACAAAGTTGTATTCTGGTCAGAAACTTTGAAAAATTGCACAGGGAGCTAGGTTGAATGGATTGAGCTCATATTTGGCATCCATAGGTTATTTATACATGTTAATAACCCTGCCAAATTGAAGATCAATTGGAATTAGGAATAAAGCACTTCCTTTGCAAAATTTTAGAGAAGGCGAAAACTTGCATTGGATCATGTGCCAAATTTTTGAACTGAGGAACATGAGATTAGGATGGAACTAGTGATTATATAGCAAGGACAAGCTCCACAATTTATGTGGAAATTTTCTCTGCTATAAAAATAGTAGTTCCTTTGGAAAGTGGCAGAAATGCAATATTGGCATTAAATAGGAAAATGCAATTTTCCTTATTTAATTATGGCCAATATACTTGCCAGAGCTTGGATTAGGCATAAGTATCAACTCCACCAATTCTCATGAATTTAGGAGATGGCTAGCTATGCCTTTGGATTTTATTCCTAAAAAAGGCAAGAAAAGGAATAAATCATAATTCAAAAATATTGCATTGGACTTTGCAATATTTTTGCATATCCAAGGTTTAGAAAGATAGGAGGATCTCTGGGAACAATTGGGAGGATCAACAGAGCAAGGAAAATGATGGCTCCTTTGTTAGCACAAAGGACCTATCCAAATTCCAAAAATTTGGAATTAGGGTTTGAGAGGATTTGAGCTGATGCAAATGAGGTCTTGCCCACTGAAAAAGACATGAGCAAGATTTTGAAAGGTTGAAAATGACAAGAATCATCAGAGTCATCCAACAAACTCAGGAGAAAGATTTTGAAAATGAGTGCCAGGAAGGAATAACAGCACAAAAATTGATAACCCAATTTTGGGGCTGTTACAAATATCTTCTCTATATTGGAAGTGGGGCAAAGGAATACAAAAAGGCAAGGTATAATAGGTAGTACCATCTTGTAAACCTCAGTGCTTCCCATTGTTTCCCTGCAACAAATATAAGGTAGTTAGTCATCAGGTTAAGTAAGGGTTCACATGCTATCAGTAAAATATGTTGATGATAAATAAGCACATTGCAGATTCATCAGATTAATTCAAGCCACATGGAAAACCCATTTATCCAAACCAAGCATGATTAAGAACTAGGAAATATAGCACTTGTATATGTTTCTCATGTACTAAGTGCAGCCAAATTCGATTTATTCCTCACATGGTATACAATAACAGAATGCAGCCACAGCAATTGAACAACGCATTGCAGAATTGAACCAACCAGTTAACTAAACACCACAACAAATGAACCAAATGTTAACTGAGCACCACATTACACAATATAACATACTCCTAATAGAAGATCAGACAGTTAACCAAACCAAGCATGCTTAACAACTTGAAAATATAGCAATTGTATTTGTTTCTCATGTATTTAGTACAGCCAAATTCGATTTATTCCTCACATGGTATACAATAAGAGAATGCAGCCACATCAATTGAACATCGCATTGCAGAATTGAACCAAGCAGTTAACTAAACACCACAACAAATGAACCAAACGTTAACTGAGCACCACATTGCACAATATAACATACCCCTAATAGAAGATCAGACAGTTAACCAAACCAAGCATGCTTAACAACTTGGAAATATAGCAATTGTATTTGTTTCTCATGTATTTTGTACAGCCAAATTCGATTTATTCCTCACATGGTATACAATAACAGAATGCAGCCACAACAATTGAACATCGCATTGTAGAATTGAACCAAGCAGTTAACTAAACACCACAACAAGTGAACCAAGCCACAACAAATGAACCAAGCAGTTAACTAAACACCAATTGAACAATATAACATACTCCTAATAGAAGATCAGACAGTTAACCAAACCAAGCATGCTTAACAACTTGGAAATATTGCACCCTGAAGAATTGAACATCACATTTGCATAATTGAACCAAGCAGTTAATTGAACACCACATTGCACGACATATAGACCATATACACTATAGCAGAAGATTGCATGGTGAAAGTAGATAGCACAATTCACTAGAATTTGTTAAGGAAAGGCAGTAGCTAGCAAACTGAACATGGGTCCTTATAGTGAGCTAATAAGACAAGCTACTCCTCATTGTCGGAGATATCAATGATGATTGGCTCCTTGTTCATGGAAGAGGGCGAGGCCTCCGCATCGTGGGTGCCCTCGTTGTAGTGGTGAGTTGCCTGAGCCACTCCGGGCACCAACCTGCTGGCTCTCGAGATGAGGTAAGCACGTGCACGCTGAGAAAACACCTCGTAGTCTTCGTCGAAGGCACCAACGGTGGCCTCGAGAAAATGCCACGAACTGTCGTTTAAAGCAGCCAACCGCGTCGCGGCGTCGGCGCGCGAGGCGTCAATGGTGGCCTCAACGGCGAGGTGCTCCTCCAAGATCTGGGTATCGGCACGAATGGCAGCCATCGCGACCTCATCCACGCGTGCGGCCGCGATTTGCTTCTCCACTGCCAAATGCTCCTTGAGGTCCTTGCTATACTGCGTGCACCATGGCTTAGGCCGGCGCTTATTTGGTGGAGGGGTTGGTGATTTGGGTGGAAGGTGTCGCACTCGCGCCGGCGGTCGGGGCATGTGCGATGTGGAAGGAGGAGGAGGATGGGGGTCGGGTGTGGATTACTTGCCTGGATAGGCGAGGCCGAGCAGCGTGAAGGAGGGTCGCCGGTGAGGAGGCGGCGGCGCTGCAAGCAAGGAGTGAAGGTTTCAACTTGGAAAGGAAGGCGGAAACAGGGGAAATGTGGCTTTTGGTAAGGGGGAGGGGCGGGGAGGTAGATATTTCCGCGGAAGCCGAAAATTTGGAATCGCTTCAGCCAAAAAACTGGCGCGCAAAGTGTCATCAGACACGGTCCCTTATTCAGACACGGTCCGAAGATATTTTGTGCTGCATCTCACATGGTTGGTTATAATAAACTGTGTGGGATCTACTTGATTTTTGGTCTTGATTTGAATTACATAATGGGGTCACAATGGCCATGGACGGTGTTTGACTTGCTAGACCTTTTATCTGCAGTGATCATAAAAGAATTGGAATTATTTAGGGTTCGTTTGACATTTTTATGCATTAACTGAGTTTTCAATGCATTTATGTGCATAATTCAAATTTGAACTACATGCGCATGCTCCAGTGCATATAAATTGGTTGAAAAATCAAATCTGTGCCCTTGGGTGCATGCTTAGGTCCCATGCAAGAAAGAATGAATTTCAAACACCAGGGCACCGTTGATTGCCGGTAAAACATCGAGATGCCTATTTTTTAAATTCTATAAAATCCAAAACTCGTCTGAAATTCATGAAACTTGGCATGCTATCATGGAGCGGCATCAACATGCCGTGGTACAAATTTTGTCCCATTTGGGGCAGGTTTGGGTATATGCTTCTCACAAACCACTTCTCACAACAAGCATGATGGTTTTCGGTAGGGAACGTCCCACCTTTGGGCACGAAACGATATCCATTGCCTCTTATTGCTTTCAAATTTTTTTCTCGTGTCAACATAGAACAACAGGAGTGTTGTGTAATTTTTTGTTATTTTTCGGGGTTCGTTTGGACATTTTTATGCATTAACTGAGTTTTCAATGCATTTATGTGCATAATTCAAGAACTACATGCGCGTGCTCTAGTGCATATAATTTGGTTGAAAAATCAAATCTGTGTCCTTGGGTGCATGCTTAGGTCCCATGCAAGAAATGGGAATGAATTTCAAACACCAGGGCAGCGTTGATTGCCGGCAAAACATTGAGATGCCTGGTTTTTAAATTCTAGTAAATCCAAAACTCGTCTGAAATTCATGAAACTTGGCATGCTATCATGGAGCGGCATCAACATGCCGTGGTACAAATTTTGTCCCATTTGGGGCAGGTTTGGGTATATGCTTCTCACAAACCGGAGCTTCTCACAACAAGCATGATGGTTTTCGGTAGGGAACGTCCCACCATTGGGCACGTAATGATATCCATTGCCTCTTATTGCTTTCAAATTTCTTTCTCATGTCAACATAAAACAACAGGAGTGTTGTGTGAATTTTTGTTATTTTCCGGGGTTCGTTTGGACATTTTTATGCATTAACTGAGTTTTCAATGCATTTATGTGCACAATTCGAACTTGAACTACATGCGCGTGCTCCAGTGCATATAAATTGGTTGAAAAATCAAATCGGTGTCCTTGGGTGCATGCTTAGGTCCCATGCAAGAAATGGGAATGAATTTCAAACACCAGGGCACCGTTGATTACCGGCAAAACATTGAGATGTCTGGTTTTTAAATTCTAGTAAATCCAAAACTCGTCTGAAATTCATGAAACTTGGCATGCTATCATGTAGAGGCATCAACATGTCGTGGTACAAATTTTATCCCATTTGGGGCAGGTTTGGGTATATGCTTCTCACAAACCGGAGCTTCTCACAACAAGCATGATGGTTTTCGGTAGGGAACGTCCCACCTTTGGGGAGGAAACGGTATCCATTGCATCTTATTGCTTTCAAAAAAAATTCTCATGTCAACATAGAACAACAGGAGTGTCGTGTGATTTTTTGTGATTTTCAGGGTTCGTTTGGACATTTTTATGCATTAACTGAGTTTTCAATGCATTTATGTGCATAATTCAAATTTGAACTACATGCGCATGCTCCAGTGCATATAAATTGGTTGAAAAATCAAATATGTCTCCTTGGGTGCATGCTTAGGTCCCATGCAAGAAATGGGAATGAATTTCAAACACCATGGCACCGTTGATTGCCGGCAAAACATTGAGATGCCTGGTTTTTAAATTCTAGTAAATCCAAAACTCGTCTTAAATTCATGAAACTTGGCATGCTATCATGGAAGGGCACCCGACATGCTGTGGTATTTTTCGTGTCCATTTTGAGAGAAGGCGCACTCGAATAATGACAACCAACAAAGGCAATTTGAAAAAAAATAGTTGTAGCGACCAGACCTCAAATGGTCTGTGCTGCTGTGCACCAATGTCATCCCTGGATCAGTAATGCTGACACGCACAGTACAAACGGAGGATTTATAACAGAGTAGCAATCACACACTTATTACATCGAATATCTCCAAAGAGAATAAGTATAATAAATATGGCTTAAGGACATCTAAAAACGATAACATCGGAAGACTTGGAAGATAAGTGAGTCCATCAACTCCAACGGCATCACTGAGTATAAGACCACGACCTAAGGCACCTTACTCGTCGTCTGAAAAGTCTGCAACATGAAACGTTGCAGCCCGAAAACGGGTCAGCACATGGAATATGCTGGCAAATAACACATAGAGAATAATGAACAATAATAATGCTATACTACATGCATATATGGCTGGTGGAAAGCTCTATGGTTAAAGTTTTTGCGGAAAGCCAATTTTTCCCTACTGCAAAGGAATAAATTTTATTTAACTATCATGGTGGTTGTTAAACATTGAGATGGTTGACAGCATCTCAATCCCAATTAAAAGTCATCATTAACCCAACAAAATTAATTAAAAGTAACATGGTGATGAGATTCAAATGATAATCCAGGTACTAGATACTCAAATTGTCCATAACCGGGGACACGGCTAACCATGATTAGTTTGTACACTCTGCAGAGGTTTGCGCACTTTTCCCCACAAGACTCGATCGCCTCCGCTTGATTCTCGCACTACATGATGTTTGAGAAACGGATGACCGAGACACAGTCTTTCAGAAACAATCACTCTTTACTCCGGATGGACAGTTACACCTACTTTCCCCTACATCTGCTAGCCCACCTCTTCAAGAGATCATGTAACCTACTCAACTATGCTAGAGCCCATAATAGCTTGTGGCTGCACACGGAAGTTTCTAGCATGAATAATCTTATGATCCCTTTGAGCCTGGGTGGCGGTCCTTATACAAACAGACAACACTGGGTTCCCCAGGTGCCTCAATCCACCCAGATGTGAGTTTTAGTTGCCACCTTAAGTAAACCATTATTAACAATCTCACATCTGTCGTGAATGTCTCTCAAACCCAATCCACGTCTACGAGCATAGCATGGCAATATAATAGCAACGTAGAAGTAACTCCCAAGGGTTTGATAAAAGAACAGGTAATAGGTACTACCTCAACTACTTCCCAATACCCACAATTTAATTAGATCCTAATCATGCAATGTTTGAGGAATAGATCTAATGCAATAAAAACTGGGTATGGAAGGTATGATCAAAGTGTTACTTGCCTTGCTGATGATCCGCGAAACCTAGCGATTCGAAGTAACAAGCGGCACACTCCGGGTACTCTATCGCAAACAAACAAGCAAACAATAAGTACTCATCTAATGCACAGGTAAAACTCGAATGAAAGATCCAACCAGAAAGTTCAACTTAAGAACTCCGGTTTGCAAAAAGAATCAACTCGAACGAAGCAACGAAAGTCAAACGGCGAAAGAAACAAGCTTCGTTTACTAATCTGGATCTAGGTCAAATTTTACAGTAGCAAAAACTTGTTTGAGTAGGTTAAACGGAAAGAGAATTTCGAGACGAAACTCTAGGCGCTTGAATCGCCTGATTCCGATAAACGAGCGAAAAGTTAAACAGAAACGAAGATCCGATCAGAAATCGAGATCTGAGATAATCGCGGAAAATCCGACGAAAAAGAAAAACTGACGAACGGTTAAAGAACGGACGTTCGTTAACAGAGAAAATCCGACGAACGCGTTCGTTAAAACGAACGGGTCGGTGAACGTTCACTAAATAACAAAACCGAAGAAATAAACCGATCTAGGGTTTTTTTGTTTTTTAAAAAAACAACGAACGGTTTTTTTTAAATAAACCGGCAAACGACGGCGAGGTGTACCTCGTCGGGGCGGGGCTCCGGCGGGGCTCGGCTGGGCTCCGGCGAGGGCGGCGGGGTGCGGCGGGGCTCGGGTGGCTCGGGGGCGGCGAGGGGCGGCTCCGGCGGCGGACGGCGACGAACGGCGACGGCCTTCGGGCGTCGGGCTCCGGCTCCGGCGGCTCGGCTCGGGGCGGGTGTGGGTACGGGGTGGCGAGGGAGGGGGCGGCGGCGGGGTATAAAAGGAGGGGGTGCTTGCAGGAGGGGCAAGACGCGGCAGCGGCGGTGTCCGTGGCGGACACGGCGGCGGCGGGCGGCGTGCTCGCGGAGGAGACGCGGCGGGGATGGGCCGGCCGCTCGGCTGGGCCTCGGCCCGGTCGGGCGCGGCGCGCTTTTTTTTTTAAACATTCCGCCGAAAAATTCGTAGAAAAATAAATAAAAATCCAAAAAAGGATAAAACAAATTTTCCCCGTCTAGTTAGAATATTTAGAACAGGGTGAACATTTTTTGACACAAAAATGCAGTTTTGAAAACGGACAATCTTTTTAATGCAATTAAAATTACAAATAAAATCCGAATAAAATCCAATAAATGATTTTAACATTTTCCCTCCAATATTTCAATTGTTTTGGAGAAGTCATATTTTCTCCTCTCATTAAGTTTTTAATGAAATACTTTTCCGGAGAGAAAATAATTAAAACCAAAATCCTCGTTTTATTATTTGATGAAAATCAAATATGAAAATTCGAGAAAATCCCCAACTCTCTCCGAGGGTCCTTGAGTTGCTTAGGATTTATCGAGGATTTGTCAAAATGCAATAAAATATGATATGCAATGATGATCTATGTATAACATACCAAATTGAAAATTTGGGATGTTACAAACCTACCCCCCTTAAGATGAATCTCGCCCTCGAGATTCGGGTTGGCTAGAAAACAGGTGGGAGTGGTCCTTCCGTAGATCTTCCTCTCGCTCCCAGGTGGCTTCATCTTCCGTGTGGTGACTCCACTGGACTTTGCAAAACTTGATAACCTTACTGCGGGTAACTCGGCTGGCATACTCAAGAATCTTAACTGGTTTCTCCTCATAGGTCAAATCACTTTCCAGCTGAATCGCTTCCAGCGGCACAGTATCTCTCAGTGGTATCTCAGCCATCTCTGCGTGGCACTTCTTCAACTGGGAAACGTGAAATACATCATGAACTCCAGACAATCCTTCGGGCAATTCCAGCTTGTAGGCAACTTCTCCCATACGTTCCAAAACTCTGTATGGTCCGATAAAACGGGGCGCTAACTTTCCCTTAACTCCAAAGCGCTTCACTCCTCGAAGTGGTGATACTCGAAGATAAACTCTGTCTCCGACTTCGTGAACTGTCTCCTTTCGTTTAGAATCAGCATAACTCTTCTGCCTGGACTGGGCTACCTTGAGCCTATCGCGAATCAACCTCACTTTCTGTTCAGACTCCTTAATCAAATCTGGTCCAAACAACTGACGGTCTCCAACTTCGTCCCATAACAACGGTGTTCTACACCTCCTTCCGTACAAAGCTTCGAAAGGGGCCATCTTCAAACTGGTTTGATAACTGTTGTTATAAGAAAACTCTGCATATGGCAAATTGTCGTCCCAACTAGATCCATAATCTAGTGCACAAGCTCTCAACATGTCCTCCAAAATCTGGTTGACTCTCTCGGTCTGTCCATCTGTCTGTGGGTGAAAAGCTGTACTAAATTCTAGCCTGGTTCCCAATGTTTCATGTAACTGCTTCCAAAACTTCGAGGTAAATTGGGTTCCTCTGTCTGATACAATGGTCCTCGGAACTCCATGCAAACATACGATCCTGGTCATGTATATCTTTGCCAACTTAGCACTGGTGTAAGTGGTCTTCACTGGAATGAAATGAGCCACTTTCGTCAAACGGTCGACTACAACCCATATTGAGTCATAGCCTGAACGAGTCCTGGGTAATCCTGTGATAAAATCCATGCCTATTTTATCCCACTTCCATTCGGGTATCGGCAATGGTTGTAGCAATCCTGCTGGCTTCTGATGCTCTGCCTTCACTCTCTGACATACATCACAAACTGCTACATACTCTGCAATATCCTTCTTCATTCCGGTCCACCAGAAAGTATTCTTCAGATCCAAATACATCTTGGTATTCCCTGGGTGAATCGAGTACGGTGAATCATGGGCTTCTTGCAAAATCAACTTCCTGATCTCCGGATCATTTGGCACATATACGCGGTCCTCAAACCATAAGGTATCGTGCTCATCCTCACGAAATCCCTTGGCTTTTCCTTTGCTCATCTTCTCCTTTATCTCTTCAATCTCCTTGTCTGTCTTCTGAGCTTCTCTGATCCTTTCCATCAAGGTAGACTGAATCTCCAGTGTCGCTAAATAGCCTCTTGGGACTATCTCCAAACATAGCTCGCGAAGGTCCTCGGCTAACTCCTGAGGTAACTCTCCTGTCATGAGGGTGTTGACATGACTCTTGCGGCTCAACGCGTCTGCTACTACGTTAGCCTTTCCTGGGTGATAATGCAATCTCATATCATAATCCTTAATGAGCTCCAACCATCTCCTCTGTCTGAGATTTAACTCCTTCTGCGTGAAAATATACTTCAAACTCTTGTGATCCGTGTACACCTCACAATGGTTTCCGATGAGAAAATGTCTCCATGTCTTCAACGCATGCACCACGGCTGCTAACTCCAAATCATGCGTAGCATAATTCTTCTCATGGGGTTTAAGTTGTCGTGAAGCATATGACACAACTCTTCCTTCCTGCATAAGCACTGCTCCAAGTCCTCGACGAGAAGCGTCGCAATAAACTTCATAATCCTTGCGTTGATCTGGCAGAATCAACACTGGTGATGTAACCAATCGTTTCTTCAACTCTTGGAAACTAGCTTCACAATCCTCAGTCCAATTGAATTTGGTGTCCTTCTTCAATAGCTCAGTCATGGGCTTAGCAATCTTCGAGAAATTCTCGATGAATCTCCGGTAGTATCCTGCAAGTCCAAGAAAACTCCGGATTTCTCCAACTGTCGTGGGTGATTCCCAACTTGTCACTGTGTCAACCTTGGCAGGGTCTACTGCTATTCCTTCTCCAGAAATAACATGTCCAAGGAATCCAACTTCCTTCAGCCAAAATTCACATTTGCTGAACTTGGCATATAACTGATGTTCTCTGAGCTTCTCAAGTACCAATCGCAAATGCTCCTCATGCTCTTCCTCATTCTTGGAAAAGACTAAAATATCGTCAATGAACACCACGACGAACTTATCCAAAAACTCCATAAACACTTTGTTCATCAGGTTCATGAAATAGGCAGGTGCGTTAGTCAGACCAAATGACATAACGGTATACTCATACAATCCATATCTGGTGGTAAAAGCCGTCTTAGGTATATCCTGCTCTCGAATCTTTAACTGATGGTATCCTGATCGTAGATCGATCTTGGAAAATACTTTAGCTCCTTGTAGGCGGTCAAACAAATCATTGATCATCGGCAGTGGGTACTTGTTTTTGATGGTCACTTCATTCAATCCACGGTAATCAACAACCATCCTCAGCGATCCATCTTTCTTCTCCACTAGAAGTACTGGTGATCCCCAAGGTGACGAACTTGGGCGAATATAGCCTTTATCCAGTAACTCCTTGATCTGCTTCTTAATTTCCTCCAAATCTTTTGCGGGCATCCTGTACGGTCTCTTAGATATTGGCCCTGTGCCTGGCAAAAGTTCAATCAAGAACTCAATGTCTCTATCTGGTGGCATGCCTGGCAACTCTTCTGGAAATACATCCGGATAATCCTTCACCACTGGTACTTCCTCCTGTACAACTCCTGATAAGGAATTCACTTGAGTCCTCTTCGGCATATGCCGGGATACATACTTGATCCTTTTTCCTTCTGGGGTGGTAAGCAAAATCGTCTTGCTGGCACAATCGATGTTTCCTCCATACAACGATAGCCAATCCATTCCCAAAATCACATCCAAACCTTGCGACTCCAAAACTATGAGGTCTGAGGGGAAAACATGCCTACCAATGGCCAATGGCATCTGAAAACATCCTTGGCTTGCCATATACTCTGCTCCTGGCGAGGTTACTAACATAGGGGTTCTGAGAACTTTGGTGGGCAGCTTAAACTTATTCACAAATCCCCTTGATATGTATGAATGCGATGCACCAGTATCGAAAAGAACGGTTGCAGTAAATGACTTAACCAAAAACTTACCTATTACTGCATCAGGCTGAGCTTCAACCTCCTCCACGCTCACGTGGTTCACGTGTCCTTTGTTGAACGGGTTCGGCTTCTTCCCAGAGCTTCCATTACCATTTCCATTTTGGGCTTCAGGACAATCAGTTGCATAATGTCCAGTCTTCTGGCACTTGAAACAGGTAACGTGACTTAGATCCCTCTTGGCTGGGGTAGATGGGTTGGTGCGGTTCTGTCCGTTGGTTCCTCCATTCCCATTACCATTCTTGGAGCCATTATGGTTGTGCGAACTACCTCCTCCATGGGTATGCTGAAACTGTCCTCCCGGCTTCGGGGCAAATCGTGGCTTCTGTTGAGCTCCAGAGTTATACTTCCCTTGTCCATACTTCCTCTTACGGTTTTCAATCTGCTGTTGCTTCCCTTCAATCATGAGAGCTCTATCTACCAGCTCCTGGTAGTTGTTGAAGGTTGCTACCATCAACTGCATACTCAGTTCATCATTCAGTCCTTCCAAAAATTTCTCCTGCTTGGCTGCATCTGTAGCAACGTCATCTGGTGCATAACGTGCTAACTTACTGAAATCCTCCACATACTGGCCTACGGTGCGTCCTCCTTGGCGTAGGTTGCGAAACTCGCGCTTCTTCATAGCCATAGCTCCTGCTGAAACATGAGCTGTACGGAAAGCTTGCTGAAACTGGTCCCATGTGACAGTGTCAATAGGGTGCGTGGCTGTATAATTCTCCCACCATGATGCTGCGGGTCCATCAAGCTGATGTGCGGCAAAACGCACTCTTTCCGCATCTGTGCATCCTGCAGTGGTCAACTCCCTTCCAACTTTGCGGAGCCAATCATCTGCAACAATCGGCTCGGTGCTACTGGAAAACACCGGCGGGTTTAGCCTTAAGAAACGGGCTAAGTGATCAACAGGTGGTGGTGGCGGTGGGTTGTTGTTGTTGTTGTTGTTGCCTTGGTTCTGCACTAACACTTGCATCAGGGCATTCTGTTGCTGAATCAACTGGGTGATCTCTGGTGGGAAAACAAATCCGGTGTCGCGTCTCGGAGGCATCTGATAGGTTAGAAAAGATGAGAGTTAAGAATAGAATGAGGTCTAGAGAGAAAACACTACCCATATGCTCATGAGACAAATACAATCAATATCACTCAATCAATTCAAACAAGGCATAACAATCGATCTAACTAGCGTTACAAAGTGCTTGAACTATACTATTAAATGGGGGAAAACTACTACTGATATGGTGGTCTACTAGAAATTCTGATCAGTTGAAGACTCCATGATGTCTGCTCCAGCTTCATCAACAAAGTCATCTTCACTTGGTTCCGAGTCGGTGTCGTCGATGATGATGTAGTTATCCGGACAAGTGCATTCGTCATCCTTTGCTTTTGGCACTGGATTTCCCATGAATACTCCAATCTTCTTCTCCAGGTCGTCATTCTTCCCTACTAGTGCGACGATTTCCTCCATATAATCCTCGCGTGTAGCCTTGAGTTCTTCCTCCAGCTCCTTGATCTTCGTCAATGCCTTCTTCAGTTCTTCCTTGTCCGTGCACATCTGGTTCTCCTGGCGACGAATGTGTTGGTTTTGCTCCTGGATGAAAGCTGCAATTGATCCATCCTTCTTGGTTCTGATCATCTCCCATTGCGCGTCTCGGCGTCCACAAATCTGATAAATTGTATCCTTAAGCTCCTGGTGGTAGACTTCTCCAATGCGTCCCATAGCGATGTGGGCGGCCATGCTCTTCCCTAAACTCCAGGTTGGTGCTTCGAAAACCAATCTTATGGGTTCAGTAACTGGCACAAACGTCCTTCCTGGAATGTGAACTTGAATCTTCCAGCTCTCCTCTTCGGGTAATGTGGCGTTGTAGGTTCCGGTGATGCTTGGTATTCCTATGTTCAAGTACTTAGTGACTTCCTTCAAGTGTCGTCCAAAAGGCGTGTCTTCATCTGGTTGCATGAACTTGCTCCTTGCATCCGCCATTCCTAAAAGAGTAGAAAGTGGAGAGGGGTCAGAAATGAGAAGAGAGAAGTGTTCTAGGGCTTAAGCTTAGTGGTCGTGTCCTACAGTCAGCGTGTGCTCTGATACCACCTTTGTAGCGACCAGACCTCAAATGGTCTGTGCTGCTGTGCACCAGTGTCATCCCTGGATCAGTAATGCTGACACGCACAGTACAAATGGAGGATTTATAACAGAGTAGCAATCACACACTTATTACATCGAATATCTCCAAAGAGAATAAGTATGATAAATATGGCTTAAGGCCATCTAAAACGATAACAGCGGAAGACTTGGAAGATAAGTGAGTCCATCAACTCCAGCGGCATCACTGAGTATAAGACCACGACCTAAGGCACCTTACTCGTCGTCTGAAAAGTCTGCAACATGAAACGTTGCAGCCCGAAAACGGGTCAGCACATGGAATATGCTGGCAATGTAACACATAGAGAATAATGAACAATAATAATGCTATACTACATGCATATATGGCTGGTGGAAAGCTCTATGGTTAAGTTTTTGCGAAAAGCCAATTTTTCCCTACTGCAAAGGAATAAATTTTATTTAACTATCATGGTGGTTGTTAAACATTGAGATGGTTGACAGCATCTCAATCCCAATTAAAAGTCATCATTAACCCAACAAAATTAATTAAAAGTAACATGGTGATGAGATTCAAATGATAATCCAGGTACTAGATACTCAAGTTGTCCATAACCGGGGACACGGCTAACCATGATTAGTTTGTACACTCTGCAGAGGTTTGCGCACTTTTCCCCACAAGACTCGATCGCCTCCGCTTGATTCTCGCACTACATGATGTTTGAGAAACGGATGACCGAGACACAGTCTTTCAGAACAATCACTCTTTACTCCGGATGGACAGTTACACCTACTTTCCCCTACATCTGCTAGCCCACCTCTTCAAGAGATCATGTAACCTACTCAACTATGCTAGAGCCCATAATAGCTTGTGGCTGCACACGGAAGTTTCTAGCATGAATAATCTTATGATCCCTTTGAGCCTGGGTGGCGGTCCTTATACAAACAGACAACACTGGATTCTCCAGGTGCCTCAATCCACCCAGATGTGAGTTTTAGTTGCCACCTTAAGTAAACCATTATTAACAATCTCACATCTGTCATGAATATCTCTCAAACCCAATCCACGTCTACGAGCATAGCATGGCAATATAATAGCAACGTAGAAGTAACTCCCAAGGGTTTGATAAAAAACAGGTAATAGGTACTACCTCAACTACTTCCCAATACCCACAATTTAATTAGATCCTAATCATGCAATGTTTGAGGAATAGATCTAATGCAATAAAAACTGGGTATGGAAGGTATGATCAAAGTGTTACTTGCCTTGCTGATGATCCGCGAAACCTAGCGATTCGAAGTAACAAGCGGCACACTCCGGGTACTCTATCGCAAACAAACAAGCAAACAATAAGTACTTATCTAATGCACAGGTAAAACTCGAATGAAAGATCCAACCAGAAAGTTCAACTTAAGAACTCCGGTTTGCAAAAAGAATCAACTCAAACGAAGCAACGAAAGTCAAACGGCGAAAGAAACAAGCTTCGTTTACTAATATGGATCTAGGTCAAATTTTACAGTAGAAAAAACTTGTTTGAGTAGGTTAAACGGAAAGAGAATTTCGAGACGAAACTCTAGGCGCTTGAATCGCCAGATTCCGATAAACGAGCGAAAACTTAAACATAAACGAAGATCCGATCAGAAATCGAGATCTGAGATAATCGCGGAAAATCCGACGAAAAAGAAAAACTGACGAACGGTTAAAGAACGGACGTTCGTTAACAGAGAAAATCCGACGAACGCGTTCGTTAAAACGAACGGGTCGGTGAACGTTCACTAAATAACAAAACCGAAGAAATAAACCGATCTAGGGTTTTTTTTTGTTTTTTAAAAAAACAACGAACGGTTTTTTAAATAAACCGGCAAACGACGGCGAGGTGTACCTCGTCGGGGCGGGGCTCGGCTGGGCTCCGGCGAGTGCGGCGGGGTGCGGCGGGGCTCGGGGGCGGCGAGGGGCGGCTCCGGCGGCGGACGGCGACGAACGGCGGCGGCCTTCGGGCGTCGGGCTCCGGCTCCGGCGGCTCGGCTCGGGGCGGGTGTGGGTACGGGGTGGCGAGGGAGGGGGCGGCGGCGGGGTATAAAAGGAGGGGGGTGCTTGGAGGAGGGGCAAGACGCGGCAGCGGCGGTGTCCGTGGCGGACACGGCGGCGGCGGGCGGCGTGCTCGCGGAGGAGACGCGGCGGGGATGGGCCGGCCGCTCGGCTGGGCCTCGGCCCGGTCGGGCGCGGCGCGCTTTTTTTTTTAAACATTCCGCCGAAAAATTCGTAGAAAAATAAATAAAAATCCAAAAAGGATAAAACAAATTTTCCCCGTCTAGTTAGAATATTTAGAACAGGGTGAACAATTTTTTGACACAAAAATGCAGTTTTGAAAACGGACAATCTTTTTAATGCAATTAAAATTACAAATAAAATCCGAATAAAATCCAATAAATGATTTTAACATTTTCCCTCCAATATTTCAATTGTTTTGGAGAAGTCATATTTTCTCCTCTCATTAAGTTTTTAATGAAATACTTTTCCGGAGAGAAAATAATTAAAACCAAAATCCTCGTTTTATTATTTGATGAAAATCAAATATGAAAATTCGAGAAAATCCCCAACTCTCTCCGAGGGTCCTTGAGTTGCTTAGGATTTATCGAGGATTTGTCAAAATGCAATAAAATATGATATGCAATGATGATCTATGTATAACATACCAAATTGAAAATTTGGGATGTTACAAACCTACCCCCCTTAAGATGAATCTCGCCCTCGAGATTCGGGTTGGCTAGAAAACAGGTGGGAGTGGTCCTTCCGTAGATCTTCCTCTCGCTCCCAGGTGGCTTCATCTTCCGTGTGGTGACTCCACTGGACTTTGCAAAACTTGATAACCTTACTGCGGGTAACTCGGCTGGCATACTCAAGAATCTTAACTGGTTTCTCCTCATAGGTCAAATCACTTTCCAGCTGAATCGCTTCCAGCGGCACAGTATCTCTCAGTGGTATCTCAGCCATCTCTGCGTGGCACTTCTTCAACTGGGAAACGTGAAATACATCATGAACTCCAGACAATCCTTCGGGCAATTCCAGCTTGTAGGCAACCTCTCCCATACGTTCCAAAACTCTGTATGGTCCGATAAAACGGGGCGCTAACTTTCCCTTAACTCCAAAGCGCTTCACTCCTCGAAGTGGTGATACTCGAAGATAAACTCTGTCTCCGACTTCGTGAACTGTCTCCTTTCGTTTAGAATCAGCATAACTCTTCTGCCTGGACTGGGCTACCTTGAGCCTATCGCGAATCAACCTCACTTTCTGTTCAGACTCCTTAATCAAATCTGGTCCAAACAACTGACGGTCTCCAACTTCGTCCCATAACAACGGTGTTCTACACCTCCTTCCGTACAAAGCTTCGAAAGGGGCCATCTTCAAACTGGTTTGATAACTGTTGTTATAAGAAAACTCCGCATATGGCAAATTGTCGTCCCAACTAGATCCATAATCTAGTGCACAAGCTCTCAACATGTCCTCCAAAATCTGGTTGACTCTCTCGGTCTGTCCATCTGTCTGTGGGTGAAAAGCTGTACTAAATTCTAGCCTGGTTCCCAATGTTTCATGTAACTGCTTCCAAAACTTCGAGGTAAATTGGGTTCCTCTGTCTGATACAATGGTCCTCGGAACTCCATGCAAACATACGATCCTGGTCATGTATATCTTTGCCAACTTAGCACTGGTGTAAGTGGTCTTCACTGGAATGAAATGAGCCACTTTCGTCAAACGGTCGACTACAACCCATATTGAGTCATAGCCTGAACGAGTCCTGGGTAATCCTGTGATAAAATCCATGCCTATTTTATCCCACTTCCATTCGGGTATCGGCAATGGTTGTAGCAATCCTGCTGGCTTCTGATGCTCTGCCTTCACTCTCTGACATACATCACAAACTGCTACATACTCTGCAATATCCTTCTTCATTCCGGTCCACCAGAAAGTATTCTTCAGATCCAAATACATCTTGGTATTCCCTGGGTGAATCGAGTACGGTGAATCATGGGCTTCTTGCAAAATCAACTTCCTGATCTCCGGATCATTTGGCACATATACGCGGTCCTCAAACCATAAGGTATCGTGCTCATCCTCACGAAATCCCTTGGCTTTTCCTTTGCTCATCTTCTCCTTTATCTCTTCAATCTCCTTGTCTGTCTTCTGAGCTTCTCTGATCCTTTCCATCAAGGTAGACTGAATCTCCAATGTCGCTAAATAGCCTCTTGGGACTATCTCCAAACATAGCTCGCGAAGGTCCTCGGCTAACTCCTGAGGTAACTCTCCTGTCATGAGGGTGTTGACATGACTCTTGCGGCTCAACGCGTCTGCTACTACGTTAGCCTTTCCTGGGTGATAATGCAATCTCATATCATAATCCTTAATGAGCTCCAACCATCTCCTCTGTCTGAGATTTAACTCCTTCTGCGTGAAAATATACTTCAAACTCTTGTGATCCGTGTACACCTCACAATGGTTTCCGATGAGAAAATGTCTCCATGTCTTCAATGCATGCACCACGGCTGCTAACTCCAAATCATGCGTAGCATAATTCTTCTCATGGGGTTTAAGTTGTCGTGAAGCATATGACACAACTCTTCCTTCCTGCATAAGCACTGCTCCAAGTCCTCGACGAGAAGCGTCGCAATAAACTTCATAATCCTTGCGTTGATCTGGCAGAATCAACACTGGTGATGTAACCAATCGTTTCTTCAACTCTTGGAAACTAGCTTCACATTCCTCAGTCCAATTGAATTTGGTGTCCTTCTTCAATAGCTCAGTCATGGGCTTAGCAATCTTCGAGAAATTCTCGATGAATCTCCGGTAGTATCCTGCAAGTCCAAGAAAACTCCGGATTTCTCCAACTGTCGTGGGTGATTCCCAACTTGTCACTGTGTCAACCTTGGCAGGGTCTACTGCTATTCCTTCTCCAGAAATAACATGTCCAAGGAATCCAACTTCCTTCAGCCAAAATTCACATTTGCTGAACTTGGCATATAACTGATGTTCTCTGAGCTTCTCAAGTACCAATCGCAAATGCTCCTCATGCTCTTCCTCATTCTTGGAAAAGACTAAAATATCGTCAATGAACACCACGACGAACTTATCCAAAAACTCCATAAACACTTTGTTCATCAGGTTCATGAAATAGGCAGGTGCGTTAGTCAGACCAAATGACATAACGGTATACTCATACAATCCATATCTGGTGGTAAAAGCCGTCTTAGGTATATCCTGCTCTCGAATCTTTAACTGATGGTATCCTGATCGTAGATCGATCTTGGAAAATACTTTAGCTCCTTGTAGGCGGTCAAACAAATCATTGATCATCGGCAGTGGGTACTTGTTTTTGATGGTCACTTCATTCAATCCACGGTAATCAACAACCATCCTCAGCGATCCATCTTTCTTCTCCACTAGAAGTACTGGTGATCCCCAAGGTGACGAACTTGGGCGAATATAGCCTTTATCCAGTAACTCCTTGATCTGCTTCTTAATTTCCTCCAAATCTTTTGCGGGCATCCTGTACGGTCTCTTAGATATTGGCCCTGTGCCTGGCAAAAGTTCAATCAAGAACTCAATGTCTCTATCTGGTGGCATGCCTGGCAACTCTTCTGGAAATACATCCGGATAATCCTTCACCACTGGTACTTCCTCCTGTACAACTCCTGATAAGGAATTCACTTGAGTCCTCTTCGGCATATGCCGGGATACATACTTGATCCTTTTTCCTTCTGGGGTGGTAAGCAAAATCGTCTTGCTGGCACAATCGATGTTTCCTCCATACAACGATAGCCAATCCATTCCCAAAATCACATCCAAACCTTGCGACTCCAAAACTATGAGGTCTGAGGGGAAAACATGCCTACCAATGGCCAATGGTATCTGAAAACATCCTTGGCTTGCCATATACTCTGCTCCTGGCGAGGTTACTAACATAGGGGTTTGAGAACTTGGGTGGACAGCTTAAACTTATTCACAAATCCCCTTGATATGTATGAATGCGATGCACCAGTATCGAAAAGAACGGTTGCAGTAAATGACTTAACCAAAAACTTACCTATTACTGCATCAGGCTGAGCTTCAACCTCCTCCACGCTCACGTGGTTCACATGTCCTTTGTTGAACGGGTTCGGCTTCTTCCCAGAGCTTCCATTGCCATTTCCATTTTGGGCTTCAGGACAATCAGTTGCATAATGTCCAGTCTTCTGGCACTTGAAACAAGTAACTTGACTTAGATCCCTCTTGGCTGGGGTAGATGGGTTGGTGCGGTTCTGTCCGTTGCTTCCTCCATTCCCATTACCATTCTTGGAGCCATTATGGTTGTGCGAACTACCTCCTCCATGGGTATGCTGAAACTGTCCTCCCGGTTTCGGGGCAAATCGTGGCTTCTGCTGAGCTCCAGAATTATACTTCCCTTGTCCATACTTCCTCTTACGGTTTTCAATCTGCTGTTGCTTCCCTTCAATCATGAGAGCTCTATCTACCAGCTCCTGGTAGTTGTTGAAGGTTGCTACCATCAACTGCATACTCAGTTCATCATTCAGTCCTTCCAAAAATTTCTCCTGCTTGGCTGCATCTGTAGCAACGTCATCTGGTGCATAACGTGCTAACTTACTGAAATCCTCCACATACTGGCCTACGGTGCGTCCTCCTTGGCGTAGGTTGCGAAACTCACGCTTCTTCATAGCCATAGCTCCTGCTGAAACATGAGCTGTACGGAAAGCTTGCTGAAACTGGTCCCATGTGACAGTGTCAATAGGGTGCGTGGCTGTATAATTCTCCCACCATGATGCTGCGGGTCCATCAAGCTGATGTGCGGCAAAACGCACTCTTTCCGCATCTGTGCATCCTGCAGTGGTCAACTCCCTTCCAACTTTGCGGAGCCAATCATCTGCAACAATCGGCTCGGTGCTACTGGAAAACACCGGCGGGTTTAGCCTTAAGAAACGGGCTAAGTGATCAACAGGTGGTGGTGGCGGTGGGTTGTTGTTGTTGTTGTTGTTGCCTTGGTTCTGCACTAACACTTGCATCAGGGCATTCTGTTGCTGAATCAACTGGGTGATCTCTGGTGGGAAAACAAATCCGGTGTCGCGTCTCGGAGGCATCTGATAGGTTTAGAAAAGATGAGAGTTAAGAATAGAATGAGGTCTAGAGAGAAAACACTACCCATATGCTCATGAGACAAATACAATCAATATCACTCAATCAATTCAAACAAGGCATAACAATCGATCTAACTAGCGTTACAAAGTGCTTGAACTATACTATTAAATGGGGGAAAACTACTACTGATATGGTGGTCTACTAGAAATTCTGATCCGTTGAAGACTCCATGATGTCTGCTCCAGCTTCATCAACAAAGTCATCTTCACTTGGTTCCGAGTCGGTGTCGTCGATGATGATGTAGTTATCCGGACAAGTGCATTCGTCATCTTCTGCTTTTGGCACTGGATTTCCCATGAATACTCCAATCTTCTTCTCCAGGTCGTCATTCTTCCCTACTAGTGCGATGATTTCCTCCATATAATCCTCGCGTGTAGCCTTGAGTTCTTCCTCCAGCTCCTTGATCTTCGTCAATGCCTTCTTCAGTTCTTCCTTGTCCGTGCACATCTGGTTCTCCTGGCGACGAATATGTTGGTTTTGCTCCTGGATGAAAGCTGCAATTGATCCATCCTTCTTGGTTCTGATCATCTCCCATTGCGCGTCTCGGCGTCCACAAATCTGATAAATTGTATCCTTAAGCTCCTGGTGGTAGACTTCTCCAATGCGTCCCATAGCGATGTGTGCGGCCATGCTCTTCCCTAAACTCCAGGTTGGTGCTTCGAAAACCAATCTTATGGGTTCAGTAACTGGCACAAACGTCCTTCCTGGAATGTGAACTTGAATCTTCCAGCTCTCCTCTTCGGGTAATGTGGCGTTGTAGGTTCCGGTGATGCTTGGTATTCCTATGTTCAAATACTTAGTGACTTCCTTCAAGTGTCGACCAAAAGGCGTGTCTTCATCTGGTTGCATGAACTTGCTCCTTGCATCCGCCATTCCTAAAAGAGTAGAAAGTGGAGAGGGGTCAGAAATGAGAAGAGAGAAGTTTCTAGGGCTTAAGCTTAGTGGTCGTGTCCTACAGTCAGCGTGTGCTCTGATACCAACTTTGTAGCGACCAGACCTCAAATGGTCTGTGCTGCTGTGCACCAGTGTCATCCCTGGATCAGTAATGCTGACACGCACAGTACAAATGGAGGATTTATAACAGAGTAGCAATCACACACTTATTACATCGAATATCTCCAAAGAGATTAAGTATGATAAATATGGCTTAAGGCCATCTAAAACGATAACAGCGGAAGACTTGGAAGATAAGTGAGTCCATCAACTCCAGCGGCATCACTGAGTATAAGACCACGACCTAAGGCACCTTACTCGTCGTCTGAAAAGTCTGCAACATGAAACGTTGCAGCCCGAAAACGGGTCAGCACATAGAATATGCTGGCAATGTAACACATAGAGAATAATGAACAATAATAATGCTATACTACATGCATATATGGCTGGTGGAAAGCTCTATGGTTAAGTTTTGCGAAAAGCCAATTTTTCCCTACTGCAAAGGAATAAATTTTATTTAACTATCATGGTGGTTGTTAAACATTGAGATGGTGACATCATCTCAATCCCAATTAAGTGTCATCATTAACCCAACAAAATTAATTAAAAGTAACATGGTGATGAGATTCAAATGATAATCCAGGTACTAGATACTCAAGTTGTCCATAACCGGGGACACGGCTAACCATGATTAGTTTGTACACTCTGCAGAGGTTTGCGCACTTTTCCCCACAAGACTCGATCGCCTCCGCTTGATTCTCGCACTGCATGATGTTTGAGAAACGGATGACCGAGACACAGTCTTTCAGGAACAATCACTCTTTACTCTGGATGGACCGGTACACCTACTTTCCCCTACATCTGCTAGCCCACCTCTTCAAGAGATCATGTAACCTACTCAACTATGCTAGAGCCCATAATAGCTTGTGGCTGCACACGGAAGTTTCTAGCATGAATAATCTTATGATCCCTTTGAGCCTGGGTGGCGGTCCTTATACAAACAGACAACACTGGATTCTCCAGGTGCCTCAATCCACCCAGATGTGAGTTTTAGTTGCCACCTTAAGTAAACCATTATTAACAATCTCACATCTGTCATGAATATCTCTCAAACCCAATCCACGTCTACGAGCATAGCATGGCAATATAATAGCAACGTAGAAGTAACTCCCAAGGGTTTGATAAAGAACAGGTAATAGGTACTACCTCAACTACTTCCCAATACCCACAATTTAATTAGATCCTAATCATGCAATGTTTGAGGAATAGATCTAATGCAATAAAAACTGGGTATGGAAGGTATGATCAAAGTGTTACTTGCCTTGCTGATGATCCGCGAAACCTAGCGATTCGAAGTAACAAGCGGCACACTCCGGGTACTCTATCGCAAACAAACAAGCAAACAATAAGTACTCATCTAATGCACAGGTAAAACTCGAATGAAAGATCCAACCAGAAAGTTCAACTTAAGAACTCCGGTTTGCAAAAAGAATCAACTCGAACGAAGCAACGAAAGTCAAACGGCGAAAGAAACAAGCTTCGTTTACTAATCTGGATCTAGGTCAAATTTTACAGTAGCAAAAACTTGTTTGAGTAGGTTAAACGGAAAGAGAATTTCGAGACGAAACTCTAGGCGCTTGAATCGCCTGATTCCGATAAACGAGCGAAAAGTTAAACAGAAACGAAGATTCGATCAGAAATCGAGATCTGAGATAATCGCGGAAAAATCCGACGAAAAAGAAAAACGGACGAACGGTTAAAGAACGGACGTTCGTTAACAGAGAAAATCCGACGAACGCGTTCGTTAAAACGAACGGGTCGGTGAACGCTCACAAAATAACAAAACCGAAAAAAAACCGATCTAGGGTTTTTTTTAAACGAACGGTTTTTTTTAACAAAACCGGCAAACGACGGCGAGGTATACCTCGTCGGGGCGGGCTCCGGCGGGGCTCCGGCTGGCTCCGGCGAGGGCGGCGGGTGCGGCGGGCTCGGGGGGGGGTCGGGGCGGCGAGGGGCGGCTCGGCGGCGAACGGCGGCGGCTCGGGCGCGGGGCTCCGGCTCCGGCGGCGGCGGGGCGGGCGGGCGGTGGCGAGAGAGGGGGGCGGCGGGGTATAAAGGAGGGGGTGCTTGGAGGAGGGGCAAGGCGCGGCGCGCGTGTCGTGGCGGACACGGCGGCGGCGGCGGCGGCTCGCGGAGGAGACGCGCGGGTGGGCCGGCGGCTCGGCTGGGCCTCGGCCCGGTCGGGCGCGGCGCGTTTTTTTTTAACATTCCCCGAAAAATTCGTAGAAAAATAAATAAAATCCAAAAAATATAAAACAAATTTTCCCCGTCTAGTTAGAATATTAGAACAGGGTGAACATTTTTTTGACACAAAATAATTTTGAAAACATGCAATATTTTTAATGCAATTAAAATTGCAAATAAAATCCGAATAAAATCCAATAAATGATTTTAACATTTTTCCTCCAATATTTCAATTGTTTTGGAGAAGTCATATTTTCTCCTCTCATTTATTTTTAAATGAAATATTTTCCGGAGAGAAAATAATTAAAACCAAAATCCTCGTTTTATTATTTGATGAAAATCAAATATGAAAATTCGAGAAAATCCCCAACTCTCTCCGAGGGTCCTTGAGTTGCTTAGGATTTATCGAGGATTTTGTCAAAATGCAATAAAAATATGATATGCAATAATGATCTATGTATAACATATCAAATTGAAAATTTGGGATGTTACAATAGTTGCCACTTTTATATCTCAAACGTTTGTATAATTCAAACCGTGTGCGTTCGGTTAACCATTCACGTGACGCCACGTGTCTTGGTTTTAATGGCTATAGGAGGTGCCGTGTGGACAACTGCTTGACTGAACGGGAGGCGTGCGAGCACAGTCCGGTGTGCAGGCTCACCGGGAAGCGTACAAGCTGTTCAATGCAGGATCTGTGCATCTCTTCAACGCAAACGGTTCAGATTACGGTATGCAAATTAAAGCCAGACTTCGGTGCTAAGCCAAGAGACACCGCGATTTGTCAAAATATGCAGCTAAAAATCAATATCACTATCTATTTTTTGCAACTAAAATTCAGTAATTAAGCATAGATTTCATTCATACTAGAGATTAAGCAGTCGTTCTCACCGGGAAGCGAGACAGCCCTGGACTGTCGCCCGCCTCGCTCCCACTGATCTCTATTAATGGCGCCGCCGAGCGGCCGCACCCCCCATCCTCACCACACACACAATTCCTCTCTCTCCGCCCGCATCCTCGACGCCGCTCTGAGTCCTCAAAGCCGTCAGTGTACGAGGATGCCGCTGAAGTGCCCCATCGGAGATAGTGGCGACGCCGGGGCTGCTGAAGCACCGGAGCACGGCATGAATATGGAGACAGAGGTTTCCGTCCCCGCCGACGAGGTGGAGAACGAGGCTGCCAACAAGCGGAGGCGGGTCAAGAAAGAACCGCAAGTGACTCCAGCAGGCCTAGACTTCATCAACAACCTCCCCGATGATATGTTGATAGTCATCATAACCCTCCTCCAATCCAAAATCGGGAGAGGATAGCCGCCGTTTCCCGGCGGTGGTGCACCCTATGGCTCTGCACTCCTGTCGACATCCTCCACGCCCACAAGCTCTGCCATGGCTATCGCCAAAGCTTGGATGCTTTCTCCCAGATCCTCGGCAGTCACCATGGCCCAATCAAAGGCCTTATCGCGGGCAAGTTCCGTTCCAATGGCAAGGAGCGAGCCAAGCTTGACAAGTGGTTCCGATCCCGTGCCATAGATCAGCTCGAGAAGCTAAGTTATAATGATGGACATATGAGCTAGCTGCCAACATCCGTGCTCCGCTTCGCGCCCACGCTGCGCCTCGCCATGTTCATGAACTGCCATCCCCCCTTAATGACGCGCCCACTCTTTTTCTACCACGACTGAAGCACCTCGAGCTAGTCGCCGTCCGCGTCCCAAAGGATGGCATGGAGCGCTTGCTCCGCGGCTGTACTGCACTCGAGTTCCTACGTCTTCAGGCGATGAATTGGTCGAGTACCTTGCACATCACCTCCAGGACTCTCTGCACTATTTATGTGTGTTGCTGGTGCTGCAACGAGAGATCACAAAAGGTGGACCACAATATGGTCATCCAGGACACACCTTCACTTGAGAGATTACTTGTAGTTGATCAATAAGGTCCAACAAGAATCAATGTCATTTCTGCGCCAAAATTGAAAGTGGTGGGCTACTCGTCTGTCAAATACTACAACTTTCAGGTACAACAGTCGTCTTATATACCTCTCCTTCTTGATATCAACGTTATTTCTAGTTTTGAAGATGTATGTTCGTCTGTCATCCAGCGAAGCTTCACCCAGACTCTGGGCAAAGTGAAGGTCTTGGCACTAGAATCTGTCGTCCCCAACCTGGACCAAGTTTTCAGTTGCCTGAGATGCTTTCTGTGCCTGAAGAAGTTGTATATCGAGGTGATGTTCCTTTCCTGTTAAATGTTAACCATAAGGGAGTTCAATTTTTTGCACCTTTTCCCAAGTTTACAATGACAATGTACTACAATTTCTGAAGGAATTTTGGAGGATTTTAGGACATACACCCCCACCCCATATTGGTTGCTTCATTCATATGGTTACAATCCTCCTTAAGCATTTCTCCTTTGGATTCATCTGTACTAGTTTTCTTAGGGGATTTTTCATCCTATCCAACCTCTTGTGAATAAGGCCTACATGTTTCTAGATTGTAATCAAATGCCCATGTTAATCATGCCAGATCGAAGATGGCACGTTGGTGCATTTTACAAATCCTGCAAACCAAATGGGCGTGTAGCAGTGTTCAAAATTGGCCATGTAGGCACTAACACGTTCTCTTCTTTTGCAGTGCATATTAGGCCCGGTGAAGATGTTTATAACGACAATCACATCGAATGCCTGGATCTGCATCTCTCAAATACTACTTTGAACTCCTACCGAGGGACCCCCACCGGAGATTTTACACTCCGCCAAGGTTCTTTCTTTCCAGAGCAAAGGTGCTGGAGGTACTGAGGTTGACACGCATTTACATTAGGAAAGATAAATTGGTATGATTTCAGAGCCGGCTGGTACTGGGAATGGAAGTGCCTCCCAAAAATGCCAAACTCATATTGGAGATCATATGGGCAAAAGCAATTAAAAGTTATTGTGTCAAACCATACGATGGAACTTTGTCAGCGGCTGATCCCTTCTTCGAAATGACACAGCATTGCAATGTATGAATTGGCATGAATCTTTGAAATTTGAACCTTGCAATATTTTGGTATTTTGTTATATTGAACCGTTTCTGTTCTTCTTGGTCTCAACGCAAACAGTTCATCCCGGGTGAACCGCATGTCGTACATCGCACACACCTTGATCTGAGCTGATGATACGTCTCCAACGTATCTATAATTTTTGATTGATCCATGCTATATTATCTTCTGTTTTGGATATTAATGGGCTTTATTATACACTTTTATATTATTTTTGGGACTAATCTATTAACCGGAGGCCCAGCCCAGAATTGATGTTTTTTGCCTATTTCAGAGTTTCGCAGAAAAAGAATATCAAACGGAGTCCAAACGGAATGAAACCTTCGGGAACGTGATTTTTGGAACGAACGTGATCCAGAGGACTTGGACCCTACGTCAAGACATCAACCAGGAGGGCACGAGGTAGGGGGCGCCCCTACCCCCAGGCGCGCCCTCCACCCTCATGGGCCCCACGTTGCTCCACCGACGTACTCCTTCCTCCTATATATACCTACGTACCCCAAACTACTAGATACGGAGCCAAAAACCTAATTCCACCACCGCAACCTTCTGTACCCATGAGATCCCATCTTGGGGCCTGTTCCGGAGCTCCGCCGGAGGGGGCATCGATCATGGAGGGCTTCTACATCAACACCATAGCCTCTCCGATGATGTGTGAGTAGTTTACCTCATACCTTCGGGTCCATAGTTATTAGCTAGATGGCTTCTTCTCTCTTTTTGGATCTCAATACAATGTTCTCCCCCTCTCTCGTGGAGATCTATTCGATGTAATCTTCTTTTGCGGTGTGTTTGTTGAGACCGATGAATTGTGGGTTTATGATCAAGTTTATCTATGAACAATATTTGAATCTCCTCTGAATTCTTTTAAGTATGATTGGTTATCTTTGCAAGTCTCTTCGAATTATCAGTTTGGTTTGGCCTACTAGATTGATCTTTCTTGCAATGGGAGAAGTGCTTAGCTTTGGGTTCAATCTTGCGGTGTCCTTTCCCAGTGACAGTAGGGGCAGCAAGGCACGTATTATATTGTTGCCATCGAGGATAACAAGATGGGGTTTATATCATATTGCATGAGTTTATCCCTCTACATCATGTCATCTTGCTTAAAGCGTTACTCTGTTCTTTTGAACTTAATACTCTAGATGCATGCTGGATAGCAGTCGATTCGTGGAGTAATAGTAGTAGATGCAGGCAGGAGTCGGTCTACTTGTCTCGGACGTGATGCCTACATACATGATCATACCTAGATATTCTCATAACTATGCTCAATTCTATCAATTGCTCAACAGTAATTTGTTCACCCACCGTAATACTTATGCTCTTGAGAGAAGCCACTAGTGAAACCTATGGCCCCCGGGTCTATTTTCCATCATATTAATCTTCCAACACTTAGTTATTTTTATTGCCTTTTATTTTACTTTGCATCTTTATTATAAAAATACCAAAAATATTATCTTATCATATCTATCAGATCTCACTCTCGTAAGTGACCGTGTAGGGATTGACAACCCCTTATCGCGTTGGTTGCGAGGATTTATTTGTTTGTGTAGGTATGAGGGACTCGTGCGTGGTCTCCTACTGGATTGATACCTTGGTTCTCAAAAACTGAGGGAAATACTTACCCTGCTTTACTGCATCACCCTTTCCTCTTCAAGGGAAAACCAACGCAGTGCTCAAGAGGTAGCAGCTGACCGTTTCTTTTGTGTTGCCTAATCACAAACAGTTCATCCGAGTGAACTGTATGTTGTACATCGCACACACCTTGATCTGGCTGACCGTTTCTTTTGTGTTGCCTAATCACAAACAGTTCATCCGAGTGAACCGTATGTTGTACATCACACACACCTTCATCTGGCTACCCGTTTCTTTTGTTCCTCCTCATCGAAAACGGTTAATTGAACTGAACCGTACGCCCTGAATCGCACACGCAACTAAAATCTGAACCGTGTTTGATGCATCCGTCGTCGCAAACGTTTTGCACCTTTTTGACGGTTTTTTTTACACCATCGTTTGCAATTATGGCATCGCACACAGTTTCGTCGAAGGGTCTCTGATCGTAGGGTCGCGTTAGCAGCATCCTGCAGTTGTGTTTTTGCTTTCTGTTCTTGTGTGTTTACACAATTATGCTACTGGTATGATTGTGTTTTTTGTGTTTTAATTAGTGTTTGTGCCAAGTAAAGCCTTTAGGATCTTCTTGGGTGATAGTTGTTTGATCTTGCTGAAAAAACAGAAACTTATGCACTCACGAAAACAATTTTAGTAAACCACAGAAACGTGATTCTGATATGAGTTTTTTTACAGAAGATTGATATACAAATTTCCTAGGACATCCTAGTTCTGCAATTCAGATTACTACAGACTGTTCTGTTTTGACAGATTCTGTTTTCTTTGTGTTGTGTGCTTATTTTGATGGCTCTATGGTTTTCTTTGATGAGTTTTTGCCATAGAAAAGTTGGAATACAGTAGATATAATACAAAAAAATATGAATTGGTTTGATACAGTACTTATAGTAGTGGTTTTCTTTCTTTTACTAACGGATCTCACGAAGGTTTTGTTGAGTTTTGTGTGATTGAAGTTTTCAAGTTTTGGGTTATCTTACGATGGATGAAAGAAGGATAGAAGAGCCTAAGCTTGGGGATGCCCCGACATCCCAAGCTATTATCCAAGAACGAGCAACCAACTAAGCTTGGGGATGCCCCCGAGTGGCATCCCCTCTTTCTTCTAACAACTATCGGTATTTTACTCGAAGCTATATTTTTATTCGTCACAGGATATGTGTTTTGCTTGGAGCGTCTTGTATGATATGAGTCTTTGCTTGTTTTATTTTGTGTTTTAAGTCATCAGTCCTTGCTAGACACACATATTTGAGAGAGCCAAAATTATTTCATGACTTGTCAGAATTGCTCTCTATGCTTCACTTAAATATTTTATGAGCTAGGACTTGCTCTAGTGCTTCACTTATATCTTTTTGAGCACGGTGTGCTTAGTATTTTTGAAGAAATGCTCTCTTGGTTCACTTAGATTTATTTGAGAGTTAGTAAAAAATTTGAAGAAATTCTCTCTTGCTTCACTTAAATTATTTTGAGAGAAAGAAAATTTTTATGCTCATGATCTTCACTTATATTTGTTTGAGCTTATGAAAAGCAACACATGAAAATTAGTCCCAAAGTGATAGATATCCAAGAAGGATAAAGTGAAAAAAATGTCATGAAGATCATTGGACAAAATAAACTTTATTCTTAGTAATAGTTTTGAGATATGATGATGTGATATGTGAGTTATGTTGATGAGTAATTATGCTTTAGTAAGAATATTGGTGTTAAGGTTTGTGATTCCCTATGCATGCACGAAAGTCAATAGTCATGCAATGAAATTATATCCTACTTGTGGTGCATTATTCGGTGTTAATTATGCTTAATGCTTGCTTATGAGATTATTCGTTTCTTGGTTGGTCGCTTCTCAATCTTTTGCTAGCCTTCACTTTGCACCAAGTATGATCTCTACTTGTGCATCCAAAATCCTTTAAACCAGTTTTGCCAGATGATTCCACTATATCTACCTATATGCGGTATTATTTTGCCGTTCTAAGCAAATTTCCATGTGCCATCTCTAATTTTCAAAATAAACTTCACTTTTGTGTGTTTGTTTCGCTCGTGGAACGGTAACGGGTGGCTAATATTTTCCATGCTGGATGTGTATTCTCACGATGAGTGTTTATTCACTTGTCATTGCACGAGAGTAAGGCAAAGGTTTTAGGGATGCCCAGTCCCGAAATGCAAAAATGAATTTACTTTATGTTGTCAAATAATAAATTCCTTGAAAAGTGTTGGTATATGGAAGGCACCCGTGGATACGGCTAGCCATGGAAAGTGAAAGAATGGTGGAAAAAGGAATAAACTTTATTTTCTGTTTGGGAACCGCCTATGGCATATCTAGCATGGAAAGTGCTCGGAACTCTAAGTTGTTTTCGTTGGTGGGATGGATACACCTCCCAAAATGTTTTTATCTCTAAATTTTTCCTTTGAGCTCTGGCACCTCTACAAATCCCTACTTCCCTCTGCGAAGGGCCTTTCTTTTACCTTATGCAATTTTTATTTGAGTCTTCATCTTCTCTTATAAAAGCACCAACTAAGAGGCAATATGATTGTACTTAAGTATTGGGTGTAGCTAATATTCGAGTGTGTTTCATGAATGGATCAATGTTTGAGCATGATGGGCTAGGGATAACTTATTTTAGCGTCGATATTTTGAAAGACATGGTTGCTTGTTGATATGCTTGAGTATCTAAATTATTATGTCAAAACTAGACTATTGCTTTGAATCACATAAAAGTCCAAAAATGTCCATGCTATAAAGAAAAGAATATGTTATGACATGATAAACAACACTCCACATCAAAAATTCTATTTTTATCACTTACCTACTCGAGGACGAGTAGGAGTTAAGCTTGGGGATGTTGATACGTCTCCAACGTATCTATAATTTTTTATTGTTCCATGATGTTTTATTATCAATCTTGGATGTTTTATAATCATTTTATAGTCATTTTATATCATTTTTTGGTACTAACCTATTGACATTTCCCCCTTAATCACCATTTGATAACCGGAGTGGGGAAGCACGGTGGTGGCGTATGTGATACAGGGCTGCCGCGTGTATGAACGATCTGTATCAGCTCTGCCATGAATACAGATATGCAAAGGGTCTTAGAAATTCAACGTAGCATTGTGTATAGGCACCGCTATAGATGCACGCTAGAGGGGAATCCAGACTCCCTGAGGACGATTTAATCCTTTTGGTTGCAAAACTCTCGTTCATAATACACGTTACTAAATTTCATTTCAGCAATTTACTTTCATACTAGTTACACCGTTTCCACCAAATTACCACTACTTTGGATCACATTCAACTTGTAGGCACAATATTTAGTTATCCAAGAGCAAAAGATTGATTCTTGTGCTCCCTATGGGATCGATACTCTTACTTCTAAAAACCTTCAACCAAACCCTATGCATGTGCAGGACATCAAGATTTTTCTAGCGCCGTTGTCGGGGATCTGGACGCTTTTGATCTTTGTTTAAGTTTGATTTAAGTTGCGTGTACTAAGCTGATTGCAGGTTCAGAGCAACCATGGCCGAGTATGGTCATTATCACTAGCTTTACGCCATGCGCCTTACTGGGCCACCTACGCAGGAAATATTCACACCATTGGGTCCCAACCTCACCGGTGTAGTGTATGAGGTGAATCCAACTGTCCATGAACTATTGCGTAGTAAACCATTCAAAGGTGATGATCCTTACCAACATCTGCATTTTTGATATGTGGGACATTTAAATTAAATGCTTTTAGCTCAGATGATATGAAGCTTAAGTTATTTTCACACACTATTGATGATGCAGCAAAAGCATGGTTAGTGTCTCACCCTGCAGGTACCTTTGACACATGGGATAAATTTCCAGCAACATTTTTATCAAAGTATTACCCAGACATGAAGTCTTGTAAAGCTAGAAGTTGGATTTTAAATTTTTGACGGAGACTTGGGGAGAGCCTAGTAAATGCATATCAAAGGTACTGAATTTTATTAAATGATTTTCCGCATCATAAATTCCTTGATTGGCTTGTGTTAAATCTGTTTTATGAAGGACTCCAGGATGATTCCAAAGAAGAGTTAGATTTAGCTTCGACGAGTTCTTTCATTACTAGTTTGGTGTCAGGATCTTGATAATTATTAAACAGTAAACTCACCAGTAATGAAGCTTGAGGAGTGATGAGGAGGAATATGGTAAAGTTGAGATAGACTTTGATTGCATAAAAGCTTATCTTAATTCAGGGAGAGTTAACAAAGTTAGTGATGAACTTTATCTTGACCCTGATGTTGTTTTGCGATTTGTTAAAAGCTACGCTGAACATATGAACCTCCCTAAGAAAAAATGGGAGTGTTACACTAATGAGGACCCCGAGGAATAGGTTGTTGTGGACTTGGAGGTAGAATCATCGGTAACACCCATAGAAGATGACTATGAGCCAGTGCAGAAATTGCCCTTTCCGTGAAGCAAGGCCCAACTAGAACACAAGAGTAAGGTACAGATGCAACAATAGGAGGAAGATAAAAATGGATGCCAAATCTAGGTAGAGTTGCATCAAAAGAAAAAGAAGAATAAACCAACTGAGAGTAAGATAGCTATCATGGTGAAGGTGGTAACATCTTTTGTGAAAGGTTGCGTTGACGCAGCTGATACAGGTAAACATGTGGTACCATGCTCCTTAGGTAGTACCTCTTATGCAGAAGGCCACTGCCAGACGAAACTACATAAAGTAGAGCTACGTAGTACCATGTCAGTTGGCTGAAGATGTGCGCTAGTGCGGCACTAGATAGCATCGCCACCATTGCCAATGGTGTGGGTATCAGATCCTTCTTGAATATTTTGGTGTGCTACTGGTTGTCAAATGTCCCACTTTTGCCCGAACGGTAACCCTTCTTCCATGCACGTGCACGACTACGGTCCAGATGAAGATGAAAAGGACATCCCCAAGCATGAGTGTGCATGACATGGTGATCTACATTGTGGAAATTAGGAGTGAGAAAAATGGATATACCAATTATCTTTTGTTTGAAGAAGCGAGAGTTCACTTGGTAGCCTTCGATGCCGTCAAGGTTATCTTGCTCAACGTCTGCAGGGTACCATTGCCCCTTATTGTGTTCCAGGAGAGGTATGATGAATCCGTATGACAGGATTGCTCCGACGAGAACAAAGTAACTTATAATGTACGGGCAAATCATGCCAATACCGACCTACAGTGAGCGCATCGTGGCTTGATCTCTCCAGACCGAGACATCAAGTTCAACGGCGGAGCTATGTGTGTTGCTAGGGAGGGGGGCATTGCCCCCCCCCCCCCCCGTTAACAAACCAGCCTGTGAAGGATTTTTTAGGGAGGGCTTAGATGAAAACTTTGTTAGCTTTTGGCCCCTCCAAACACTCTTATTTTATCTTTCACCCTAATAGATTCCATCTCGCTCCGCCACTTGAAGTTCTTGGAAGGTTGTCTCAACCGACATGATTTGCTGCCCGGGATTCTCCATCTCCTTGTTCATGGTAGGATGAGTCGAGTGCCCCAGTAGAAGAAGGCTTGGTCGCAAACTCGCAGTGGTGGTATATACTATCTAAAAAGCTACTCGTAACAGCCGGCGTGCGGTCAGAGCATCTAAAACCAAAAGCCCCATGTCTATCTCAAACGCCCGGGTGGCCTGCCCAGCCACTGCCCGGATGTAAAATTGTCACCCAACCGGCCGTCCCAAATAGAGCCCAAACGCTTGGACTGGCCGGTAATCCTCATACCCAGCTGGCTAAATACATGATTACCATTTTAAATACGTGAACATTTTTAAATACATGGTTAACCATTTTAATCACACAACAAACCTTTAAAAAAATATGATACACATAATTTTTAAAACTACCTTTAGATTATGTTGGACATTCTTCTAAAAGTTTCCTAATCTATTTGTTAGAAAATTTCAAGAAAATAAAAAGTTGAAGAGAAAATGGAAGAGAAAAAGAAAACAAAAGAAAGATAGGTCAATCCGGAACTCGAGCTCGGATGCACCCAGTGAATGGTAAAATCAAAATAATAGAAAACAAATTCAAAAAAAATCCTAATTATTTTGTGGTTCAAGATGCTCCCATGTATGAACGCCTTGCAAATTTTTGTGAAGTTTGGACGTTCAAGGAGCTTGTGGCAAAAAAACAAAAAGCAAAATCGGGCATGAATAGTGCAATTTTCAAAAGTTTACCCGACAGCCAAAATATGCATTTTTTTGCCATGAGCTCCTCAAATGTCTAAACTTCATCAAAATTTTCAAGGAAATCACGCATTTGAGCATCTTGCTTGCAATTTTTTTTAGCGATTTTACTGTTCATGCCCGGGCAGCATGGGAGCCAAATGCCGCATCCACAAGAGAATACATTTTTTAGATAATAAGAAAATAAAAGAGTACCTAGTTTACGTGCTTATACGCGTGTAGCAGTGTGTGATGGACGTACGTTATTTTGTTTACGAGGGGCGTCTGATAGACGTACTCCCTCCGGTCCTTTTTACTATGTGTATTAGATTTTGGTCAGGTCAAACATTTTAAAGTTTGGCCAAATTTATATTAGAAAATATCAACATCTATAATACCAAATATATATACTATGAAACTACATTTCATAACGAATCTAACAATATTATTTTGGCATTGTGAATTGATACTTTTTTCTATGTGTTTGATTAAAGTATTTTTTGATGAACTTAGTCAAAGTAGACATACTTTACTTTGAACAGAATATATATATACAGACTAAAAAGGACATGAGGGAGTATGTTTTTCTAAAAAAAAATACCGGAGGGAGTACGTATAGAGTGAGTGCATACGTGCTTATGGGCCTGGTCCATTTAGGGAGGCGCTTCAGGCGCACCCCTCGACCATTATAGGCCCATTCGTGTTGTGCCTGGTTGGTCTCTGTTCTCCCTCTTGAAGCGCCGGCGAAACACGGCCGCCGCCGGGGCCGGGGGGAATCAGGTGAGCGGCGCAGCGTCCGTCGACAGGTGGTCCTGGGAGCGCGCGGACGGCGAAGGACGCGCACCTCCCCTAAGACTGCTCCACTTCCCTGGCCCCGTCGTCCCGTCTAAGTCGCCGGCGGCGTGGACGCAGCGATGTTGCGGACGGTGCTGCGCCGGGGAGGGGCGGCCATGAGGCAGGCCGTGCTGGCCGAGGGATCTACGGGGAACCTTCTACGGCTGAGCGTGGCGGAGCGGGAGCGCTCTCGGCGGCGTCGGCGCGACCCGGGGCGCGACGAGTTCTTCGTGCCAACGCCGGAGTCGCTTAAATGGCTCGACTCCGTCACCCTGCCCATGATCCTCACCGCCGCCGCCGTAGCCCTCTTCACCAAGCTCCTCATGATGGTACCCTCCGCCCCCACTCCTCTGTTCGCTAGGGTTAATTGCAGATGCAGCTGCCGTGCATTTGATTGAACATGTTTATTTAGGATTGAACACGTACCTAATCATGTGATCTGCGTACTGTATACATGTGAAGTGCTAAGGCCGATCATTGTGCGTTAGTGAATACTTTGGATTTGTAAGATGTGAGCTTCTAGAAATGTAACCTATTGTCAACAATGCATCAAATACATTTAGAGAAGAGACTTTCCAAGAAACTCTTTATTGGATGAAATGATCATCTATCCATGGTAGAGTAGTGAATAGAGCATCTCTAAATGTTGTGTTATCCAGGTATAGCTTTTTTATTCGATATTGCAGTTTGACTTTTTGTGTCCCCTTTTAATGGCTTCATTCAAGAAATGTTTGAACGAATTTATCTTAGTTATTTCATGAACTAGTCACCTAGATTTCATATAAGATATACTACTAGGTAACTGCCCGTGCGTTGCTTTTTTTTCGAAAAGGAGGATGACCCCCGGCCTCTGCATCTGGGAGATGCATACGGCCATTTTATTGATTATTCTTGAGGACCTTACAAAGTATAACAGCAATATGCCTGAATCCGCCATCTTGGCAATATCTGCCGCTACTCCTATCCAAATGATGAAGGGGTGCAAGTTGGGCCACATACCCATACCTCTCACCTAAGCCTAACATCTAAAGCCGGAGGCCCCGACCAAGCCATCTGCCGGGTCCGGGGCTCAAACCGGTCTAACGCACTCACATGTGTCGTCGCCGCCATCTTCCACTGGTCCATCTTTAGAGCAGATTGAGGTGACAACCTTGGCAGGTCCTCCGCCATCGACGCCACCACGACGCCAAACGACGACCTCCACCTACGCGACTCCATCTGCAAGCAACGGACATAAATCCATGCTAGGAAAGGGCCGCACCACCGCTATCGCCCACCACCAACAAGCGCCACCCAACCCCAAGGTTCCCAAAGCGACGCCTTCAAGAAGGGAACGGCGCCGTGAGCGCCGCTGCCGCCCAACAGAGTTAGGGCTTTCGCCTGGGAAACCTAGGGGGAGGTGAAGTGAGGAGATTAGTCCATACCGACGCCTCCAAGGAGGGAAACGGCGCCCTGAGGCGTCGCCGTCGGCGTGGCCGGTCATGGCCGGCCAGGGATTTCGCCCGAACTAGATCTCCGCCACCAGCAGCACCTCCTGTACAGAACCGGCGACCAAGAGGAAGCGCGGCCCGACCAGGCTGGCCCGCACGGGTGTAAAAAATATTTTGGTGGTTTCACATCAATAATGTAAGCTTGTACCTTTATAATCTACATGCACACATCGAGCTTCATTTTTAGAAAAGCAAGTCAATAGCACATCAGGCCAAAGATTATAATAGTTATACAAGATAGTTTGATTACTTGTGTATCTCTGACATCAAGCGTTTCTAGGTGCCTCAGCAGCCTCAAAAGCTGACCACATCTTAGCGAAAGATACTTTACGTGAAAAAGCTTTATAATTTGATGGGGGTGGTGATCCTCTAGACCCTTTGTATCTTGCAAATCTAACACCCAAAGGAATCTCATATCATCAGAAATGAAGAATGATTTCCATTCTCCAAATACTGGCAATGATCGGATGCCATACCAGTTCCGGGCTGCACTTTTGAATGCATTCTTCTCTCTTAACCAGCTATTGCTTACAGCAAGGTGATGAACTTTGCCTGCCTGTGACGAACAAGATTTTCCTCTGTCGACTTTGAGATCGTGATTTCGCAAATGAGATCAAGAATTTGCAAAAATAACAATCCTCCCGGTGGCGCTAAGGCCTGTCCTTTTTTGATGGCTCGACCATGGTCCTGCTGATTAGCTCAGTGACGTGACTGTTCCCTAGTTCTTCTGTTGTCTTATCCCTCTGCAATCCATCTTCTCACCAAGCGTGCCCACTCAATGTCACGCCTTCAGGAAAAATGGAGAAATACAAAAAGCGAAGCTTGAGATGTAAACCCTTGTAGCTTGAGACAAGTACTGTTTTTATCATTGCAAGCTCTGGATTGACCTGAAGCGCATCACTCATATGTTTGTTCAGATTTCTCCACCCCATAGTTCTTGTTCGGTTTGGTTGCCAGGAAGCTACCTATTGTGGAGACCGCGAGAGGGAGGCCACCACGCTTCTTCAGTATAAGATTTGCTAAGTTAACCATGTCCTGGGAGTGCGGCGAATCTGCACCCGGGCTCATCTGCACCCGCGCTCACGGAAAAAACAAAAAAAATACTAGAAAAATTCAAAAAATTCCAAAAAAAATTCGGGTGGTAGATAATTAGGTGCGTGAGGTTCGCTCCAAAATGCAACTCGTTTGAACATTTGAGCAAGTCTGTGCAAAAAAGACAAAATCGGGGTCTGTGAAAAAGTTTACTGTTCACAAACTGTTTTGACCCGATTTGTCTTTTTTGCCGAGGCCTGCTCAGATATCCAAATGAGTTGAATTTTGGAGCGGGCCTCACGCATCAACTTATCTACCACCCGAATTTTTTTTTGGATTTTTTTGAATTTTTCTAGTATTTTTTTTGAATTTTTTGCTGATCAGGTGCAGATGAGCCCGGGCTCCAGGATGAATTATCCATGTCCTGGTTATTATAATAATTTCTTCTCTCCTTCAGATTCTTGAATACCTGTTTGTTCACATAATATAGAAACAGAGGTCAGGTACAGCATTTTCCCTTCCTAAAAGAGAAGGATCGTTCTGTATGTACTAGCTCAATTACTGTATTAAATGGTACAGTGACCAAAAAATTGTATGGATTAATCTTTTTTGCATATAAAAATGATATTTCCAGTTTTACTTTGAAGCTTTCAACTACAACATTTGCTGAACTCAGTTTCCTAATTCAAGAACTTCTCCCTGCTCAGAGTTGTACTGGTGTTAAGCCATACTTTGCGCTGTATGCTTAATAGATGCATGCTTATGAAAGCTAAAAAATCTGTTCTGCTCTCCTTTTTCATGATGTGTTGGGAAAAAAACAAAAAATCTAGATAATAAAACAACTAACATAATTTAAGCATCAAGAGACCAAGCAATCACCTCAAGTGAGTGTGGAAATACACCAATTCCGACGCAAAATCCTGATACTTTGATTTACCTTTTCAGCAGGCTTGTGATTTTGGACATTCAGCAACCAAACCAGTAGATAGGTTGACAGAATAGAAGAAAGACCCAGTTTATTTTTCGTTTTGTTTTATTGGTGCGTCCTCTGGCACTGAGCGAAAGTGTTTAGGTATGACATTGTAATGCCACAACAACGAGAGCTGAAGTTTGACTCTCTACTGTAATATTCCCAATCACAATGAGAACTAACCTGCAGTTTTGAGCAGTACAAGTCCTTACGGGTTGCTGCTACATGACTCTTCATCAATGACTGAGACAGCCGCCTAACATTGTTGTCATGCTCAGCTTTGTCGTGTAGCCTGCAGAAAAATCGGCTCCGGCGGGCGAGATGCAGGAGATAGGAAAAAAAAAGGAGAGATCAAGAGAAAGCAATTAGAGAGATGCAGTTGTCTGACTACCTGGGCCGAGGAGGTCATTGGCGTGCACTGAACCGTCCTGAAGCGGCGTGCAGGTGCGGGACGACGGCGGCGGCGGCATGTATGTGATTGAAGTAGACGGCGTTGGGGTTGACATCATGATGTCCGGGAGGTTTCGTTGTCGCACCCATCCTGGCACAGAAGATCAGTCCGAGGCGACAAGGAGGCTCTGTGGCGGTGATGGCCGAGGTGGCGCGGCTAGGGCAGAGGGTGTCACCGGCCACGAGGAAAGGGAGCATGGGGGCTACGGCGGGGATCCAGTAGATTCTCCTTGGCACCCTGCCCCTGCTGGTGACGGGGATCTTATCAGCTGAGCGTGGTTGGCGGCCCGGAACCCTACAGCTAGCGTTTGGGAGGTGAGATCGGTCCGTGTTAGGGAAGGAGGAGGCGCTCGGATGGGGAAGGGAAGGATTTTACTGATCAGAAAACCGAAAAGACCAGAAAAAACGGTGGAAGGGGAGGGGAAGCGAAACGGTTGGATGAAGCAAAACGGTTTTTTTACGGGAGTGGAAACCTTTTTTTAGGTAGTAGAGATACATCCTTGTCGTGTAATCATCAATCCTGATGTTTGCCAGATTGTCTACCTACTGCATATTGTATATGTCGATCAAATAGTTTAACTCGGCATTGTTTGCATGTATTCAGAAAATCTTCTGTCTGTTCTGAAATTGGCATGCTCTGAAGCTTAGTTGCATGTTTTTTGGGTAGCTAGGAACATGAAGCTACAGACCAAGAAAGGAGGGAACGCAAGATTAAGAATAGTCACCCTGAGCAAGGAACAGTAAGGATGCTTTCGCGTGAAGAGTGGGATGAAATCCAAGAAGTCAGGCCAAGGACCCCTTTTGAATCAAAGTTAGCTCGTCCACATGCCCGCTTAAGAACTGGGGAAAAAATGCGGCTGGTAAGTAGCAGACATAACTTCCTCACTATCATCTCATCGATGCATTTTTGTATAATTCTGTGATTTTTGATGGTGTATTACATCTCTGTGGAGTTTTATTGGATCCACTGTCTTGCTTCCGTGCTGAAAACAGATGTATTGCTGATGCATAGTAGATACTGATGTTCCATGTTTCAACAACTTGCTGCTATACATAACTAGCAAGGTCACCCGTGCATGATGGTGCTAGATTTGTTAGTTATTATTCACATGTTTGGTTTACCTCGTGTCCTCATTAGTTATTAGATTATATTCAGCGGGATTTGAGTGATTGTGGTAGACATTTACTCTAGAGTATAATAGAACTTGTAACCAAAGTACACCTTGAGGAAACAAGCTTGCAGTTTTCGGCATATATATTTTGTTTCATCAGTGTAGTAATTCTGAAGGCATTAGTTAGTCAGTCAAACATGCCTTCATCTTAAAAGCAAGGTTTATAATATTGTATCACTTTTCGATATTTTTGTGAGTGAGCGTGCGTCGGATCAATTTTGTCTGGTTCTCCCTTACCCGCATCTCTTTTCAAGTCTCCGTGTTGGTAGGGCAGGCAGCAAGTCATCTCTTTTCTAATGTGGTTATCTTACCTGCATCCTTATCTAACTCAGTGGAGTTACCGCCTGCATACGTTTTTAAGGTTTGACCTACCTTTCGCTGTAGAGCTTGATGCTTAAGACAACTTATCTTGACATCTCTGCCCTGCAGGAGGATGCCAAGGATTGGGCTGTTGATGTGCTGACGGATGCTTTCACTAGAGCGGAAGAGAGTGCTAAGCGGAAGTGATCAAGAAGAAATGTACACCAGCAAACGCATCCACTTCGAAGTTTTGTTTAGAGGAAACACTTTTGGGTTCTCTTGAATGCACGTTCCATGGTTTCTTTTGAAGTTCCTAACTCCTCGCAAATGCTAACGTATGCGATGAACTACGGTAGCCGTGTAGAATAAAGTCTCCTTGCTACAATAAATACTACGGTTCTTCTGGGTCTGTACAGAAGCTTCTCCCCGCCCGATTCGATGACCTGAAGTTCGTGTCGTTTGTTGGAATGCAACTAGCGAATTCTTGTGTCTTTTTCTTAAACTTTGCAGAGTAGTGAATTCTAATTGAGAGCTGTAGTTTCAACACCTCTTGTGTTTAGATCTTACTAGGTGACCCGGTTGCGCCAATGGCACAAAAAGCTACTCCCTCCGTTCGGAATTATTTGTCGCAGAAATGGATGTATCTAGATGTATTTTAGTTCTAGATACATCCATTTCCGAGACAAGTAATTGCGAACGGAGGGAGTAGTTAGAAGCAATGTTAGTAGTGAGTAGGTAGGAGATGTAGGTAGAAAGATAATGCAATGTGGATTGTATTACAGATAGTAGAGTGACTTAAATTGGTTTACATATAGTAGAATGGCTTAGATCGGTTAACAGAAATACAGTTTTGTTTAGGCAGCCTCACAGCTTATTTAGGCATCTTCTTAGTCAAAACAGCACTCCTGCCCCTAGTGCCATCAAACCATATAATTCTTTGCCACCAACTCCCGATCCCATTGCCAATTTTATTGAACACATGGAAATTCCAAAAGCACACTGACAAATTTACTGGTCATCAACAAACAGTCAAGCACATAATTATTAATTGATAATTATCAATAATATCTAACGATCACCTAGGATTTTGGCTCTTCTCAAGAACAAATAATTTTTTTACTTTGGTACTAAAGTGACCTAATTCAAATTCATTTCAGATGAGAAAAACTATAGTGGAAGCAACAATCGTATAGAGAAATAACATCAAGAAATGGTGCTACTGAATTAGGATAGAAAAGATAAAAGTATTCATAAAAAAGCGATATCAGATATATTTTATGTGCCCTGCACAAGGTATGTACTAATAATTAATTAAAGCATGGTATTTCTCAATCTCATGTCAGGTGCCAAATATTAATCCTACAATGTGAAGCTGCAAAGCTAAGACGCAACATATTCCTGAATGCATGTCTTGTTGTTGGAAGAATTTATATCCTGATTGCTCACATTCACACATCCATCATCGAATCCTGTAGAGCCTACCGAGTACAATTAAGATGCAGTTAGAAGCAAACTAATAAAAGTACATCCAGACAGGAAATTGATGATATACCTTGTAACAAAAGTAGAACAAAAGTACAGCCAATTCCAAGTCAAATGTAAACATACTGTATGAACCAGAGAGAATAGATCTCAATGGTTAAATAAGCAATGGATGCAAAATATGTGCTCCGGGGCTGAACTTATTTAGAAACTTAATAACTGAACTATATGTGTGACCTAGTAATCTCTCCCATATACTTCCAGATATACTGAAAAGGAAAGACTGAATCTCATATCTTCTTACTATAAACCTCTAAAGCATAGGAAGGAGACATAAGAATATATGACGCACCGAAGGAATTTGACGAGCTTGCTTACGCTTTAAATCTTTCAACAACTTTGAAGACCACATACATACACATGGATATAATCATCACATATACAATCAGAACAAGACCATATCTATAGCAATAAAATGGCAACTAACATGAGGTTGTGCTACGTATAAATAAAGCGGAGTATTAAAGTTCCAACCATTAGCTAGTTGCATAATCTATAAGAGTTTGGAGTACATACGACCATTCAAAGAGATAGGGTAACTCTGTAATAACAACATGCCAGCGAAAGCTGAACCCAAGAACAATCCCTGAAAAGTAAAATTATTGTGCATCTCTACTTTTCTTTGATTCTTTTACGTCTCCTTCCAGATTTTACTATGATTGAGGTGTGTGTAAATTTGATCAGTCATACAGAACCAAAGCAATGTAGGTGCTCTTAATACTCAAATAAGAATAGACTGGAGAGGTAAGGATGAGCTCCTGGTATTCACTTTTGGTATTATTAAGAAATAAGCTATTGAGAATATGTAATGAATATAAAGATGGTGAGGGCTTCAAGAAACATAATAAACATCAGAACGGGAAGGTGCCATTTTCATTGACATGCCGAAAGAAATGTTGTGAGCAATTCCAAAATGCTAAATCGGACAGACAGGTATCACCTACTTGCTGATGACATCTACTTTTGAGCTCTGATGTAAGCATGGCAAAACAGCCCATAGTCAAGACTGGAACCGATGTATTTTAAAGAAATTCAGTACGGGGGTGAATAACAAATACGTAATGACAAGAACTATTGAACTCGAGCTTCGCTAGCATACAAAGAAACTAACAGCAAAAAACATCCACCATGCAACTAGTGGAATACTAAACAACATACAAAATTAGTAAGTAGTAACATCTCACATTCCTTAGCAAAGATAAATGGATGGCAGAGATGATGGCACAAATTACTTTATACGTCGAGCAGCCCTATCCTGGAAAGATGAATCTGCCTTCGACGGCAAGGATGTCATAGACGGACATGCAAAGCCTGAGATTCGCAACCACCTGCAGTGCAAGTCCAAACACAAACTGAGAAATACAATTAAGAACCATCAAGTGGAACTTAATTTCGGTACTGTGATGGTTGCTCCTTTTGGAAGATCAAATGGAAATATCAGATTAAAGCAGACATCAAAGCCTAAAGCATCTGGGAGCTCCTTCAGGAAAGTACTTAACTGGCAAAAACTGGCAAAAAAATCACCAGCAAAAACGATGGGAGGTTGTTGCTCAAGGGAATACACCGTCAGCAAGAACCGTAGCATTAACTGGCAAAAAAAGGCTGTTGCTACAGTTCATGGTGCAAAATCTCTTGGCCACCCAAACCCACATGCGAAACAAAAATGAAATTACCACAGTTATGGAAGGTACACTAACAATCGACGGCGATATACAACGTGCGGGCCGGATGACTTTCAAACCGCGATGGCACTCGCTATGCGGGTAACATAGCGGGATTTATATGTTCGATAAGGTTTTTTTCCGAACCATGACTGGGGGAGAATGATGGTTACGATATTTTTCCTAGAGTGACACCTGTTTGTGTCTGGAGAGAAAATTGCGCAAGAAACGTGCTTCCTATTCAAAATTTGCAAGATTTGTCCAAGGAACAAAAAAAAGAAGATAAGCAATCACAAATCTGAGGTGTTAGCATCATACTAAAAGTCAAAGAAGGAATATGAGCATCATACTATAAACTTAATACTACTGTGGTACATCATTGTCTCAGCGTTTCGCAGCTATATATCTATACATGGATAGGCGCCACATCATAAACTACTTAAACTGTCCTTAGAAGGTGTTTATTATGGGTAAAAATAAACAGAGGCAGTCAAATCTCGATCTCGATATGCGCTTCAACAAACAACGACCGCGCGGACACATGCCCACTGTTATCCTATTGCAGTTCGCTACATTTGTAGAATAGCCCAAGCCAATCAGTTACATGTGCATCACATCTTTGTTCATGTGAACCTCTAGTAATTGAATCTAAATAAATAGAGAAGATCACAAAAGTTTACCAGTGATAAAAACAGGTCTGAATTTTACCATCTGCCTCCAAACCAGGACAAACAGCCTTATCTGGATCATCAAAATTATGAAATGGAGGCAGAAATGACGCAATGCCATCGCCTCGGTCACTGCGCCCACAGCCATGCTGCTCCTCAGCTCTGCCACACAAAGAAACACGGTACTACTATTAAACACTGAAACCCACCCAATTAGAACACAGCAACAGCAGTTTCTAGCTACCCACTTGTCCTGACAAGGAGCCGATGCGTCCCCGCGGCCGTCCACGAACTTGATGGGCACGCGCTTGATAACGAGATCGGAGCCGGCAGGGATGAGTAGCGCGTCGTCGTCGAGAACTGAGGGGGCAGCAGAAAATGGGTCAAATCGAAAGAGCTGGGCAGCCTGGCAAAGGAATAGACCCCGCAGGGGAGGATGGGGGGAGCGCACTGTGGTTAGAGGCCGCGTCAGAGATGAGGAGGTCACCTTGCATCGGTCGAGCCACCGCTGGGACGCCCGGATCTCCTCTTCCTCCTCCAGATCCCACATCTCTCCTCTTCCTCCAAATCCCGCATCTCTCCTCTTCCTCTAGATCCGGGGCTGACGGCGCGCGGGAGGAGAGAGACGGCTGGGGCAAGCAGAGAGAAGGGGCTGGCGGTGCGGGTGAGGAGACGAGAGAGAGGGAGGAGAGGAGGCGGACGAGGCGCGGGGAGAGGAGAGGAGCCGGCAACGTCCTCCTCCAGATCCCACATCTCTCCTCTTCCTCCAAACCCCGCATCTCTCCTCTTCCTCCAGATCCGGGGCTGACGGCGCGCGGGAGGAGAGAGACGGCTGGGGCAAGCAGAGAGAAGAGGCTGGCAGTGCGGGTGAGGAGACGAGAGAGAGGGAGGAGAGGAGGCGGACGAGGCGCGGGGAGAGGAGAGGAGCCGGCAACGGCAAGAGGGGACAAGGGTCAAAGAGGAGATGCCCGGTCGCTTCTCTTTTTCTCTGGCTGCCCGCTCACTTCTCCTTTTTCTTTCGCTTCCCTGCTGCCCGCTCACTCTAGCTTCGCTGCTGCCCGGCTGCCGGCTCGCGCTCGTTGTGCACTATTCATAGCCGACGTGGAGGCATTGGTTGCGTCGAGCACCCCTTTCATCCTTTGTAAGTTCAATTAGGCATGCATGCTTCCGCTGGGAGGTCCTGCCACTGCAATTTGATTGATACCCAGCTTTGAGTAGTACAGTACTCCAATGGGAGTACTGACTAAATCATTTGTAATTTACAGTGTGCCACGTGCCTACCTGACGGCTGATGGGATCTGCTCTCATGCATTTTCTTACGGTGTGATGGGGACTGGGGAGCGGTACATTACATCCATAATCCATTGCAATAGAAGAAACTTTGGCAGAACCAAATTCAGCATGAATAGTGACCTTTAACCGCATGTAAATAGCCAATACAGCCACTTTGCGCAGCCAGCTGTTCTGTTTCAGCAGTGTTCGGGCTGCCATCGATCTGTGACTGAATCTCGCACGCCAACCCGGCCATATTCACGCGACGATCCGGCGCCTTGTCCAGGTTTAGCCGATTGGAGATCCCAAAGGGTGATCCCAGTCGGCTAAACCTGGGTAAGCATTACTTTGAGATAGCTCGCCACATGTGCCATGTTGTTCCCGACTGGTGGTCAGTTGCGTCGCCAGTCCGAAGAAGCCAGACAGAGTGGCCGCCACATCCGTCCATGGCCCGTTACATTTCCCATTTGTCCTCCTCATCGTATCGCTGCGCGGACAAGCCAACAATACTAAGCCTCGCTTTCTCTCGAGATTACTACCACTACCTTTCGCTGTCTAGGCTAGACTAGATGTGTTTGGGTTTATTTACCCGCTCGCTCGACGTGGGCAAGCACGACTCTGCAACAAAAATGGACGGATTGGGCTCTTTTGTCTTGTGCGCGCACGGGAAAGAAAATTCCAGGCACGAGATTTTACCGGTTTACAGTGCGGCGCATCTCGCTGTCTGGACTGCAAGCAGAGTGGATCGATCGATTGATTGATTGATTGTGGCAGCAAGTGAGCGAAAATGCGAGGTTTCTACCCCGTTCCTTTCCACCACATTAAGCAAGCCACATGCACAGCATTGTTATCATGCCAACGACAACCAATTGGTATGGAACGTCTGGGTCTGTCTAGATCGTCAAAGCGACGAACATTTTCTTACACTGCACTCAACGCCTAGAATGGCAGATCCAAGGTACCCCGGCGGCTAAGTGCTGATAGCATATGTAAATAAACAAGTCGCTAGTCTGCCGCGCTTGACAAATTCACGTAACTCCGGACGCGGTTGTCTAGTAGTGCCGGTTTCTTTCCCCGAGCCTCGCTGTCGATGCGATGCAGAGATCGCTTGACTCCGGCCGCGCCGGGTGGGTCCACGGCGGCTACGTACTGGATCGTCCGCTCAATTATTTGCCCGCGACCGCGTCCGGCCATGCACGGCGGCGCATACGCCACGCCAGGGGGAGGGAGAGCCGTTTTTCTCTCCTCTACGTGGAAAGAGGTGGCTGATACACATGCATCCTGGAGACGGACGGAGCTAAGCTCGTGTAGAATAGCATATACAACTACTCTTTCCGTTCTGAATTATTTGTCGCAGAAATGGATAGAAATTAATGTATCTAGAACTAAAAACACGTCTAGATATATTCTGTGTTGTCATAGGTAATTTCGGACCGAGTGAGCAGTATATGGCACCGATCGACTACTCGCTGGCCGACACGGATGGATTGGTTGCCGTGCACATTCTATCGCCACACCACTGGGCTCCTTGCGATCTGTCTGGCTCGACCAAGAATCCTAGCTAGCTGTCGATCGACAAGGCACGTATTTATCTTACCGCTGGCGCTACTACGAGACATGGACGTATGTAAAAGAGGTGTTCGTGGGCCGGTGCAGAGTAGTATTTTTCCTATCATATGTGCATGCACACGCTATCATATATATGTGCGGGAACAGTTACGTGTAGCAGAATCCGTCCCTACCATATGTGCATACGTGCATCGTCGCTTGGTCCGTCAATCCATCCATCGCCTGTTTGCATTTACTCGCTGGACGTGGACGCTGGAACTTACCGAGCAGGAGATGAGGAGGCTGATATGGGGTACAGTAGGTACTAGTACCTCCATTCTGGTTTATTGGTTCTTTTTATATTTTATGTCAAATTTTGATTTTAAATTTAACTAACAAGATGTTAATGCATGTTATCAAAAACAATATCATTGAAAACTAGAGTACGTTCAAAGACAATCCAACGATATAAGTTTTTGATGGCATGTGTTACTATTTTGTTAGTAATTTTATGGTCAAAATTTGGCTCAAAATATGAAAGGGACCTATAAACCAGAGACATAGGTAGTATAAGGGTCTGATTTGGCTATTGTGCGGGCACGCTGGATTATTATCATTTCTTTGATCGATCGTCCAATTAAGCAGCAAACAGGAGATCTTGACACTTGCTACCACCTTTCTTATAGCGCCACGAGATTTTGCAGGCACAGTGTAGACATCCGTGTCCCTGAAGCAGCGAGCGTCCCTCGATTGATTATCATTATCATACAATAACTATCTGACGACGACTACCTGTTGGCTAATCTCGGGTGATTGTCAAGGCACCAAACAAACAATTTGATACTGCATGCTCAGCCAAGTGCCCGGCCCACGATGCAAAACCCGGGACCCTGAGGCCTGACCCTGACAATGTAGTGTAGTACAGTGTACTATACTGTAGAGTAGTACAGTATACTACTCTACAGGGAGTAGTAGAGTACTAGCCGGCATTATTTTTTGTGCCGTACTGTACTAATCTGGCCCAGGAATTCAGTGACGATCTGTGTGGACTTGCACGACGCCACGACGTCGACTCCAACAAATGGAGCAGGAGACCAGGACACTGATTTTATGTTGCGGGTGAAATCATTGTAGCATTACTTCAACTCATAAAATCTCTACAATCAGCCAGAACTAGGTCTAATGAATCTGCTGGGCTACAACCAACCCAAGTCATAGTTCTCCCCTCTGTTTAAGCAACAACCTTGCTACATCTCAGTCGACTGAGACTTGCTTAAGTCGCCGTCGATGTCATATTCGTGAGATCTTACATCACAATCCGTAGCTTCAGCTTTTTCTTTTCTCTTTCTTATATGTTATGCACTTGACTGGGACTTGGTTAATTCTTAGTCGACTGAGACCTAGTCTCACTTTTCTAGCAAACTTAGCTAAGTTTTTTTTTTGAAAAGCTAAGCTGTTGCGAACTTTATTTTCAGTACGAATAACACACATGTCAACGGATTACAAGGGGAGATAAAAAATAACCCACACTAAAAGTGTGGGTTGCAATGGGAGATAAAGAATAACATACACATCTAACGTAATAAGCAAGCTCAAGACCCTTCACATGTCCATGCCATCTATTTAGATCGACGGGGTGCCCATGCCTACATACGGGTCGTCGTACAGATCATTGATCATAGAGGTCAAGACGTTGTACTTGCACCCATGCCTTTTGGCAACGCCTCCTTTTTTCGCACTGACCTCGGGTGAAAGGTCCTATGATCAACGAAGATTAACTTATTTTCGTTTTCTTAAAGGAAGCTTTAATTTTCATTTTTCCTCTTCGAACCTTGTATATGATGTGATGGTCCTGGTGATACGCGGGCACACACCGAGGTGTAAAAAATGCATATGAGCAAAAACTGCTCCATTATCGTGCTTGTTTTTTTCTTACAAAATCCTAATAATGACCTTGGACTCTGAAAGTACTCTTTAAGATTCTCATTCCGCTCTTTCCAAATTTATTCACTCTAGCCCTCATACACTAAAAGAGAAATCTATGAAAATGCAGCCGTGGGCACACCGAGATGTAAAAAGATGTATATGAGTTGCTCCATTAACGCGCTTGCTTTTTCTCTTGGAGAATCCGAATAATGACTTTGGACTTCTAAAGGATTAATTTGTGTTTGGGTTTTCACTGGATTTTGGTACTTAATTCATGCGCATCAAGCTCCTTTATCTTTGGAATTTTGAAGTGCGCCTCGCTTTCCCTTGGTTGGTCGTGCATGCTTGCTTTTCCTCTGGCTAGGCTCAAGCTCCCTCGTTTGGCCATGCATGTATGCGGTAGGCACCCATGCTCTTTTTTCTTTGGTATTTAAATGCGCCTCTTTTATTTGGTTGGTAGTGCATGCCTGCATGTTTGCTTTTTTTCTTCGAAGAATGTTAAGGCCTATTATCAAAATTCACTGGAAGTACAAACCACAGCCGACCCGACCTTAGCTCCGGCACCACCCTTGCCCCGCCGCCGTATTGAGCCCCCAGTGTTGCCAGCACTGTCACAACACTCCTCCCCTCCATTCTCGCCGGCCCGGACGCCGCCGCAGCACGCTCCGACTACTCTCGGACTGCACTTGCCCTTCATCTGTTCGACACGTTGTCCGACTAGCTTTTTGTGATTGTTTTGTAGGCAAAACGATGAATTCAGACGCTTCATCGATGAGGAGGACCGAGAGAGCTGGATGAATTGATTCAAAAGAAGTTCTTCGATTCGTCGGACTCGTACGAAGAAGTCGAGATGATGACGATGATGAGCATCCACCATCCAACAAGAAATGAACCGGGAGATTGAACACATTCTCAGCTTCAAGGGCTGGATTACTGAATCGTCGCCCGCACCCACCCGGCCACGTACGGCGGCACATGTACGTCACGGAAGCACGCTCGTCCGTCGCTACACCACGGCCGGACACGGATGGACGGGCAGAGGACGTACCCAGTACGCTTGCTTCTTCGTTGGCTGTAGGCTGTAGCAACTGCGTGCCACACACGTTCTTCGCTACGTACGTACTCCGGTTAGTTTAGTGAGACATCCATGCGTATTTGCCCGGAGCCCCGATTGGGTGGTCTTCATCTCCCTCGGTTGCGTCGCCAACTTAGCCCGAGAAGAGAGGCCAGACAGCCGATCGATGTCTACCCATCAGTTACATAATTTGTGTCTATCCTATCCTTGTGCTCGTTGCGTATGCACTCGATCTCTCTGGGCTGTGTGCTCGACGTAGAGGGGCACGGCGCCACAACGACGAGAAGCAATTTATTTTGCTCGCGTGATCATATACCCTACCAGCAACAATTACTAGTACTCCATACTAGTACAGTGTCAAAAATCGTCTTACATTGTATTATACAAAATACGATCACTGCTCCACCTGCTAGCTGGCTAGAGTCGGCGATCGACAAATAATTTCATATAGTAAATATCTCTGCCTAGACTAGATCGAAGTCGGAATCCTGACACGGTCACGTACTATTTACGCCACATTGTGTAATGCAATTTTGTCCAGGAACCCACCAATCATGCATGCACCCGTATCTCCAGGAAATGGACCGGCGGGGTCCCCGAGGGCGACTAGTTGATCACTCGATCATCAATGCCCTCCCCGGCCGCTCTCATGTTTACGTAGTACGTCAGGGGACCGACCGACGGTTTTTCTCCGTGGACTCAGTGAGGCTGCCGATTATTGATCGGTAATGCATGTACGTACGTATCATGTATGTGCGGCGTGACACTGCGTCTGCATGCCTGTGCTGCACTGTTCAAGGACGATAGCGGTCGAGGCTTATCCATCCATCCTCCTCACATCACACCGGACGTCAGATCGAGCACCGGAGGAGTCCTGGCACGTAACGCAGGCGAGAGACCCAGGGACAGGGCCGTGGAATCATAGTCGTGCACTGCCCAAGGAGACCGGCACCACGTGCGCGTACGCAGGAGCACGCTTTATATATTTTTTTTATCTTTTTTAGTCCAACGACATCTCCAAGGCGGCCCCCAAATCTCCCGCTGCGTCCGGACCGCGCTGTTCGACCATGAAAATCATCCAACGCCGATCTGTATTGCTCCGGCGCAGTCCGGACACGATTTACCCCTGCAAACCGGAGACAGACGTGGGTAGGTTTGCAGGAGTCCGGATCGATCCTACGCACACTTCAGACCATCCTGGCCCGCCAAAAACCAGTCACCTGCCCCTCCCGCGCTTTTCTTCCGATACACGCGCCGCTTACCACGCCGCATTCATGCCGGCCGAGAGCATGCGGAGGCCGGCATGGATGTTGCGATGTGACCAGGGAGGGATGGAGGGCGACGCAAACCGACACGACCTCTCGGCAGCCGCTGCTTCAGGGGGTGTTTGTTTACAGGGACTTATTGATGTAGGGACTTAAAAAAGTCTCTTTTTAGTCCAATCTAAACCAAATAGAAGGGACTTATAGGGACTTAAAGTGGGCATTCGAGACTTATGAAAGAAGACCCTCAGGGAGAGTCTTTTTGGGACTTTTAGTTGTAACATGGTCTTTTAATCCATGTTTAGCCCCAGGAACCAAACAGGTAGAGACTTTTTAGGGACTAGCAACTTTTTAGTTGGGACTAAAAAAAGTCCTAGGACTGATGAACCAAACAGGGCCTCAATGCGGATGCAGGTTCCCGAGGAACCAACTTCGGCCGCTGCACCGCACTGAAGCGGCTGAACGGCCCTTCACGCGGGCCTCGCCACGGCTATTTAAACCGTGCGCCGGAGATGCACCACCCCATCCCCGAGCACCGCCCCCCTCCCCTCCCCTGTCTCCGTGCCCGAGCCCCCCTCCCTCTCCGGCCCAAACTCCGGCGATGCCGTAGTCGTGGTGCTCCGCACCGGCAGGCGGAGTAGGTGGAAGCTCCACCTCCGACGGTTCTTGGCGCTGCTGCAGACGCTCTCCGGGCCCGTCAACGTCGACGACGGCCGGTTCCTCCGTCAAGGAGGGGATCGTCATCTGCTGCAGTGACGAGGAGGACCAGGCGCCGCCGCCGCAGCCGCCCCAACTCCTCAAGGAGGCCGCTCTGACGGACAAAGATTTCGCCCGTCAGATCGAGATAATGACGAGTGGCCGCTCCGTTATATGGGGCCGTCACTGCCATTGCCAGTGCGCATGAAGGAGGAGCCGCGGTCCCCGCCGCGCCACCACGTCAAACCCGAGCCGACATCCATGCTCCTGCCGGTGAAGGAGGAGCCGGCCTCGCCCCCGCACCACCGCGGCGTCCAGATAGGACACTGCGTGAATGAGGAGCATGCGCCCCCGCAACGCAGCCGATAGGGCCGCATCGACGCGCCTTTGTCACCGCTGTGCTCCCACTGCCTCGAGGAGTTGCCAACCGCGATCAAGAAAGCGCGTGCCCGCCACCTCCACTACCTCGGCGATCCCTCGGGCTCGAGGGCCGTCGTATCTGAGGCGGAGCACGTGGCTCGGCAGCAGGAGCGGACGGCGCAATGCCAGTCGTCGCTCTGCATTCGCCAAGAGCGGCGTGGTGCCGGATTGAGTCCGCAACGACCCAGACCTCGCTGCCGCGTGGGTGCTTGACCACTCCGTGACCACCGCGGAGACGACCGCCAGGCGTCGCCGCTTAGCGACTGCTCCGCCAACGCCGGTCGCGGCAAGGCTGCCGCTGAGGCTCCGAAGGCCAAGTCGATGGTGGCCGCAGTGGCACTCCGCACGGTGCAGCAGGAGGCGGAGCGGCTCCTCTGCGAGCGGCAAGCAGCCACGGATAAGGCTGCCGCGGCCCTCCGGCGTTGTACCGTCGCTGGAGGGACCACGATGACGACGACGACGAAGATCGGATGGAGAATATGAAACCAAAAAATGGCAATAATTACTCCTATTTGGCCCGTTTGAAAAACTGGGAAGAGCCAACCTGTCTTTTTTTTGGAATCAATATGTTGATTTTCCATGTCATTAATTCCGTAATACCATTATGCAAATCCTATTTAATGTGTCAGCCAATGAAAATAGCAGTATGTAAAATAAAATAAAAACAAATGATCGGGGGAACGAGGAGCTTCTTCTAAGCACGGTGACTTATATATGTGAAACACTAATTTTTTGTTAGATGCCCTATGCACCCGGACGAAGGGAGTACATCAAACCCCACATACAACATGCATTAGTATAATGATGCATATATTCCTAAATAGTAGTAATAGCAAAAGTTGGAACCCTGACACTGTGCCCCGCATTTTCTGAGGTAGTGACAGAAAGTATACGGGATTATTAGTGTATAGCAGTGGCGGATGCGATCTGGTCCAGAAATATAGCGGGTGTTTGGTTCCAGGAACTTTTTTGTGTTGGGACTAGAAGAAATTCCTAGCAAACTAAACAGGGTGAGACTTTTTTGGAACTTTTTACTAAAAGTCTTTAGAAGCACCTCCTTAAGAGTCTTTTTCAAAAAGTCCTAAGAATTAGAAAAAGTTCTAGGAGCAGAGAACCAAACACCACCATAATCCATCTATGATCGCTAGTCCGCAGTTATTAAGTGTAAGTAGACGCTATCCGTCGGTGCACTGTCCGTCGTCTTGACTCCGACCGGCCCGGCCGGGTCCCAAGTGCCTGACGGGTTTCCTCCCGTGGAGAGAGAGAGGGGGGCAGCCGAGAGAGACATACGGCGATCGTTACGCTAAGCGACGCTTCCGGCCTTGAAGCAGGAGCTAAGCGCTTGGCAGTTAGCTACTTCTCTCATGTACTCCTGTGTAGTTGCTGCCAGCCCATCCGAATTTGAGTCGCGGTGCTCACGGAGTTAAAGAAAAGCCAACGAGGATTAGCCTTTGGGTTAGCCTTTTTTTACACTGCATGCTGCATATATCCAGTCTGTAGTATCCATCCTCACACCGGACGCACGTCCTCAGAGCGCCGGAGGAGTCCTGCTCCTGACACGTACGTAGGTGAGAGACGGACGGATGGACGTTCTCGATCGTGTCCGATGCACGAATTTTGCGTGGGCATCTATCTATCTATTGGTACATGAATAACATGCGTATAGGTTGACTTGGCCCCAGCCAATCGAACCAACACAGCGGAAAAGTAGGATCGCACAGGCGATCAGGGAGGCGACGAGGGTTCCCTTGCGCGTCGCCGGTGACGCCGCCGGTTCCCTCTCTCTCCGTCGGCCGCTCCGGCGGTGGGAGGAAGGAGGAATCTTGGGTCTGTTCGCTAGGTGGGTGTGTGGTAGGGTTAGGGTTGAGGGAGACGCTGCCGAGGCCGTTGCGGTGGTGTCGCGTCGGAATAAGTTTCTCCGGGCTCCGTTCGCGGTCAGGCGAGGCTTTTGCCTTCGTCTAGGAGCCAGCGGAGTTGGGGATCCCCGGGTCTCGTCGAGGTCGCGGGCTTTGGTGGCTGGAGGTCCATCGGCACTGGCCGTTTGGGTCCTCAGATGGACGATGGATGCAGGGAGACGAAGACCCTTCTTCTTCCTTGTTGGTATGATTTGCTGCTGCTGTTCTTCTCCTTCCTCTGCGCTGATGCTGGTGGGAGATCCTGCTTTGTCAGGGCGGATGGCCCGACCGCGGTGCTGGACCGGTCGGATGACTCGAGTTCTCTTCCTTCCGGAAGGGACACTTTTCGCGGTACTCAAAGCCAAAGATGGCGACGACTGTTGCAGGTGTGTTGGATTGATGTCCATGCCCTCTCAGCGCTGGTGTCAAGAAAGGAGGAAGCAGCGTGGCGGCAATTGTACCGTGGTCGAAGATGATGACCTGCTTGCGACTGGTTGCAGATCCTTCTGCTGCAGGGGTCTTCTCTCAACATTCAGGGATGATGACACAGGGCTTCGGAGATCTTATTGTGTTATGATTGTCTTAGGGTACTCTAGGTGTTCATGATTCTTTGTGTTTGCGTTTCAGTGTGCTTGTAAGGGTCAACTTCTTTGTACGGATTCGTGATATGAATGAAAAAATTCTAAAAATAATAATAATAACATGCGTATAGGTTGTAAGTGAGAAATTTCTTCCGTCCAGTCTCGTCTCGTTCCGTGGGACTTTCGTTAATTAGGACACAAAACTACCCACCTGGATTGCGTGCGTGCTGGTCGACCCAAAGCACAGGGCGTGGGGATCAGACATGCAACAAATCGTGCAACGCGCAAGGAGACCAGCGGCACATGCACGGCACGTACGAAGCCGCACGTTCTGGATGGCAGCAGACAGATATCGTCGCCCGCGCCCGCCCGGCCACGTACAGCGGCACACACGTACGCACGTCAGTGAAGCAGAAATAGGCGGCTGGTACGCTCGTCCGTCGCTACACGGCGCATCGAGCGCTCGCGGCCGGACACGGATGGACGAACAGGACGTGTGCTTCTTCGTCGGCGGTAGGCTGGTGCAGCTGCGTGCCGCACGCACACATTCCCTCGGTTGCGTCGCCGGTTTAGCCGGGGAAGAGAAGCCAGATAGCCGATCGATATCTACCTGTCAGTTACATAATTTCATAAAAATGCTGCCTACCATTAGATGGTAAGTAGATCCAAGGCCCCCGGCTGCTAACTGCCGACATACATACAAGTCAGATCGGAACCTGACACGCACTGTTAGTCTGGTCATAGTAAGGAGTAACATATACTATTATCATGCATATAATACTAGTGTATGATACATCCGTAGTGCATAGTATCATAAAATAGTATCATAGACGGTCTTATTTATTGCCATGCATGACACATAGTAGCATAACATTTATTATGTCACGGTATCTATCTATGTTACTATGACTCTTTCTCTCTTCTTTAATTATCTGCCATGTATATGTTACTAGTCTATGTTACTACCTGTATAGTGCATAGTAGTATACATTAGTATCATAAGTGGTCTCATTTATTGCCATGCATGACACATAGTAGCATCACATTTATTATGTTACGGTATCTATCTATGTTACTATAACCATCTCTTTTTTCTTTAATTGCCTGCCACATAAGCATGTTTGCAAGTCCCAAGTGCATAATACTACTTATGTTACCCCACTATGGCCAGCCTAAGCATGTTTGCGAGTCCCATGTACATGATAGTACTGTTGTTACCCCACTATGGCCAGCCTTACCCACGTTTTAAGTACAGTAATGCAAATTTGTGCAGGAACCCACCAACAGTCCGTATCTCCAGGAATGGACCGGCCGGGTCCCCGAGGACGACTCCTTGATCACTCATCAATGCTTCTTCCCGCTCTCGTGCGTAGTAGTACGTCAGGGAACCGACCGACGGGTCTTCTCCGTGGATTCAGCGAGCTGGTGATGATCGGTTGAAGCGCATCCATGCATGCGCATGAGACACTGCATGCCTGCCTCTGGAGGAGTCCTGGCACGTAACCAAGGCGAGCACCAGAGGAGGCCTACGTCCGCACGTATGCTGGTCGATCCAAAGGATTCAGCCGCACAGGGACAGAGCCGTGGGCTCAGAGCCGTGCACTGCGCGAGGAGACCGGCGCCATGTGCACGTACGCAGGCGCAGGCGCACGTTTTAGATGGGTGCACAGCACAGAGCCGCCAGAGCCAACTGTGTGTCCTATGGCCACGCGCGGGTGCGTGGCCAATTAGACGCCATCTGATCGAGAGAGAGAGCTGGACCGGCCCGGCTAGCCGCTAGCGTCACTGCTGATCGCAAGGCCTCCGGGCTCCGGCCTTCCCAGCCACCATATATGTGCGTGGCGTACGCGAGCGCCTCCAGCCACCATATATGTGCGTGGCGTACGCGAGCGCCTCCAGCCACCATACACACACAAGCGTTCGAGACAGCTCTATCGATCGACAGGAGAGAGTGAGCTAGCTAGCATAGATGGAGAGGAGCAGGAGGCTGTTCGAGACGGAGACGCACGGGGGCCGGGCGGCGTACAGGCTCCACGCCGTCACGGTGGCCGCCGGGATCCTCCTGCTGCTGTACTACCGGGCGACGCGCGTCCCGGCCGCCGGCGAGGGGAGGGCGGCGTGGCTGGGCATGCTGGCGGCGGAGCTCTGGTACGCCGCCTACTGGGTGGTCACGCAGTCCGTGCGCTGGAGCCCCGTCCGCCGCCGCCCCTTCATCGACAGGCTCGCCGCCAGGTACGCGCCACGTCCCGTCCGTGCATGATCCGTCCGTGTTACGACGACCGGCCGACTCACCAACGGCGCGCGCGCGGCCGCATGGCATGATCGAGTCACATGCCACGCAGTTTTCTTCTTCTTCTTTTCTTCTTTGAAACAAGAGATAGTATATCATGCAGATGCGCGCAGGCGTACGTGCGTGCGTGCGTGTTTCCCTTGCTTACTCCTACCACTACTTGGTTGCCTACTAATCCGTACGTACGTAGCTGAGGTGACACGTCGTCGTCGCCGTACGTAGGACTTGTGTAGTACTACCAGAGAGAGTGCTGCTCATCTTGCCTGCCTTTATCTGAAGAAGAAGAAGAAACCGCCACGTCCCTCCCACATGCACTTGTCCGTGCGTGTGCCGGCCGGCTAACGGGCCGCCGGGCAGGACAGCTTTGCTTACCGTTGCCGGCCGGTAGTCCTGGCCATCTCAGGGCCGGCCCTGTCGGCCCATCCAGGCCCGGCCCTAAAATCCAGGGCCTAGGCCCAATGGGCTTGGCCATGGGCCGGGCTTGGGCCTGAGTTTTGAGCCCACCGGCAGGCCCTGGACGGGCTTGGGCTTGGCATATTGGCATTTTAAGGAAGAGGCCCGGCCCATGGCTTGATATACCGGCCGGCAAGGCAGCGGTCAGCCAGAACGGCAGTGATTAATGGCGTCCAGCGCGCGGGGACCTACGTACCTGGTCAGCACCTCAGTGGCAACGAAGGCAGAGCAAACGTGTGCTGTCGTGGCATGGTTGCACTGCCCACCAGTAGCTACACGAGTGCTGCTGTTGCCTCCTCCAGCGCCAACCCCTGGCTGGCTAGGAGTACACCGTGCGTGCTTGCGTCTACGTTAGCGTTACCTACCGCGGCGTCCCGATTTGTTTTGCGGGCCGCATGCACCACAGCGGGCGCGTGGACGGCCGCATCAGCACCAACCAATCTTAGTTAATGCATGGTCTGTGCCAGCGAGGTGGTGAGTGACATCTCATCAGTTCCATGCACAACAAGATACAGTAGATGATTTTGTCTTTCTCAATAAGATACTCCTATAGTGGAGTACTCCCTTTGACACTTACTTATTTTGGGACGAAGGGAGTATCAGTTTTCAGCAACCTTCCTTACGACAAGATATACAGGAAATACAAGAGCAGTTGGTTAGGACTTCCGGAAAGCAGTGCCTCAAAACACTGCAACGACTATAACATTTTTAAATTTCTAAGGCACTTTTTGGTAGCCCTTTAGGTTTTCCATCTAGTGGTGATTAATCATTTTTAATCTCTCACTAGTGGGCTGGGCTGAAACAAGATATGCCCCGAGAAAAACAAAAAATCGAAAGGAAGACACGCAATTTGTCACAATTCGAATGGGACCGCGCCCATGATCTGCAGTTTTGCATAATACATGAAGGCTTGCACTTTACAGATTTGTATGTGCGCTGACTAGGAATCGCCCCCCAAAAAAAGACTGGGATCGCCAAAAAAGAGTTCAGTTACACCAGAATTAGCAAAGGCGGTAAAATATACTCCCTCCGTCCCAAAATATAAGAACATTTTTCATACTAGTGTAGTGTAGTATGAAAAACGTTCTTATATTTTGGGACAGAGGGAGTAGCTAATGACTAATGCCACAAGATGACACGCTGTAGCATACGCAGTATTTCGAAATCACAGATTTGTCTTCTTATTTGATCAATACACGACAAAAAAACTTACGAACATGCCAAAAGCTTTGGTTATTTTCCCGCAAAAGAAAAAAAAAACTTTGGTTATTTCCAAGTTTCAGATTTATACGTGTCTTTGTTAGAGAGGCAAAGACTGCTTTTGACAGTACATTAATCTTGTGAAAATGATGGAAGCTGACGGTGATGTCTATTAAGCATGATGTATACAAAAAGTCCTAGTACATTAGAGCAAATGCATTTACGACTGAATGACGCATACCACCCACCAGGTCGAAATCAGCGCTGAACACGCTGCAGAATTTAAATTTCAGTACGGTTGGCTGGTTTGGTCCAACCTCCGGGACTCATCAGCTGATAGGGTACACCGTCCCACTCCCATCATGGCAAACCAGAGAGCAATTTGCATCTCCTGGGTAGCAAAACTGAATTTAAAAACCAGTTAACCGAGAACCTGTGTTCATAACTTCATATACTTCATCATTCAAACATATATTTGTCATGCTCAGCACTAACACGGTTAATTTGTCATTTGAACAAGGCACGGAGAAAGGCTACCTTCTGTGGACATCTTTGTGTGCACTGCAGACCCCTATTCGGAGCCGCCAAGCCTCGTCGTCTCCACCATCCTGTCGCTCATGGCGTACAATTACCCGCCCGAGAAATTAAGCGTGTACCTTTCCGACGACGGAGGCTCGATTCTCACTTTCTATGGCATGTGGGAGGCCTCCTTGTTTGCAAAGCACTGGCTGCCATTCTGCAAGAGATATAACATTGAGCCAAGGTCACCGGCCGCTTACTTCTCACAGTCAGATGGGCATCAAGAATTGTGCACCCCAAAAGAATGGTCATTGATCAAGGTGAGTAGATATTAAGAATATCTCTCTTTTTTTAAAACACATGCATCAAATGGCTATTGAACAGGGAATGGGTTGACACACTGGTGATGACAAGATTATTATATATAGTGCTCAACATTTGGCATGGCAACTGATACTATTTCATCTTCTGGGCAGGACATGTTTGACGAAATGACTGAGCGAATAGACACGGCTGTCATGTCGGGCAAAATTCCTGAAGAAATCAAAGCAAAGCATAAAGGATTTCATGAATGGAACCAGGAAATCACCTCAAAGAATCACCAGCCAATTGTTCAGGTAGCTGTCATGCCTCCAGAATGGAGTAAAGGTTTCCATGATTTTGGAGTAACTTACATGGTATTCAGGAGTTTGAAGTTATAAACTTGTTTCTTTTGTTAGATTCTGATAGATGGCAAGGACCAAAATGCAGTTGATAATGACGGAAATGTGTTACCAACACTTGTTTACATGGCGCGTGAGAAGAGGCCTCAGCACCACCACAACTTCAAAGCTGGGGCAATGAATGCTTTGGTAAACTTACTAACCTTGCCCCGTCACGCTAAGTAGACAGTTTACTGTAAGATTCATAGTTTTCATTAGTAAACTCATTTTCTAATACTGGTTCTTGGCGAAATACTAGCTGCACCTGCACCATATTCTAATTCATAATTCCGAAGTTCTTGATAAACTGCATTATTGGACAAGAGTAACCAAAATGTTGTTCTCTGCTTTCTTCATTCAGTTTCACCTCATTGTATCACTAGTCCACAATAGAAATTTCCCAAGCATTTGAGAGAATGAAAGTTGATAAAATGCAAGAACCTCGATTCTTCAGCCTTTTGCGAAACAAATGAAGTGAATGTATGCTTAAAATATGTTGGTACAGTCTGAAATCCTCAATAGGAAAATAGTCCCTTGGCTTATTGTCACTGAATGTGTTGCAACGAGATGTGTGCCAGAATCAATAGGAAAGTTGATTGATGCCCCATCAGTCACTTGCGGTATGTCTATAAAGCTACACAGAGCACAAGGACTACATACCTCCTGTCACATGGCTCAAGTTCCTGAGGTGTGCTGGTTGTAGTATGCATTCATATGAGTAGCACCTGCAACAAATCAATGTCTGCTGCACAGCATTGAAATCCAAGTTGCAATTGGACTATGCTTATATACACACAAATTTGAGTAGATATTGTCTACTCATCTTCTAGTGACACCAAAGACATAGAGTAAAATCCAAAATGATCACCATATTCATGGGTGCATGCAAAACACAATGGTCAATACATGCATTCAAACGTATATCTGTTATCACAAATCATATGCATACACCCAATTTTTTTAGGAAGACAGTAGGTTTCCCTACTGTGATTTCTATAAATTTTGGGTTTTGAATGTACAGAAGCTACAAAGAAGTTAGCTAATACCATACACCCAATGTATGCACTTGCTGATACTTAAAAGCACTTGGTGATACACTGATCCCCTTCTTTTGCCCTCCGCCTAACAAGAGACAGTGAGAGGCTGAGAGTAGCTTGACACCACACCAATTTAGCTTACTGGAGTGGAATTGGTGTTTAGATGACAATTTTTTTGAGGGAATTATATGACAATTTTATTCCATGAAAGGTTGTAATGCTTTTGTCATAATGGACTTAATTAGAATGTGTCAATTTTTCCGCTGAAATGCAGATAAGGGTATCATCAGTGATAAGCAACAGCCCTATCATCATGAATGTGGACTGTGATATGTACTCCAACAACAACGATGCGGTCAGAGATGCACTGTGCTTCTTCCTTGACGAAGAAATGGGTCACAAGATTGGATTTGTGCAGTACCCTCAGAACTATAACAATCTGAGCAAGAATGATATATATGGGAACTCCCTCCATGTCATCAATGAGGTCAGCAGTGCCAAATTGTAACTTGAATTACATTCTCATGTTCTCCATTTATATTATATTATTGGCACTAACATGGCCACTCAATCTAATAGGTGGAGATGGGTGGTATGGACAGTTTGGGTGGCCCTCTGTATATTGGCACCGGATGTTTCCACAGAAGGGAGATCCTTTGCGGCAGGAAGTTCACAAAAGACTACCAGGAAGACTGGAATGCAGGGATCAAGGACAAATTACAAGAGAGCATAGATGAGACTGAAGAGAAAGCCAAGTCTTTAGCAGCCTGCACATATGAACATGGCACACAGTGGGGAGATGAGATTGGGGTAAAATATGGTTGCGCGGTGGAGGATGTAATCACCGGATTGGCAATACATTGCAGAGGATGGGAGTCGGTCTACAACAATCCTAAAAAACCAGCGTTTATGGGTGTAGGTCCAACGACACTTGCTCAGACAATATTGCAACATAAGCGATGGAGCGAGGGTAACTTATCAATTTTCCTTTCCAAGTACAACGTGTTCTTGTTTGGGCATGGAAAAACCAAGCTACGACATCAGATGGGCTACCATATCTATGGACTATGGGCACCCAACTCACTCGCTACGCTGTATTATGTTATCATCCCTTCACTGGCCCTCCTCAAAGGCACCCCCCTTTTCCCAGAGGTAATGATTCATGCTATGAAAAAGCCTCACCTTAGTTACATATATGTTTTGTATTAAAAACTGATGTAATATTCATGTGTCGTTCAGATTACAAGTCCATGGATTGCACCCTTCGTATATGTCTTCTGTGTGAAGACCATGTACAGCCTATATGAGGCACTATCATCTGGAGACACGCTGAAAGGATGGTGGAATGGGCAGAGGATGTGGTTGGTCAAAAGAATAACCTCGTACCTCTTTGGAGTCCTTGACAATCTCCGGAAGTTACTTGGACTGTCAAAGATGAATTTTGTGGTTTCACCGAAGGTAAGCGATGAAGACGAGTCCAAGAGGTATGAGCAAGAGATTATGGAATTCGGGTCGTCGGATCCAGAATATGTGATCATCGGGACTATCACGTTACTCAACCTTGTTTGCCTGCTGGGAGGGCTAAGTAAAGTCATGAAAGTTGGATGGAATAATATACACTTGGATGCACTTTTCCCCCAGCTCATTCTCTGTGGGATGGTGGTGATAACCAGTATCCCATTCTATGAAGCAATGTTCCTGAGGAAGGACAAAGGCAGAATACCATTCCCAGTTACACTAGCTTCTATTGGCTTTGTGATGTTGGCCTTACTGCCAGCAATAGTTTAAGGTCCCACAAGAGGCATCAGTGTGTAATTAAGTACTCAAGTTGGTATGGTTTATGGTTCTCTCGAAACACTTGCTCTGATAGTTTCATGTGCAACTGTATTTATATGTGGTGCAGCCCCGGGTTGGGCAGAGGCAATTTGCGTAAGCCCTTCGACTCGGGATTAACCATGGATCAAATTACCCCTGTGAAAATAAAAATGCCCAACCAGAAGATGTCAAGAACGCCGATGCAATCGACGACAGATCTAACTCAGTCTCCTCTAGCACTAGTAAAATCCCAGTATGGGAGCAACCTGTACAGAATCAGGGTTTTAGGTGGGCACATGAATACATTGGATCCAATCGTCTGCACCATTGAATAAAGAATGAGCCGTCCAGATTTAGCAAGGTGGCCAGGACATGGACATTTTGCATAAACCCTCTATTTTCATCCACAATGCTCCACCTAACCCCTTCTCATCCCCACCTGTACCCACCTCAAATCATGATCCCCTTTCAACCATCTCTCCCTCTCTTGTATCCTGTCATTTCTTAGATCTTGCCAACCAGAGCACTAACTAAGAGGAAACTCTTCACAATAATCAATCAAAATTGTACCGATGAAAAAATAGGTTCACAATACATTTTTTCTATATTTTCTTACCAACGTATTTGTGTGAATATTAACTATGAAAGTAACTTGTTGAAGACTTTCCAGTGCCCAAAATCACCACATCTATGTGAATCGAAATATTAGAGATTTCTTTACAATACATTTTACTAGGAAGCAACTTGTATAGGCAGTGGCAGAGCCAGGATTGGGGCAAGCCCCGGGCCCAAAATAGTTTTTGAGGTGAGGAAAAACTTAACGTACATAGTTACCTCAAAAGATACCCATACAAAATATGGCTCAATTGCACTAAAAATTTAGAATTTAAACTCGAAACTTAACGATACAACAAAATGGATAAAAACATAGTTGAAAACTACAAAGAACAGTACATGATGAAAAAGTGTACCAATCAATGGTTTGCTTCATCTGTGCCTCACATAACCTCATCAACGATGGAAGAAGAGCCAACACCTTCAAGACATGAAAAGCAAAATTTCATAAGAGAAGGCATAAACATCAAGTGAAACAATTATCACCTATATAAATATAAAAACTTACCATTTCGACAAGGTAAAAGCCTTTTGCGAGACCTATAAGTGATATACCCTAGACTGGTGAAAAAAAATCTCTTCATCTTATTTTTCTACAGTATGAAATTAAATTAGCAACTACATCAATTTGAGTTCAACAATACACTAGATATATGACTGGATACATATACACCCACTATTTCAATTAAATTTCAGTTCGGACCAGTTTATACACTGATATAAGTAGAACATGGTACAAGTGAAAAGCATCAGGGGAGCAGAGAAAACATCAAAGGAAACTACAAGGTGTTGCAGCTGGCAGTGAAGCAACCAGCAGGGATGGCGCGCCCGGGCGAACGACGCACAGGACAGAGGGGGCGGCGGCCGGGAGCCAGAGAGCAGGGGGAAAGTGGGGAGGGGGTTGGGGGGCGGAGGCATCGCCGGCGGCGCGAGCGCTGGAGTCTGGAGATTTGATCCTGTGTGTGTGCGACTCGGCGGCGGCCGCACGAGCTTTTTTTCAGCAACAGCACTGCGTTCCTCTCCCTCATTTTTTTAGAAAAACGTTCCTCTGCCTCGTGCGTGCGAGTAGATCGTGGGGCAGCCTTGCCTCGTTCGTGCGTCCGTTTCTCGTAGGACAGGCCATCAAGGCTTTGGGCTTTCATTTGTTTACTGGGCTGCACCCCGGGCCTGCAGAAAAAGCTATATAATTGTAGCCTGTTAAATTTTGCAAGCCCCGGACCTGGGCCCTGGGTGCCCGGGGCCCAGCTCCGCCCCGTATAGGACCAGACCATTAGGTTGAATCATGGCAAGCTAGCTACTTATGGAGCTCTACTTCAGGAGATATCAGAACACTCTTCTAGCTTTTTATCTTGTAATATAGGTCATGAATTTAGGAGCTCAAACTATGAAGCTCACAATCTAGCGAAACATTCTCTCTCCCTTGCGTTGGCCGTCATGTGTGGTTAGGCCATCCGGGATATCTTCATTTCGTCTCTGTAAACATTATGACAAGTTAATAAAGTTTCGCGAGATTGTCTAAAAAAAGGTGGATACAGAGCATCTAGCCATTTGGACCATTGGACAAAGATCCCAATGTACAGACAAAGCAAGGTGCCACTGGATTGTACTCGAATCACTGAGTGTTCTCACTCTGGATTTTAGATCTTTGTCTCACTTAGTTTTGTTGAATTAGTGTAAGGTACCTGTTATATATTGCACTGTATGACCAACATCTGGATGGAGCCGGCCATCCAAAATAGTCTCCGTAATTTCCCTCATCCGAACATTTCAAACACGAATTACACATGAAATTAAACCTAGTATGATATATTACATGCATATTAGATAAGATTTAACAAGTTTCATCTAAACTACTCAAAATTTAACTTAACATAACTAAACTAAAATTAGGCTAAGTAGCGCACGACCACCTCGTAGGCATGGCCTCCAAGCCCACCGGCACCACAATTGTCACCGTCGTTTGAGTCTTCGTAGTCGTACCAGTGGAGGATACAACTCCAGCCGTCGCGGCATCTGTCCATGGCCGGGGCGTCACGCTCACGACGCAGACGCGCTCGGTCGCCTCTTCCACCTTGGTTGCTTCTTGTTAGCTTGGAGACGGTTCGAGCACTCGGTCTCAACCAGCCCGACAAGGAGGAGTTGCTACTTCAGACGGCGCCGACGACGGGCAACCATCTTCTTGGTGGTCCGGAACCGATCGAAGGCCCAAGCCTCAGTGAGGACCTAGAGCGGTGGCACGCCGGTCTTGGCGAACACTGCCAAGCACTGCACCCGGTGCCACTCCTGCCGTGCCTCCGCCTTGGTGAGACATCTCCCGACCCCCGACGACGAGGACGATGTGCGGTGCGAGCCACCACCGCTCAGATAGTAGTCGAAGCGGCTACGCAGCTTCGGCTGGGATGACTCTTGCTTCACTAGGGCCGGGCACCATTTGGCATTAGGGACGACTACATGCGGAGTCTAATCTGGACACTGTGGTTGCATAGAGGGGATGATGGCGCCGGACCCTAGTCCCTCAACGAGTTCCGCAGTGCAATCCGCATGTGCTGCTGGAACTCACCATTTGTCGCCACCGCACGACATTGGTGGCTACGACGGCTCCTCTGCCGAGTCCTCCCCACGAGGTTAGCCTAGTCGATCTCCTCCTCGACAACCACTTCTCCTTCACGGTGGACGAAGACGGACTCGGTGACTGGGGATAGTGCCGCATATTGGATCCGAAGCTCTCCTCAGACCCGGAGTCCTGCCATGGCGGAGGTTGCGTCGAGTGGTAGCTGCCCAGCAACCACCACGCCCCGGTGCGCTCGTTCTCCTCCTCGGGCATCTTCTTGTCCATCGTGATGGCCGTTGGAGGTGCAATGTGCGGTAGATTTAGGAGATGAGGAGGACTGGGTGAGGATAGGGCTTGGGAAGGGAGGTCAACCAACTTTAAAGCTGAAGTAAGCTTCTCGGGCGACGCGCCGGCCAGACTCAAATGCAGGTAGGCAACGAGCTGGTGAGAGCGGCATCAATGCTGAGGGTTCTAGACATGGGAAAGATGGGCCCAGGTTGTCGGATGCCGAGGCAGCGAAATGTCCAGACTCTCCCGCCCCCGATTTGGGGCCGACATTGGAATTTCGGATGTCCAAACCAGTCCAACCTAAAATGTGCGTCCGCATTGGAGGTCCGAAAGTGTTTGGACTGTCGGATCGAGGTGATTTGATGAGTCATGTTGGAGATGCCCTACGGGGCCACGGGTGTGGCCATGTCGGTGGGTGTGTGCGCGCGCGTGGAGTGGGGTAGTGGGACGGGCAATCCAGTCCACCAAACCAGTGGAGTATGGGGTGGGGAGGTCCACGCCTCCACCTGGTCGGCAGTACACTACAACTACATGCGTGTGCTCCTGTCCATCATCTACAGGAGTTCCGAGTTAGACAAATCACAAAAGACCGAGAGAGCGATAGACGAGACTGGAAGATGGAGAGGAGCAGGAGGCTGTTCGAGACGGAGATGCACGATGGCCGGGCGGTGTACAGGCTCCACGCCGTCACGGTGGCCGCCGGGATACTCCTGGTGCTCTACTACCGGGCGACGCACGTGCCGGCCGCCGGCGAGGGGAGGGCGGCGTGGCTGGGCATGCTGGTGGCGGAGCTCTGGTACGCCGCGTACTGGGCCGTCATGCAGTCCGTGCGCTGGAGCCCCCTCCGCCGCCGCCCTCTGAGGGACAGGCTCTCCGCCAAGTCAGTGCGACGTCCGGCGGCTGTATGCTCCGGCTGTGTCACGACAAAAAAAGTTCGGTTATTTCCAAAATTTCAGATTTTATATGCGTATATTTTTGATATAGACAGGCTCTTAAAAGCCAAACTAGTCCTGCGATGGTGATGGAGCTGACAGTAACGTCTATTTGTTAGCCTGTACCCCCGCCCGGATTGTGAGTTTGAGTTTGTGACCATACCACCACTCACGCGGTCAATAGTGTAAGGGAAACGTTTCTGGCCGGTGCGCCGGCTAACGCTCGCGCCGGTCGCTCGCCGGCCATCCGATCAACAACGCTTTACTCGCTGCTGGGCCGTCTGATCGAACAGCACACGAGGTCTCGCATCGCTCGCTAGCCACCACATAATCAGCCCACGCGTCTCTTATCTCGTTCTTTCTCTTGCGAAGCCTCTCAGCCACACGTTTTCTTATCTTCCCAGTCCCCACGTCTCTCGCGCAATGACTAATCTCTGCTTTCCCAATCTCTCTCTTCTGAGCCGCCGCGCGCCGCTTGAAGCCCCGATGAGCCGCCCTGCTGTTAGCCAGCCATCGCCGGCCGGTGCGCGGTGTGCTGCAACCAACAGGCCGCGGAGTTACAACGGCGATGCCACAACGCTTCAAACAAGCAGGCGGCCGTGTAGCGGAGCGGGAAGACGCGCATCTGCGAAGGAGAACACCTAGCCCGTTCCAGCTCCGCCGCTCGCCGATTGCAACTCTCCTATAGCCGGTTGCAGCTCTGCCACTTGCCGGTTCCAGCTCCGACACAAAAGGGATGCAACTCTACTATCTTGATTTTGCTGACCAGCCCAATTTTTGCCACCACCGCTTTCAATTTTTGATGGAACCAACAATCTTTTTGCTACAACTGTCTTTTGTTTTCGCTGGAACCAGCCCCAGTTTTGCTTCCACTGTCTTTTGTTTTTGCTGGAACCAGCCCCAATTTTGCTTCCACCGGCTTCGATTTTTGCTGGAACCAGCCTGCTTCCACCGGCTTCGATTTTTGCTGGAACTAGCCCCAATTTTTCTTCCACCGGCTTCGATTTTTGCTGGAACCAGCAATCCTTTTTTTGCTACCATCGGCTTTGTATGCAAGCGACGCCGCCGTCACCATTGATGCTGCAACATGCGGTGGGCAGCACCGGCGAGGGACGGTGTTGCGGTCGGCGCCGCGAAGCTACCATGGATGCAACACGGAGGCAAGAGAAAAGTTGCTTTGGTCAACGGCTTATTTATTGCGAGCGACGGCGGCAAGCATCGGCGGTGAGCATCTGCGGCGAGGCAAACGGGCGATGTCGGTGAGCGTGAGTCGGCGGCGGCCGAGGACGAGCGGGCGCTGGTCTCCTTCCTCTTTCCTTTTTCCCCTGCTTTTTTTGCTGCAGCGTTTTCTATAAGATTGACGAAGGAATCATACGGTCTACAACAGCTAGATCGTGCGGCCCACGCGGGACCGGCCGAAATTTCCAGCCGGTGCGCCGGCGCCTATCAGTCGCCATAACACATTGACTTGGTTAGGTGAGCTGGTTAATGCATGCTTGCTTGTTCTGCTCGGGCAGGAAAAAAAATCCTATGAGACCGGGTCTCACAGGACAACATGTAAGACCCTGTTAGATGGATGACACGTGGCCTCTCTAATCTCAAAGCACATAATCCCATTTTCATTAGCTTTGAATCCCAAATAGCTATTCCCGGGTGCAATCCCAACCTTCTTTCGTGGGCTCGAACAGGTACGTAGCTGTAGGGTTATTTTATCGCACACGTCCATGGCGGCCACGCCCAAGGACTCCGGCGACGGCCGCGCTCCAGGACTCACCAACGAGTACTGGACTACTTGTCCATGGCCGCGCCGACCGCGCCGAAGGATCTCGTCCCTGCCGTCGATTCAGAGGAGCTCGTCGTCGCCGGTCGCGCCTGTGGCGATTTCTCATCCATGACAGGCCGCTCCAGAGGACCTGGACGGACTGCACGTCCATGATGGCCACATGGCACGTTGCTGGCCTGTCGGGTTCATGCCGGCCACGTGCGAAGATGGTCGCCGAACCAACTCTTCGTCGACCGCGGCCCCGAGATGCATCAAGCTGCTCCATGTCACTCACGCTCTACCTGGACGTCATCAGCATGTTCGTGTCATCCCTGGTCTGCTGCAACTACTGCGGGCTGCTGAGCACACCTAAGCTTTCTTGGCTTGATTGCAGGCATATAGCTTGGACATCCGAAGTTCATGGTGCCCATGATCCCTCTAGACATGTACAATCACTATAAGTTCATGTAGAATCTGGATGAACATATACTGCTCCGTGCACATTTGTTTGCTCTCCTGTACAACCCCTGAGCAGTGCAAAATGTGTACAATGCTTATTGAAGCATGCATGAGAAGATACATATAATTTGTGTCGATGGGTTTTGATGGCATGATGGTCCATCTAACATCCACCAAAAGTTTAGTATTTCTGTGTACATGTCTATAAGGACGTGACGCATTAGCTGACTCTGGAACCAAGGGCCGGGAGTTCGCCGTCGTGGACAAGTGCGGCGTCACATAGCAGCTGGATGCATCTTGCCGCACGGATGCCATTGCGCTCTGCCGGGTTTCTGCGCAGCCATACACAAGAAGCCGTCGTAGCATCGTGCCACACGGGCACCGGCGACGAGATCGTTCGCCGCCGCCATGGCGGCCATGGACAAGGAGTCGTGGTAGCATGGAGCCACGCGGCCGCCGGTGACGGGGCCGTTCGAAGTGGCCCTGGACGACAAGTGTTGGTAGGGAGGTCTTGTGCGGCTGCCACCGCCGCCGCCGCCGAGTCATTAGGCGCTGTCATGGAAGAGCTCCGCAGGAGAAGAAGCGATCCCTAGCCCCGGAAAATGCCAATGGTGGCCGCGCTACAGGCAGGCCTTAATCTCAGTCGTCGGACCACCATGGGGATCCGCGCGGGCAGGGTATAGGGCACGTATTCGATTTATTTTTGGGCTGTATTGGATCAGCGATGGCCCACGCACATGCAAAGGCAGGTAGGCCTCTTACACGCACCTGACATGTACGCACATAGTTGGTCCCGGACTCGCGGTAGTACTCCTGCACAATGCGCGTGGATACCTGTACGAGCTGTTCATGCACGTCGTGGACGTTTTGTGGCCGAGCGAAGAGCACCAACACGCAAAGGTGCCTACGTGCAGCATTTGGGTCCAGTGAAACACCAAGTGTTTACCACTACGTTACTAATCAAGTTTTTGGGCCTGTTAATTATGATGTTTGATTGCACCATCGCACTGGCTACAGATGTGCTTAAAATCAATAAACACTAACATCGAACTGCAGTTTGTGTCATTTGTACCAGCCAGGATAATCCAAGCAACCTAGTTACACGCGTTATTATATTGAATCAGATAGATCAATCAGTTTTATCCCCGGGTAATCACGCTTATATGTACAAGTGTTCTGAATTAGCCTTAAATTTTAAGTTTCAGAAGAGAGGCCCGATCCAGTGCTACAGCTAACCGCCACGATATGTGCTTCCCTTTCCACAGTCTGTCACTTCCCCGAATTTACTATGCCCTCCCAAGAAAAAGTTTTGGGGGGCAGCGCTTCCATCACTTGTCACTTCGCAGTCCAACGGCATGTGTTCGTCCAGCATGCAAACTGCTCATCTAGGAGACTAGGCGGAGTGGCGCGCACACATACAGGATGAGCAAGGAAGAAACCGATTCAGTTAACATGCTCCATTGCTCACACGATCGATTTAATGCTAACTTTTTCACTGGGTCATTCGTTATTTTCTTCGGTTTCAAGTCATAATCTATCTCTTTTTTTCCGTGATTATATTTTAGAAAGGGAGTAAGCATGGAACCCAGTCAACCAGCGCCTGCAGATACGTAGCTCTAGACCATGGAACTCAGCAACACCCACGCTACTCTGCTACAGACATTCAATGCCTGTACCACACCTGTGCTCGACAGAGGGCGCGTGCTCTCCCCTGCCAGCTAGTTTCAAAGTGCAATGGAGAATCCTACGAAAGCTATGACATCTTATTGTCAATTCATCTGGTGTAACAGCACGCCCTGTTTAAAACGATAAGCCTAGCTGCCATGCCATGACCGAGTTGAATAGATTGACAAAAAATGAACTCGTATGAACCTAGTTGCCATGTCACACATAAATAAATGGAGAAAAATCATTTGCATGGCTAAAGTTGACACAACTAAGCATGCTACCACAATTCTTAAAAAACAGCAGTTTGATACTGGAAACAACAACGTAGCCAATGTAGTTTGCACAGAATAGACAAGTGCGTTTAGAAATAAAAAGGAACATTAATTAGTATTGACACACCCCTGTCCAGCAGCCTGATCACATGCGCAGATAGCAAAACAACCATTTTTTTGTTTCAGCGGCAGCAACTACATTTCGCGCTAGTGGGCACAGTACATGGATTAAGAAAACTATGTTGTATACGCTAGCACCGGCAAAGTAAACCACTGGAACATCACAATCAGTTCAGGCAAGTTGTTCCACTACAAGAAAGACAAAGTTTGCAACATTTGTCTAGAAACATTACAAAGGATCAGCACAACAATCCTTAGTCTAGAGGAAGTTTGGTTCGAATGGACCGCTCTTTTTAGCGCCGCAAGCATTGCAACGATGGCCGACCACCCCATAGTTTGTGCATTTCGGAAATTTCCTTGGAGCCTTCGGCACATCACCTCTTTGGGGGCAAGTTGCACCCTTGTGGCCCTGCACTCTGCAGATCGTGCAAAACCCAAACCCAGTTTCCCATGAGTATAGGTTGTAGAACTCATAAGCCTCATCCAATGAATCAAAACTTGTGCCAATTTTGGGATTGACAACATGCCATCCCCCTTCTCTGCGTAAGCGCGCACAGATTATTCAAGAGTTGTCTTCCTGTCAGGGTTCATCTCCCTCTCATCAGGTGCTTTCCCAATCCTAACCTTGAAGCAATGTCTCACAACAAAACAGACAGAATTATAAAAATCGACAGACAGTGTACAAACAAAAGGATTTGCACCAAACAACGTGCAATGCAATGCAAATCACCAACGCCAAAATAAGAAGACCACCCGCTGCAGTTTAAAACTAAAAAAAAATCATGTACACCCAACTGACACTTGGAAATCCCCTAAACCAGGGTCTCTATGGAAAAAATGGACCAACCAACCACTGTCACTGTTTTTGTTCTCCAAGCACATGTATCAAAGAGAAATCTTCCAAATATCAGGTATTATACCAATTCTAATTCAGTCGTGTCCCGCCCACCAAAAACCATACTTCATCACAAATCTTCCGGATAAATAATTATTACACCACTACTTACTTATTGCCGTGCCTTCCACTGAATCCAAATTCACCAAATAAACACTATGATATGAACTGAATCCGAACCCAATCCAGCCGATGCTTGGAAATCCCCTAAACCATGGTTGTGTATGCCACAAAAAATGGACCAATTTGTCACTCTCACTGGTTTTGTTGTCCAAGTACATGTATCAGAAGCAATCTCCCTAATAATAAATATCATACCAATTCTAATTCAGTACTTTCCATCCCACCAAAAACAATACTTCATCACAGTTCTTGCAAATAACCAGTATTACGAAACTACTTATTTAATCCCGTGCCTTCAAATGAAACCAAGCTCATCAAATAAACACTCTTAAGATAGACACTGCATCCGATCCCACTCGAGCATTTTTTCATTGCAGACAGACACTGAGTCGGAAAATCAACATTTTCCACAAAATTTATTACTCACTCTACCATGCTCGCCCTCCCTCCACAAATGCCAGAAACCTATATAATTCTTTTACCAGAACAACTAGCACTAACAATCCAGATAAAAACAGGGCACAATCCAGAATCAGTGAACCATTTCTTCTAAATGCCAACAACACACATTTTCCCTGTGGTACAGAGAAAATATCGAAAACAGCACACCCCCATCCGAAGCAACTTGTTCCCAAACAAATTTGCATTGCAACTATAACAGCACACCCCCGTCCAGCAACATTTTCGCCACACCAACATGCTAATCAACTTGCAAGCTAGCTAGCTAGCCAAATTCAACTAACTGAATCCGAACCCAATCCGACCAAAATCCAGAACTAAAACACAGAAAACTGAATCCGAACGCTTCCTGTGTCTCACAGAAATAATTCCTAACAACAAGAATTTTCCACTGAAACCAAGCTCACCAAATAAAACGTTGCAACATATATACTGAAATCCAAACCCAATCCAGCACTTTTTCCATTCTTGTAGGCGTACACTGATTCGGCAAAATCCAACCATATTCGCCCAACAGAAGTACTGAAGCTAACGCACATCCGAACTGAAACCAAAAGTTCATTTTTACCTGCCAAACTGCCAAAGTGAGCTAGAAAACACACCTACGACGCAGGATCACTTGCTGAACAGCCGCAAAATCACATGAGCAAATACGTAGAAAAGTTTTCTTACTAACCTCTGTGTCTACTCTAGCCACTCGTAGTTTCAGAGGACACCTCGTATCTGTCTCCATCTCCATCTCCGTCTTCGTTTTCTTCGCCTGCCTTGTCGATGTCTAAACCTGCTGCACTCATGGAATCCTGGAACTCCACTGGGAAGACAGAACCATTCCATCTCGCCGGCACGGAGACACCCCTGCGAGAATCAAATCTAGCCACATGAGCAATTACTTTCCAATCCCACGCCGTTGAATCCACACGCAAGAGAGAGAAGAAGGAAATCAGCGTAGCAAAATGAACATACCCGTCGAGCTCGAGGCCGTCGGTGGACATATTGCCTTGCCGGAGCACAGTCGCCGCCGCCGTGCTGGTGTGTGAAAGAGAATGGGGTGGGGAGCGAATCCTGTGCCGTGGCTCTATCTACTCCACAAGGTAAGCCCGAGCGGCGTGGGGTGGGGTCTGACGGAGTCACATTGGATCCATTTACCTGTGCTGTTTTGAACCACCCAACATGTTCCAAATTCCCGTCGCAGGACACACATGTCACAGCCCTTTCCAGGCTCGGGAACAGCTCCGTCCGATGGGTCGAACACAATACGCCTACGCGCAGATAGGAGTATCATGGGCCGTATTTCCCTCACTAGGCCTGGCAACGCAGCTGCCATGAACTGACAGGTTCCGAATCCCAAGGCCCAAACAAACGAGCCGGATTCCGGCCTGCCTGTAGCTCGGCCACCAAAAGCCCTCACTCTCCCTAGCCCCAGATAGTTACGTATATATCTGATACGGAACCTTACAATACGTGAATTGGAATCCGGAATAGGAGTTGGGAATGTAAATCGATGGGCAAAATGGGATTAGATGTTTTGAGATTGTGAATGCCACGTGTCAATCATCGGAATGGGTCTCACATGTTGTCCTATGAGACCCGGTCTCATAAGATTTTTTCCCCTTGGGCAGAGTTCGAGTCCTGCATGGCACAAATTTTTTTTGGGGCCTGAAACAATGGAAGGACGGACACAAAAAAGGGACACAGATGATAAAAATTAGTGGAGAAATAATCCTTTCTTTAATATTAGGTAGAGAGGTAGAAACTTCTTCCGTGCAGGTGTGGTCTCGCTCACCTGGAGTGCGTGCATGCATATATCGACTCGCGAACCGCGCAAGGAGACCAGCGGCGCGTGCACGTGCACGTACGAAGGCGCATGGTCTATGGACGGCAGTAGACATATATATCAGATAGCTCAGGAGGGACTGGTTTCCCTCAAAAAAAAAGCTCAGGAGGGACTGTGCATGCGCGCGGCACGAGATATGTATAGCTAGGCCAAACAAGATCGCGAGCACGGACGCACGGCGTGTCCGTCGAGAGCTGGGCCTGCTTCCTAAGAAGCACGGATACGGGGACAGAGACAAGGGGATACGCATACGGGGATACGGGATACGGCATTTTTCAAAAACAATCATTCGGGGATACAGCGGGGTATATAAGTATTTAGAAATAATAAATAGGAAAGTATTTAGAATAATAAATATGAATAAAGACTTAATGACATTTTTTAGATGAGAATTTTTTTAGCACTGGATATATGTTGTCTCCTTTCTATTCATGAAAGACTAAGAGCAGTCCACTCAAAGCCCATGTAGCTCTCCATCCACTTAGAGCCCATGTAAGGCCCAATTCTGGAAAACCCTACTAGTAGCGCTCCAGCCATTCCAGTTGTCCCTAACTTCCATTCTCGTACTCCCTTTCTCCAGCCGCCAGTGAAGAAACGACAGCGCCGCCAAATCAGCAGCTTCCATCAGCCATCTTCTCCTTGCCCAAATCTTCTTCCTCACTGGCCACCACAATCCCCATCTTTCTTTCTGCTCAAAGCTTCTTCCTTGTTGGCGGCCGCCTTGCCATCTTCCTCTACCAAGATCTCCTTCCTTAGCAGCTCAGGGTGTGCAAAACCGAACCAAAAACCAAAAACCGAACCAAAAAAACCAAACCCAACTGAAACTTCGGTTTTTTCAAGTTTCAAGTTCGGTTTCAGTACCCAAATATGAAAACTGTTTAGCATACGGTTTTTTTGGTTAGAAAGAAACCGAACAATTTTTGATTAGACCGAAATAGCCAAAGCTAGCTTCAGTGTGTGTTAAATAACTGAAGAGCTCCCAGTCAAAAAAATAACTGAAGAGCTGAGTTGATCCTTCCCGTCACCGTTCGTTTTATAGCCATCCACCCACACTAGTAGGAAAAGGGGCTTTTACCCCGGTTCATAAGGGCCTTTAGTCCCGGTTCTGGAACCGGGACTAAAGGGTCGTTACTAATGCCCTAGCCCTTTAGTCCCGGTTCTTACACGAACCGGGACTAAAGGCCGTCCACGTGGCCGGTGCGGGGAGCCCAGGCAGGAGGGCCTTTGGTCCCGGTTGGTGCCACCAACCGGGACCAATAGGCATCCACGCGTCAGCACCTGGCAGGAGCTGAGGTTTTTGTTTTTTTTGAAAGGGGGTGGTTTAGGGGTTTTGGGGGTTAATTTAGGTGTTTCATATATTGTGTTAGCTAGCTAATTAATAGAGAGAAGTGTCCTCTCTTATCTCCGTGCTTGGTCGACGCTACGTACTATATACGTATGGAGAGGAGTAGACACGCTAGCTAGTAATCAAATGAAGGAAACAGAAGATCGTCATGAACATATGCATACAGAGAGAAGTGATATCGACCACCTCTCCTTCTCCGAGATATTGGTCGAACAACAAGTTCTCGTATATCTATCCGACACTACCGGCTACATATATACAATAATTATCTCTTACAATACAATCTCCTAATTATATTGTAGGAACACAGGGTCCACATAGTATTCTCCGTTTTCAGCGATCACGTGGTCAAGGAAGAATGCCGCCAATTCCTCTTGAATTCCTCGCATACGATCTTCTGCTAGGAGTTCATCCCGCTTCCGAAACATCTAATTTGAAGAAGGGGGTCAATACATATATATATATATGAATAAATGAAACTCAACACAAATGATGGTAATAAAATAAAATTGTGAATATTATTGCTTACGCACTTCATATTGTTCTTCAGTGTAGCCCCGCTCACAGGTATGGTAGCGGATGGACTCGCAAACGTAGTATCCACAGTAATTATTCCCGGGTTCCTGCCACAACCACTTTACAAGAAATAGAGGTCAATCAAACTGATAAGCAAGCATGCTAAATGGTATTGATGAAACTACCGCTTGAATCACTAGGAGATGCGCGGAACATGCTACTATAGTACTTACTTTCGGGTGATTAAATTGCAGCTTCTTCGGCAGTCCCGGAGCTTTTGAGGTGAATTTTCTCCAAACCCTGCCAGACAAAGAAAACAATTACTTGATATCAGGAAATGAACAAAGTTGCTGATATGGTGGATAATGATCGATTTAACTTACTTCTGGAGCATTTGAGTCATGTTCGCATAGTCCTGGGGATCTTTTCGTCTCGAGTCTAAGACGGTTACTACTCCCGGCTCAAGCTTAATCTCTAGGAGAATATAGTGGAAGCTGCGCATGCATGCATAAGTCATCAATTACATTACCATAACCTGGACTAATAAGGGAAACCGAATATGCACAAGACAGTAACACTCACTTGAAGTTGTAAGGAAAGAGTATTATATCTTTGTTTTGATTTAATACCAACGATTGTAGCAAGTTGGCCTCGGCTTCTTTGGGATGTTTTTCAACCGTATATGCATCTATGAGATTTGTGTTAATGAACCCAATATCACCGATTTGTCTTTTCTTCAATTCGGCGATCTTCAATCTGCATAATATAGTGAGGATAAGTATAAATACATGCAATGAAAGAGCTGACCTATATAGAGAGACTTAATGACAGAAGTAGTACTACTTACAGACAGTAGCAAGTGATCGTTGTTTTATCGAGGGCCTTTTGATTGTAAAACTGGAAGAAATCCTCAAATGGAACATTCAGCAGTTCAATTCCAACGAGGTCATGCTCCGGTTTAACTCTCAGCGTCAAAGTACTCATCCCATCAGACTCTCTGCAGGTTTTCATGTACCAATCATGTAGTCTTCGCATCATCGTGCTTAGAGATCTGACATCTTTGACGAGAGGCTTCCCGTAATGGTATTTGTGTTCGTCCACCTCCATGATTTCATAATGTACATCGTCGGGCAGGTAATCTCCAAGATTGCTATAACCGGGCACCATACTCGGATCATTAGCGACGATGTCTTTTGACACCTTGAGCGGGGGGCACGATTGGTTCGCTTGTTCGCCGAGCTGGGCAATTTTTTTCCCAGCTCGTCGTTCTTTCATCCTTTTATCACTGACAGTACTTCCCGACCGCTCCGCTTCGGCATATGTCTTTGCAAGAACGCGCTCATAGTTGCCTCTCGGCGGAGACTTTGGTGGTTTTGTCAGGGCAGCCAGAGTGCGCTTTGCTTTCACCGGATCTACCTTCTCCTCCGGAGGTGGATGTTTCTTTGCTTTCACCCCTTCAAAGAAGTTCTTCACTTCGGCTCGCACGATCTTCGCGTTCTCCTCCTCGGTCCTCTCATATGGTAACTTCTCTGGAGTCTTCAGAGAAGGACCGAATCTGTATTGCCTCCCGCCTCTGGCAGCTGTACTGCTAGACGCCGGCAGAGCAGACGGAGCGGCTGCGGCTGTCTTCTTTCCTTGCTTACGAGGCGGAGGAGAAGGACTACGACGCGCCGGAGCAGCCGCAGCGGCGGCGGGTCTCTTCCGCCCTTGCTGACGAGGCGGAGAAGGAGGAGGCTGGCTGCTCTGGCGCGCCGGCGCTGGCGGAGAAGGAGGCGGAGTGCCGCCACGCGCCGGAGAAGGAGGCTGAGTGCCCTGATCACTCGCCGGAGGAGGAGGCGGAGGAGGAGGAGGCGGAGTGCCCTTACTCGCCGGAGCCGTCCAGTTCGGAAGCTTGATGAGCTCCTTCCGCCATAGGCATGGAGTCTTCAGAGCTAAACCCAGCCGAGTCTCCCCTTCACCGGTAGGGTGGTCAAGCTGGAGGTCCTCAAATCCCTCCGTTATTTCATCCACCATCACCCTAGCATATCCTTCTGGAATCGGCCGGCAGTGGTAGGTTGCGCCGGGTTCAGTAGGTAAAACAGAGCCAACAGCCGCCTTGACTTTCAAGTTCTGCCATTCCGCCATAAGGTGGCAATGTTGAGACTCCGTGATAGCATCCACGGGGTAGCTAGCAGGAGCCGCATGCTCCAGCTGAGGCAGCTCGGTGGAAGCCACGCTGCTTCTCCGCTGAGATGGCGGTGTAGCTTGGGGGGCAGTTTCGGCATCTCGATTGCCGTCTCGTTCCTCTAGCGCTTGAACCCTTTCGTGCAGCTTCTGAATTTGGATCTGCTCCACTTTTTTCCTCCTCTCCTGGGTTTTGTAACCGCCCGCGTCCGGAAAACCAGCCTTCCACGGAACGGAGCCTGGCGTGCCTCGTGTCCGTCCAGGGTGCTCAGGATTCCCGAGGGCCATTGTGAGCTCGTCGTTCTCTCTGTCTGGAACGAACGTCCCTTGCTGCGCTGCATCGATATAGTGCTTAAGCTTCTTGACGGGTATTGCAAGTTGCTCGTCCGTCCAACGACACCTCCCTGATACAGGGTCCAAGGTTCCGCCAGCCCCGAAGAACCAAGTCCGGCAACGGTCTGGCCAGTTCATTGTCTCTGGTTCGATCCCTTTATCAAGCAGATCCCTCTCAGACTTGGCCCACTTAGGCCGGGCTTTGAGGTAGCCACCTGACCCCGTGCGATGGTGAAGCTTCTTCTTCGCAGCATTCTTCTTGTTTGTCGCTGACATCTTCTTACTCTTTTCCGATGTCTTGTGGGCCACAAATGCGGGCCAGTGATCTCTGATCTTCTCATACCGGCCGATGAATTCTGGTGTCTCTTCTTTGTCGACAAACGTTTTCAGCTCATTCTTCCACCTCCTGAATAGGTCTGCCATCTTCTTAAGAGCATGAGACTTGATTAATTGCTCTATAACTGGCTTCTCCGGATCCTCCTCTGGCGGTAGGGTGAAATTTGCCTTCAGCTCAGTCCAAAGATCATCTTTCTGCATATCATTGACATAAGACACCTCAGGGTCTTCCTTCTTAGGCTTATACCATTGGTGGATGCTGATCGGGATCTTGTCCCTAACTAGAACCCCGCACTGAGCAGCAAAAGCATCCTTTGTCCGGAGGGGTTCAATCGGTTGGCCGTCGCGCGCGATTGCTGTGATCTCAAACCTTTCATCCGAGCGCAACTTTCTCTTCGGGCCTCGTCTCTTTACCGCAGTTGTGCTCGATCCGGAGGGCTAGAAAAAAGAAGAAAGACGAGTGTTAATTAATATGTGTACATACCAAAACAATGAATGCATCAATTAGCTAGTCAGCACAGGCTTAACTAATATATTTACCTGGCCGGACTCTGTTCGGTCACCGGAGCCGTCACCACGGGCTCCTTCTTGCACCAGCATTGGGTCACCGTCATGTCTTTCCTCCTCCACTCTTCGATCACCGTAGCCTGCTTCTTCACCCTGTTCTTCCAGACCATCATTGTCGTTAAGATACGACAAGATATCACCTCCGGCTAAGATTATGTCCCCCAACACCTCTTCTGCTTGCTCATCTCGTCCGTGCTCCATTGTTTCTGCAAATATTACAACATGGCAATTATTACACAAACATGACAGCAGGTGGATATATTAGTGCAAACGTAGACCTAGCTTATTCCGGGTTTGGGGTGGCCTAGGCAACGCTTCAAGGGTAGGGGCGCGGCGGGAGGGGGTAGGAGACCGACATCGTTTTTTTAGGGTTTGGGTGTCCTCGAGAGTTTTGGTCGAGCGAGAGGGCTGGGGGGTGCTCCCGTGGTATAAGTTATCACGGTCGAGAGGGGGTATACATATCGACCGTCCATCATGTCGAAGTTATCTGGGAGGGAGTTATATATATCGACAACGACGACATACATACACGGGAAAATAATGTTATCGGGGAGGGGGTATATCGACCCCCCCCCACGTGTTGAAGTTATCGGGAGGGGGTTTTATATCGACAACGACGACATACATACACGGGAAATAATGTTATCGAGGAGGGGGTATATCGACCCCCCCTCGTGTTGAAGTTATCCCCCCTCGTGTTGAAGTTATCGGGAGGGGGTAATATCGACAACGACAACATACATACACGGGAAAATAATGTTATCGGGGAGGGGGTATATCGACCCCCCCACGTGTTGAAGTTATCAGGAGGGGGTTATATCGACAACGACGACATATATACACGGGAAAATAATGTTATCGGGGAGGGGGTATATCGACCCCCCCTCGTGTTGAAGTTATCCCCCGTGTGAGTTCGGGGGGTATATATCGACGACGACAGACCCGATAAAACATAAGAAAACGAAGAAGAAATAAAAAGAGGAGAAGAAGAAAGGAATAGAGGAGAGGATTGAAGAAAAAAAGAAGAAAAAAAAGAGGAGAAGAAGAAAGGAATAGAGGAGAAGAAGAAAAAATAGAAAATATTCTATTTTTTCTTCTTCTCCTCTATTCCTTTCTTCTTCTCCTCTTTTCTTCTTTTTCTTCTTTTTTTCCTCTTCTTCCTCTCCTCTTCTTCTTTCTTTCCTCTTCTTATTTTCTTCTTTCCTATCCTTCTTTTTCTTCTTCTTCCCTTCCTAGCTAGATATATAAAACTTTTCTAAAATTGTAACTTTTGCATATATAAAACTTTTCCATGTGGATCATCATTTCTCATATATATCGAATATATATCCATTGTCATATATAAAAACTTTCTATATATGAACAAAAAACTTTCTATGAACAAAAAAACATTTTTGACATATATATTCATACATTTTGAACATCTACATACATACAATTTTTTTGTTCACATATACATTATAGCCACATACACATATACATCACATATGAACAAAAAAATTAAACTAATAAAAATAAAAAACATATAGCCACATATGAACAAAAACATATAGCCACATACATACACATATACATTATATATATATGATCAAAAAACAATTAACTAATAAAAAACAGAGCCGGGGCGGCGGCTCTCACAGCGGGGGCGGCTAGGACGATGGCGACGGCGGGGGCGGCGAGGGCGCCGGCGCGCGGGGGCGGGACGGGGCGGGGGCGGCGAGGGCGCCGGCGAGCACGCGCGGGCCGGGCAGGGGGGCTCGGGGCGCCGAGGCGGCGCGCGCGAGCAGGGGAGCACGAGGCGGGGCGGCGCGTGGGGGCAGGGCGACGGCGACGAGCACCGGGCGGCGACCCGTCGAGGCAAGGGCGCGGGGCGACGGCGACGAGGAGCGGGCGGCGACGGCGAGCACGGGCAGCCTGGCGGCGTCGGGGGCAACTGGCGAGGTATCTGAAAATTTCCCAAGTGTTGGCTTATATAGGCACACCTTTGGTCCCGGTTGGTGGCACCAACCGGGACCAATGCCACCCTTTAGTCCCGGTTGGTGCCACCAACCGGGACCAAAGGTCCCTTTTCAGCAGCCCAAAGGGCGGGAAGCGGCGGCCTTTGGTCCCGGTTGGTGGCACCAACCGGGACTAAAGGGGGGGCATTGGTCCCGGTTGGTGCCACCAACCGGGACCAAAGGCCTTGCGCTGCCCGCGGCCAAAAGTTTAGTCCCACCTCGCTAGTTGAGAGGGGCTCGGAGTGGTTTATAAGCCCCACTGCGGCTGCCCTCTCGAGCTCCTCTCAAATGCAGGCTTACGGGCCTAATGTCACACTGTGCTGTCTGTGGGCCTATTGGGCCTTCTGCGGGCCTGAATCCTGGCCCAGGTTGGGTTTCTAGTCGTATTCAGGCCGTGGTGGCCCAATAGGTGGCAGTTTTTTTTAAAAAATTCCAGTTTTTTGGTTCTGTTTTTTGCATTATTTATTTTCTTTTGTTTTTTGCTTTATTTTTTAATTCTTTTTGCTTTTAGGTCAGCAAAATTATAAACTGTCTGTTAGTGCCATTAGTTTTAGAAAAAATATAAACTTTCTATTAGTGCCATTAGTTCTTTATGAAAATTCTTTTTGCTGTATTTAGTTTTTTTGTTTTCTTTTTTGCTATATTTATTTTGTTTTGTTTCTACTTACAACAAAAAACTTATTTATTTTATTTTATTTTGTTTCTAATTACTTATTTATTTTACTTTATGATAATTCTTTCTGCTATTAAAGTTTCTATCAAAAAAGTTCTTTATGAAAATTCTTTTTGCTTTTAATGATTAAAAATAAAAAAGAGGCGCAATGCGCGTTGATTTGCTTCAAGCCTTTCGGAATAGTGTAGACTGCACTGCACATAGCTCGATGCAGTCTACCTTATTCCTCAAGGCTTGAAGCTAAGCAACGTGAGCATTGCGCCTCTTCTTCATCGTCTCTGCACTCAGGGCTTATAAACCGCTCCTAGTGCCTCTCAGCTAGCGAGGTGGGACTAAAAAACTGCTTAGCTAGTAAGAAACTCTAGTACCGGTTCGTGCCACGAACAGGTACTAAAGGTGCTCGTGGGGCCACAGCCTCATTAGTACCGGTTCGTGGCACCAACAGGGACCAAAGGGTGGAATTGGTCCCGGTTCGTGCCACCAACCGGGACCAATGGCCTTGCACAGCGGCGTGGTGGTGAGTTTAGTCCCACCTCGCTAGCTAAGAGAGAGCCGCACCTGTTTATAAGGTGCGGTGCGCCTGAGCTGTCGAGCTCCTCTCTAAAGCAGGCTTACGGGCCTAACCTCTCTGTACATGCCTGTGGGCCTACTGGGCCTTCTGCGGGCCTGAATCCTGGCCCATGGATGGGTTTCTAATCGTATTCAGGCCGTGGTGGCCCAGTAGGTGGCATAATTTTTAATTTTTGGCCTGTTATTTTTCATGCATTTACTAATTATTTTGAGCTATAAGACCCTAAAATTGAAAAGCATTTCAAATGAACTCTGAAAAGGTTGAAAGTTGGCATGGTATCATCATTTCATCCACATAGCATGTGCAAGAAAGTTGAGAGGGTTACGGCAAAAACTAGATGCACTTCTTGTACAAAACGGACAATGGTATCATACTCGTCTATTACAAAGTTGGCATGGTATCATCATAATAGTTGCGGGAGAAAGTCTTCACTTTTTCTTCGCTTGTGTCATTTGCTTATTGCGCCGTAACCATGGATAATCTTCATCGTTTATCAGGATGCTTGGGTCAGCCTTGACTTTGAAGGGAGGAATTTCATGAAACTTTTCATAATCTTCAGACATGTCTGTCTTGCCCTCCACTCCCACAATGTCCCTTTTTCCTGAAAGAACTATGTGCCGCTTTGGCTCATCGTATGATGTATTCGCTTCCTTATCTTTTCTTTTCCTCGGTCTGGTAGACATGTCCTTCACATAGATAACCTGTGCCACATCATTGGCTAGGACGAACGGTTCGTCAGTGTACCCAAGATTGTTCAGATCCACTGTTGTCATTCCGTACTGTGGGTCTACCTGTACCCCGCCTCCTGACAGATTGACCCATTTGCACTTAAACAAAGGGACCTTAAAATCATGTCCGTAGTCAAGTTCCCATATGTCCATTATGTAACCATAATATGTGTCCTTTCCCCTCTCGGTTGCTGCATCAAAGCGGACACCGCTGTTTTGGTTGGTGCTCTTTTGATCTTGGGCGATCGTGTAAAATGTATTCCCATTTATCTCGTATCCTTTGTAAGTCAATACAGTCGAAGATGGTCCCCTGGACAACGAGTACAACTCATCACAAACAGTGGTGTCACCTCTGAGACGTGTTTCCAACCAACTGCTGAAAGTCCTGATGTGTTCACATGTAATCCAGTCGTCACACTGCTCCGGGTGTTTGGAGCGCAGACTGTTCTTGTGTTCATCGACATACGGGGTCACCAAGGTAGAGTTCTGTAGAACTGTGTAGTGTGCTTGAGACCAAGAATATCCGTCCCTGCATATTATTGAGTCCCCCCTCCAAGCGTGCCTTTTCCAGTCAGTCTCCCCTCATACCGCGATTTAGGGAGACCTATCTTCTTAAGGCCAGGAATGAAGTCAACACAAAACCCAATGACATCCTCTGTTTGATGGCCCATGGAGATGCTTCCTTCTGGCCTAGCGCGGTTACGGACATATTTCTTTAGGACTCCCATGAACCTCTCAAAGGGGAACATATTGTGTAGAAATACGGGCCCCAGAATGACAATCTCGTCGACTAGATGAACTAGGACGTGCGTCATGATATTGAAGAAGGATGGTGGGAACACCAGCTCGAAACTGACAAGACATTGCGCCACATCACTCCTTAGCCTTGGTATGATTTCTGGATCGATCACCTTCTGAGAGATTGCATTGAGGAATGCACATAGCTTCACAATGGCTAATCGGACGTTTTCCGGTAGAAGCCCCCTCAATGCAACCGGAAGCAGTTGCGTCATAATCACGTGGCAGTCATGAGACTTTAGGTTCTGGAACTTTTTCTCTGGCATATTTATTATTCCCTTTATATTCGACGAGAAGCCAGTCGGGACCTTCATACTGAGCAGGCATTCAAAGAAGATTTCTTTCTCTTCTTTCGTAAGAGCGTAGCTGGCAGGACCTTCATACTGCTTCGGAGGCATGCCGTCTTTTTCGTGCAAACGTTGCAGGTCCTCCCGTGCCTCAGGTGTATCTTTTGTCTTCCCATACACGCCCAAGAAGCCTAGCAGGTTCACGCAAAGGTTCTTCGTCACGTGCATCACGTCGATTGAAGAGCGGACCTCTAGCTCTTTCCAGTAGGGTAGGTCCCAAAATATAGATTTCTTCTTCCACATGGGTGCGTGTCCCTCAGCGTCATTCGGAACAGCTAGTCCGCCGGGACCCTTTCCAAAGATTACGTGTAAATCATTGACCATAGCAAGTACGTGATCACCGGTACGCATGGCGGGCTTCTTCCGGTGATCTGCCTCGCCTTTGAAATGCTTGCCTTTCTTTCGACATTGATGGTTGGTCGGAAGAAATCGACGATGGCCCAGGTACACATTCTTCCTGCTTTTGTCCAGGTATATACTTTCAGTGTCATCTAAACAGTGCGTGCATGCGTGGTATCCCTTGTTTGTCTGTCCTGAAAGGTTACTGAGAGCGGGCCAATCGTTGATGGTTACAAACAGCAACGCGTGCAGGTTAAATTCCTCCTGTTTGTGCTCATCCCACGTACGTACACCGTTTCCATTCCACAGCTGTAAAAGTTCTTCAACTAATGGCCTTAGGTACACATCAATGTCGTTGCCGGGTTGCTTAGGGCCTTGGATGAGAACTGGCATCATAATGAACTTCCGCTTCATGCACATCCAAGGAGGAAGGTTATACATACATAGAGTCACGGGCCAGGTGCTGTGATTGCTGCTCTGCTCCCCGAAAGGATTAATGCCATCCGCGCTTAAACCAAACCATACGTTCCTTGGGTCAGCTGCAAACTCAGCCCAGTACTTTCTCTCGATTTTTCTCCACTGCGACCCGTCAGCGGGTGCTCTCAACTTCCCGTCTTTCTTACGGTCCTCACTGTGCCATCGCATCAACTTGGCATGCTCTTCGTTTCTGAACAGACGTTTCAACCGTGGTATTATAGGAGCATACCACATCACCTTCGCAGGAACCCTCTTCCTGGGGGGCTCGCCGTCAACATCACCAGGGTCATCTCGTCTGATCTTATACCGCAATGCACCGCATACCGGGCATGCGTTCAGATCCTTGTACGCACCGCGGTAGAGGATGCAGTCATTAGGGCATGCATGTATCTTCTGCACCTCCAATCCTAGAGGGCATACGACCTTCTTTGCTGCGTATGTACTGTCGGGCAATTCGTTATCCTTTGGAAGCTTCTTCTTCAATATTTTCAATAGCTTCTCAAATCCTTTGTCAGGCACAGCATTCTCTGCCTTCCACTGCAGCAATTCCAGTACGGTACCGAGCTTTGTGTTGCCATCTTCGCAATTGGGGTACAACCCTTTTTTGTGATCCTCTAACATGCGATCGAACTTCAGCTTCTCCTTTTGACTTTCGCATTGCGTCCTTGCATCGACAATGACCCGGCGGAGATCATCATCATCGGGCACTGGTTCCTCTTGATCTTCAGCAGCTTCCCCCCTTGCAGCATCATTGGGCACATCGTCTGGTTCCTCTTGATCTTCAGCAGCTTCCCCCGTTGCAGCATCACCGTATTCAGGGGGCACATAGTTGTCATCGTCCTCTTCTTCTTCGCCGTCTTCCATCATAACCCCCATTTCTCCGTGCCTCGTCCAAACATTATAGTGTGGCATGAAACCCTTGTAAAGCAGGTGGGTGTGAAGGATTTTCCGGTCAGAGTAAGACTTCGTATTCCCACATGTAGGGCATGGACAACACATAAAACCATTCTGCTTGTTTGCCTCAGCCACTTCGAGAAAATCATGCACGCCCTTAATGTACTCGGAGGTGTGTCTGTCACCGTACATCCATTGCCGGTTCATCTGCGTGCATTATATATAATTAAGTGTGTCAAAAACCATTACAGAACATCATGAATAGATAATTAAGTGACCAAATTAATAGAAGTTCATCATCACATTAGAACCAAAGTACATACATAGTTCTCATCTAACAACATATATATAGCTCTCCAGAGCATCTAATTAATTAAACCATACATTGAAACTATGTAAAACATTTCAATGCGAAAACAAATGCGATCATAATCGCAACCAAGGTAACAATTGATCCAACGGCATAATGATACCAAGCCTCGGTATGAATGGCATATTTTCTAATCTTTCTAATCTTCAAGCGCATTGCATCCATCTTGATCTTGTGATCATCGACGACATCCGCAACATGCAACTCCAATATCATCTTCTCCTCCTCAATTTTTTTTATTTTTTCCTTCAAGTAATTGTTTTCTTCTTCAACTAAATTTAACCTCTCGACAATAGGGTCGGTTAGAATTTCCGGTTCAACCACCTCCTAGATAAATAAAATCTATGTCACGTTGGTCGGTATATTTGTCATAAACAATAAATGAACCAAATAGTTATAAAAAGATAATATATACCACATCCGAATCATAGACAGGACGAGGGCCGACGGGGGCGGATACCAAAACCATCGCACTATGTAATAAGAAGGAATAATAAAAGTAACAAAATTAGACAAGTAACTATCTAAAGTAAGAATTTTTTCCTTTCAGAAAGAAGATAAGAACAAGAGGCTCACCACGGTGGTGCTGGCGACGAGATCGGCGCGGGCGATCGACGGCGGTGAAGACGGGGACGGGACGTGACGGACCGCTAAACCTAGACAAATCTCGGGGAAAATGGAGCTCGGAGGTCGAGTTTCGAGAGGACAAAGATTAACTAGTGTGGCTCAGACATTTCATCGAACACCTCATGTGCATAGGAGGTGAGCTAGAGCACCCAAATGCCCTCCCCTCGCCGGCCAGAAAAAACAGAGCACTCAGGAGTGCTCTGCTGTGGCGATGGGGTATATATATGGAACTCATTGGTCCCGGTTGGTGGCACCAACCGGGACTAAAGGCCATTGGTCCCGGTTTGTCCCACCAACCGGGACCAAAGGGTCCGGACGAACCGGGACCAATGCCCCCACGAGGCCCGGCAGGTCCCTGGCCGCACGAACCGGGACCAATGCTCACATTAGTCCCGGTTCGTGACTGAACCGGGGCTAATGTGAAAACTGTCCTGTGACCTAAGCCCCTTTTCCTACTAGTGCCATCTCGTTGTTGGTCACTTCACAAGATGGTACTCCCTCCGTTCGGGATTACTCATCTAAGAAATGAATGTATCTAGATGTATTTTAGTTGTAGATATATCATTTTTATGACAAGTAATTCCGAACGGAGGGAGTACTAAATTACGCAACGCGGCTGGCGCACGACCTGGAGGCTAGCACTTGGGCCTGGGCCTTGGGCTGCCTGAAGCATGAGTTGGAGGTTGGCACAGCGCCTGGACCAGGAGCGTGGATGCTTTTCCCCCCAAAAAAAAGGAGCGTGGACTCTACAGCCTACAGACTAGCGAGTGATGTTTCGTGGCATATTTTTTCTACGTAAAAATCCAGAAGGCTAGCGCATGTTGTGCTTTTCTCCTGTTTTGTCCTCAAATTTTCCTAATATATCTACATACATCTCTGTCAACGCCTCATCAGCCATATATGCTCGATCTGGCGCACACCATACGTACATATGCCACCAAATCATGTCTGCCATCTAATGATTTAATCTACGTACAGTTCTCAAAAGAAAAAACAAACCTACATACACAGATTGAATAATCTGATGATAAAAAAATATGAGTCGTTCAAAAATTCACGTCAACTTTGATTATTACTGAAACCGAACCGTATCTATGTATAAAACTGTATAAACTAAAGTATAAAAACCGTATAAACCGAACCGAATGAAACCGAAAAAGCGAATGCACACCCTGACTAGCTAGCAGCCATCGAGGTTACCTGCTCGACCATGGTTGCTATCGGGAGGAGAACTGGGCAGCAGCATGGTCACTGGAGGCTGGCTGCCGAGTCCCCACCGTATCTAGGCCGTATCCCGATTTTATATCCTTTTTTTAATAATTCGAAAAGGATGGGATACTGCAGGATACGCGTATCCAGCCGTATCCGGGCGTATCGGTGCTGAATCATGCCTCCCCCTTCCTCGCGGGGAGCATATATACGCGCGCTCCTGCCCAGTGCCCAGCATGCACCTCCTCTCCTGTCCCCGGGAAAGTTTGAGACGGCCAGCCGATAGAGAGAGCGAGAGAGCCAGCTAGCTAGAGATGGAGAGGAGCATGAGGCTGTTCGAGACGGAGACTCACGGGGGCCGGGCGGCGTACAGGCTCCACGCCGTCACGGTGGCCGCCGGGATCCTGCTGCTGCTCTACTACCGGGCGACGCGCGTCCCGGCCGCCGGCGAGGGGAGGGCGGCGTGGCTGGTCATGCTGGCGGCGGAGCTCTGGTACGCCGCCTACTGGGTGGTCACGCAGTCCGTGCGCTGGAGCCCCGTCCGCCGCCGCCCCTTCATCGACAGGCTCGCCGCCAGGTATGAACCACGTCCGTCCGCGCTATGCATGGCTTATGACCCTCGACCACGAACGTCGCGGCACGCGCGCGGCTGCATGATCGAGAGAGGAATATGATGCAGTTGCCCGCAGGCGTACGGGCGTACGTGTTTCCCTTGCTTACTCCTACCACTACGTTGTTGCCTAATCCGTACGTTAGCTCAGGTGACACGTGGTCGTCGTCGTGCGTAGGACTTGTGTAGTAACCAGAGTGCTGCTCATCTTGCCTTTGCCTTTGCCTTTACCTGATGATGAAGAGGAAGAAGAAGAAACCACCACGTCCCTCCCACTCCCACATGCACTTGTCCGTGCGTGTAACGGCCAACGGGCCGCCGTCTGGGCAGGACAGCTTTGCCTACCGGCCAGGAGCAAGGGAGCGGTCAGCCAGACCGGCAGTGATCAATGGCGTCCAGCGCATGGAAACCTACGGATGTCAGGCGGGTCCAGTTTAATCCCGTTTAAACCCACTATGTAATCTAACAGTTTAAAATTTTGTTTTTCTTTCCGGGAAAATGAATTACAGAGCTAGGTAAAGCTAACTAAACGGGACTTGCGGACACCATTTATTTGTCATTTACATCCTCTAGTTAGCATCTCAGTGGCAATGAAGGCAGAACAAACGTGTGCTGTCGTGCCATAGTTGCACTTGCACTGACCACCAGTAGCCACACGAGTGTTGTTGCCTCCAGTGCCCCTGGCTGGCTACACCGTGCGTGCGTCTACCGCGCCGCGTGTTCCGATTTGTACTGCTGCAGGCCTGGCCTCATGCACCACGCCGAGGCAGGCACGCCAGCATCAACACCCAGCAATCTTAGCTAATGCATGGACTGTGTGTGTAACGGGAAGGTGACGTCTCATCAGTTTCATGCACAACAAGATACTTATAATCTTGCCATGCTCAGCATACTCGTATATATGAGCATATACAGTATTATTTTTCCACACCCTTTCTTACGACAAGAGATACAAGAGCAGCTGGTTAAGACTTTTTTTTTTGTTTTTGCTTTTTGATAAAGAGAGCTCCCTCTCTAAATACATATTCAAGAAGATCTCCTAAACTGTAGTAAATGCATTTAACAAGTGGATCGGAATCAACGCTGAACACGCTGCAGAATTTAAATTTCAGTACGGTTGTCTGGTTTGGTCCAACCTCCGGGACTCATCAGCTGATAGGTAGTTAGGTACACCATCCCATCATGGCAAACCAGAGCAATTTGCATGCATCTCCCGGGTAGCAAAATTGAATTTAAAAACTAGCTAACCAGGGACCTGTTTTCATATATTTCATCATCCAAACATATACTATTTGTCATGCTCAGCACTAACTCGGTTAATTTGTCATTTCGACAAGGCACGGAGAAAGGCTACCGTGTGTGGACATCTTTGTGTGCACTGCGGACCCCTACTCGGAGCCGCCAAGCCTCGTCGTCTCCACCATCCTATCGCTCATGGCGTACAACTACCCGCCCGAGAAATTAAGCGTGTACCTTTCTGACGACGGCGGCTCGATTCTCACTTTCTATGGCATGTGGGAGGCCTCCTTGTTTGCAAAGCACTGGCTGCCATTCTGCAAGAGATATAACATTGAGCCAAGGTCACCAGCCGCTTACTTCTCAGAGTCAGATGGGCATCAAGAACTGTGCACCCCAAAAGAATGGTCATTGATCAAGGTAAGCAGATATTGCAAACATCTTCTTCTTTTTAAAACACGTGCATCAAATGGCTATTGAACAGGGAATAAATTGACATACACTGGTGATGACAAGATTATTATATATAGTGCTCGACATTTGGCATGGCAACTGATACTATTTCATCTTTTGGGCAGGACATGTTTGACAAAATGACTGAGTGAATTGACACGGCTGTCATGTCGGGCAAAGTTCCCGAAGAAATCAAAGCAAGGCATAAAGGATTTTATGAATGGAACCAGGAAATCACCTCAAAGAATCACCAGCTAATTGTTCAGGTCGCTATCATGCCCTCCAGAATGGAGTAAAGGTTTCCATGATTTTGGAGAAATAACTAGTATGGTATTTGTGAGTCTCAAGTTCTAAACGTGTTTCTTTTGTTAGATTCTGATAGACGGCAGGGACCAAAATGCAGTTGATAATGAAGGAAAGGTGCTACCAACACTTGTTTACATGGCGCGTGAGAAGAGGCCTCAACACCACCATAACTTCAAAGCTGGGGCCATGAATGCTCTGGTAAACTTACTAACCTTGCCCCTTCACACTAAGTAGACAGTTTACTGTAAGCTTCATAGTTTTCATTAGTAAACTCATTTTCTAATACTGATTCTTGGCGAAATACTAGTTGCACCTGCACCATATTCTAATTTATAATTCTGAAGTTTGTGATAAACTGTATTACTGGACAAGAGTAACAAAATGGTGTGTTGTTTGTTTTCTTCATTCAGTTTCACCTCTTTGTATCAATAGTCCACAATAGAATTTCCCCAAGTACTTGAGAGAATTAGAGTTGAGAAAACCTCCACTTCTCCGGTCTTTTATGAAATATAAATGCAGTGAATGTATGCTTAAAATATGTTGGTACAGTCAGAAAGCCTCAATAGGGAAATAGTCCCTGGGCTTATTGTCCGTGGATCTGTTGCAGCGAGATGTGTGCCAGAATCAATTAGAAAAAGTTGGTTGATGCCGCACTAGTCACTTACCGTATGTTAATAAAGGTACACAAACACAAGGAGCATAGAACTCTTGTCGCATCGCTCAAGTTCCGAGGTGTGCGGGTTCTGGTATGCACTCATATGAGTAGCCCATGCAATCAAATCAATGTCTGTTGGACAACACCGGAATCCAAGTTGTAATCGGACTATGCTTATGTACACACAAATTTGAGTAGATGATGTCTACTCATCTTCTAGTGACATCAAAGACATCGAGTAAAAATCCAAAATGGGCACCATATCCATGGATGCATACAAAACACAATTGTCAATGTTGCGTGTAAATATATATTTGTTATCACAAATCATATGCATACACATGCATACACCTCTATGTTATTCAGGAAGACAGTTAGGTTTCCCTACCGTGATTTCGATAATTTTTGGTTTTTGAATGTACAGAAGCTATAAAGAAGTTAGCTAATACCACAAACCCAATGTATACACTTGCTGATGCATCTAAAAGCACATGGTGATGCACTGTTTCCATACTTTTGCCCTCCGCCAAGCAGGAGACAGTGAGAGACTAAGAGTAGCTTGACACCACACCTATTTAGCCTACTGGAATGGAATCGGTGTTGTCGGTGTTCAATTATCTTGGCCAATTAGATGACAAACTTTTTGAGGGAATTAGATAACAATTTTATATTCTATGAAAGGTTGTAATGCTTTAGTGGACTTAAACTAAAATGTGTCAATTATTCTACTGAAATGCAGATAAGGGTATCATCAGTGATAAGCAACAGCCCTATCATCATGAATGTGGACTGCGATATGTACTCCAACAACAACGATGCGGCAGAGATGCACTGTGCTTCTTCCTTGATGAAGGAATGGGTCACAAGATCGGATTTGTGCAGTACCCTCAGAACTATTACAATCTGAGCAAGAATAACATATATGGGAACTCCCTCCATGTCATCAATGAGGTTAGCAGTGCCAAATTGTAACCTCATTTACAATTCTCATGTTCTCCATATTATATTATTGACACTAACGTGGCTACTTCAATCTAAAAGGTGGAGATGGGTGGTATGGACAGTTTGGGTGGCCCTATGTATATTGGCACGGGATGTGCCACAGAAGGGAGATCCTTTGCGGCAGGAAGTTCACCGAAGACTACCAAGAAGACTGGAATGCAGGGATCAAGGACAAATTACAAGAAAGCATAGATGAGACTGAAGAGAAAGCCAAGTCTTTAGCAGCCTGCACATACGAACATGGCATGCAGTGAGGAGACGAGATTGGGGTAAAATATGGTTGCTCGGTGGAGGATGTAAACACCGGGTTGGCAATACATTGCAGAGGATGGGACTCGGTCTACAACAATCCTAAAAAACAAGCTTTTATGGGTGTAGGTCCAACAACACTTGCTCAGATGATACTGCAACACAAGCGATGGAGCGAGGGTATCTTCTTGATTTTCCTTTCAAAGTACAACGTCTTCTTGTTTGCACATGGAAAAACCAAGCTACGGCATCAAATGGGCTACCATATCTATGGACTATGGGCACCAATCCGCTCGCTACACTATATTATGTTATCATCCCTTCACTAGCCCTCCTCAAAGGCACCTCCCTTTTCCCAGAGGTAAATGATTCATACTATGGAAAGGCCTCGCCTTAGTTACATATATGTTTTGTATTAGAAAACTGATGTAATATTCATGTGTTCAGATTACAAGTCCATGGATCGCACCCTTCGTGTATGTCTTCTGCGTGAAGAACATGTACAGCCAGTGGCAGAGCTTCACTAGGGCCAAAGGGGGCTATGCCCCCCTACCCTAGAGAAAGTATATGAAATATCATTAGTTCGTAAGCTAAAACTTTAAAAATTATCATAGTTTTAGCAGAATATGCCCTTTTGGCCCCTCATAACTCTGTTTTGCCCCCTCAACAATCTCTGTCAAGCTCCGCCACTATGTACAGCCTATATGAGGCAATATCATCTGTAGACACGCTGAAAGGATGGTGGAATGGATAGAGGATGTGGTTGGTCAAAAGAATAACCTCATTGTCTTTGGAGTCCTTAACAATCTCCGGAAGTTACTTGGACTATCAAAGATGAATTTTGTGGTTTCACCAAAGGTAAGCGATGAAGACGAGTCCAAGAGGCATGAGCAAGAGATTATGGAATTCGGGTCGTCGGATCCAGAATATGTGATCATCGCGACTATCTCTTTGCTCAACCTTGTTTGCCTGCTGGGAGGGCTAAGTAAAGTCATGAAAGGTGGATGGAATGTACACTTGGATGCACTTTTCCCCCAGCTCATTCTCTGTGGGATGGTGGTATTCACCAGTATCCCATTCTATGAAGCAATGTTCCTAAGGAAGGACAAATGCAGAATACCATTCCCAGTTACACTAGCTTCTATTGGCTTTGTGATGTTGGCCCTACCGACAACAATAGTTCAAGGTCCCACAAGAGGCATCGGTGTGTAATTAAGTACTCAAGTTGGTATGGTTTATGGTTCTCTTGGAACACTTGCTCTGATAGTTTCATGGGCAATTGTATTTATATGTGGCGCAGCCCTAGGTTGGGCAGAGGCAATTTGCATAAGCCCTTTGTCTCAGGATTAACCATGGATCAAATTACCCCTGTGAAAATAAAAATACCCAAACAGAAAATGTCAAGAACGCCAATGCAATCAATGCCAGATCTAACTCAATCTCCTCTAGCACTAGCGAAATCCTAGTATGGGAGCAACTTGTACAGAATCAGGGCTTTAGGTGGACACATGAATACATAGGATCCAATCGTTTGCACCATTGAATGAAGAATGAGTTGTCCAGATTTAGCAAGCTGGCCAGGACACAGACATTTTGCGTAAACCCTTTATTTTCATCCACAATGCTGCACCTAACCCCTTCTCATCCCACCTGTGCCCGCCTCAAATCATGATCCCCTTTCAACCACCTCTCCCTCTCTTGTATCCTGTCATTTCTTAGATCTTGCCAACGAGAGCACTGACTAAGAGGAAACTCTTCACAATAATTAAGCAAAGTTGTACCAATGAAAATAGTTTCACAATACATTTTATTTTCTATATCTTCTTACCAACATATTTGTAAGAATATTAACTATGAAAGTAACTTGTTGAAGACTGTGCAGTGCCCAAAATCACCATATCTATGTGAATCAGAATATCACAGATTTCTTTACAATACATTTTACTAGGGAGGGGACAACTTGTATAGGATCAGACCATTAGCTGGATACATAGGATCTAGCCATTTGGACCATTGGACAAAGATCTCAATGTAGAGACAAAGCAAGGTGGCACTGGATTGTAAATATCACGTTCGAATCATTGAGTGTTCTCACTATGATTTTCAGATCTTTGTCTCACTTAGTTTTGTTGAATGAGTTTAAGGTACCTATTGTATATTGCGTTGTATGGCCAAGTTGACGTGTCCGTGGACATCTCGTTGGGCGTCGGCCATCCAAAATTGTCTCCCTAATTTCCCTCGTCCAAACATTTCAAATATGAATCACACACGAAATTAAGCATAGTAAGATATATCACATGCATATTAGATAAGATTTAACAAGTTTCATCCAAACTACTGAAAATTTAACTTAACATAACTAAACTAAAACTAGGCTAAGTAGCACACGGCCACCTCGTAGACATGGCCTTCAAGCCCACCGGCACCGCAGTCGCCGCTGTCATTGAGTCGTCGTAATCGCACCAGTGGAGGATACAACTCCAGCGATCGCGGCATCTGTCCATGGCCGGGGCGTCGCGCTCCCGACGCAAATGCTCAGCCGCCTCTCACTAGTGCAGAACATGCCTTTATCACCGGTTCGTAAGGGCCTTTAGTGCCGGTTCTGCAACCGGCACTATGGAGTGGAGACTAAAGGCCCCCCCTTTAGTACCGGTTCGGCACGAACCGACGCTGAAGTGCCACCACGTGGCACGAGCCAGGCCCGGGTGCTGGTAGACCATTTGTACCGGTTGGTAGCACCAATTGGTACTAAATGTTTGGGAGGGGGTTGGTTTTAATTTTTATTTTTCCATTAATTTTGTGTTTTCCATTTAATTCTTTTTTGTTTGCTGGTATTTTACGATACTACATATTGTACACGTTATGCATATATATAAATAGATTTTCTCGTAGAACTGATCATATATATATAATCGAATGTCTCACAACCACCATTAATTATTCACACATACACATGTATATATATACAATTTCTCCTACATGTTGCCTTGGTGCCTTCAGAGCACGATGACAAGTGGTTCATGGGGGCGGTAGCGGGTAATAGTATTCTCCTTTGGGATCTATGACCTGGTCGAGCAAAAATCCCGCTATTTCCTCTTGAAGTGCTCGTATGCGCTCCTCTGATAGGAGCTTGTCCCGCACCTTTTTGAACTGTTAAGAAGGAGATCAATATGCATGTGTATTAGTTGTGTGACTAGATATCGACAATCATGTAAGATTTGTGAATAGTGTTCTGGCAAACGTACCCAGTCCTGTCTATCAGATCTGCTCCTTTCGGACGCCATCATGCGAATGTTCTCGCAAACGTAGTATGCACACACTTCAGTCCCCGGCGCCTACTTCAGGGCCTTTACGATAATAGAATTTAATCAGATAATAATTAATCAAGCATGTTAATTAATTAATGGTATGAAACAAGAATTAAAGAAATGGTAGCTAGCTAGCTAGTACTACTTAATTACTTACCTTGGGTCGATACCAACATAGCTTTTGTCGCCATTTTCTTGGAGTCACCTTGATGTACTTTGCCCAAGCCCTACCCGCCGGCAAAAAAATTAATAAAGGAGTTATTAAAAATAGTTCATATCAGGAAATGACGAACTAAATAGGCCGAGATATAGTTAATAATGATTGAAATAACCTGTAGACTATCCCCTTCACGATGCTGTAGTCACTATTTTTTTAAGTAGTGAGTCCAGTACTTCAACTTTTCCTTCATCAACTTTAATGTCTAACAAGATCCAGTGGAAGCTGCATGCGCATACGTTTGCATGTATAAATTAAGCGGGCATGTGCATAACACTAATCAACTATAACCCTAAACCCTATACACTTATTAACATGTAGCTAGTAAGCAAAAACAGAATTTGTAGTACAAGACAGTGTGACTCACTCGAAGTTGTAAGGAAGTAGTATATCTTCATTGCTATTGAGGCGCTTCAAGAACTCTACCATGTTTTTCTCTACATCTTATCTACACCATTCCAATTTCCATGTGTATTCATTAACGGTATTTGGGCCAATGAACCCAATGCCATAGCGTCCAACTTTTTTCATTTCATACATCTTCATCCTGCATAATACCACAGAAAAGAATATATAGTGAGGATATATAATTACAGGTAATTAATGATCAATCAATGAGCACTAGAGCTAGCTTGAGACTTAAATTACAGAAAGAAATCACTTACAGACAATAGCAACTGACGATAGATTTGTCGAGTGCATCTTGATTGAATAACTGAAATAGTTCTGAATACTCAACGACCAGAGCTTTCTTATGGAAGTAATGATCTTCCTCGACTTGCACCATGAGGGACTCTCGATTGGAAATCTTGGTAATTTTCATGTACCAATCATGCATTCATACATTCTCGTTGGGAGGTTCTTGACCTCCTCGGGCTCGACCAAAGGTTGGCCCCGGACATATTTCCGTTTTATTTCCTCCTCTCTAAGCGGAGACATGGGCTCGATATCGAGGAGTTGTCCAACAGTGATCTTGAGCATTTCAGCCTGCATTATATGCTCCTCGGTTATTACCACATCGCCCAGCTCAGGAACGTAAACGGTTTGCCCACAATAATATTGGGCGTGCGTACTCTCATGTGTTGTTGGCACAACAAGCGGGGGGGGGGGGGGGGTCGATTGCGCCGCCTATTCTCCCAGCTGGGGAACGGTTTTCCCGCATTTTTTGACAGCTGCTTGTTGGCTCGAGCTCGAGCTCGCTTCTTTCTGTAGTCGTGCTCGATGTGCCTTCCTGATTTGGCGCTCATAGTCCGAGTCAACAGGCTTGGGAGCTGGTGGTCTAGCCATACGAATGAAGTGGTCAATCTTTTCCTCATGCACTTTCTCCCTCGGCGGCGTTGCCGGTTTCGGTCGAAAATGAGCGTCCACTTCGGCCCGCACTATTGCATCGTTTTGCTCCTCGGTCATGTCGTAAGGCCTCTGAGGAAGAGGAGCGAGGCTGCTTGGACCATATTTATATCGCTTGTCTCCGCCTGTACTTTCTGTACTACCTCAACTCGTACCGCTACGCACCATAGCTGCGGCGTGTCTCTTCTGCGATTGCTTAGGCGGCGGAGACGGCTGATGTGGCTTAGTTGGAGCAGGAGGAGTGGCCTGACGCTGTGCCAGACTTGAAGCAGGAGGTGTGGCCTGACATGGTGTCGGACTTGAAGCAGGAGGTGTGGCCTGACGCTGTGTCGGACTTGAAGCAGGAGGTGTGGCCTGACACATTGTCAGACTTGAAACAGGAGGAGTGGCCTGACACTGTGCCGGACTTGAAGTAGGAGTCTTCTCACGCGTTCGTGGACTTGGAGGAGCGGGAGTCTGCTGACACGGTGGCGGACTTCGAGGAGGAGTCGGCAGACGCGGTGTCGGTGGACTTCGAAAGATGATGCAATCCTTTTTCCATAGGATGAAACGATGTATGGCCTCTCCCAGTGTTTGCTCGTCGTCACCTCCAGGAATGTCAAGCTCTAGCCCCGAATATGGGCCCACCACCTCATCAACCAAGACACGAGCATAGCCCGCTGGAATCGGGGCGCAATGGAAGGTTGCTTCGGGGGTAATTGTAAAAGCAACGACGTTCGCCACCTTCATGGATATGTTCTTCATTTTGAAGTGTAGCTCACAGTTAGTGTTCTCTATGATGTCATCCACAGGGTATGTATCCAGCAGTGTGTCGCCCGGGGCGGAACCAACGCTGCTTCTCGGCATGGATGGGACGGTGCTATCCAATGCTGGATGATCATCCGCTTGCTGCTGCCGCTGCTGAGACCCCCTTTCCTGGCTAAGTGAGTCGATCTGCTGCTGCTGCTGCTACTGCTGGAATTTGAGTGCCAAGTCCACGTGCCTTGCTTCTAGGCCTTGAAGGCGTTCCGCGTCCTGCTTCCTCTGCTCCTCCTCCAGCTTCCTCTTCTTCTCCTCCTCTATCTTCTTTCTTGCACGGGTCCTGTAGTCGTCGTTCCATTCCGAAAAGCCCTCATACCAGGGAATAACGCCCTTTCCTCGTGTTCTTCCCGGGTGTTCAGGATTTCCCAGGGCGCGCGTAAGCTCGTCGTTCTCTCTGTTGGGCGTGAACACCCCCTTTCGAGCATCTTCTATTGCGTCAAGTAACTTTTGTTCTGCTCCTTTTAGACTTGCCTTCTTCGAAACCAGGCCTGTCTTCGGGTCCAACGCCCCCCATGCGCATAGAACCAAGTTCTACACCTGGGGGGCCAGCTCCTAGTAACCGGAGTGACCCCTGCATCCTCCATCTCTTGCTCAGACTTATCCCACTTAGGCATTGCCACCGCGTAGCCACCTGGACCCAGTCTATGGAACTGCGTCTTTTTTGCGGCATTGGCCTTGTTTTTTCTCGACCGTTCCTTAGATAATTCTGATTCCTTGAATTTCACGAAAGCGGGCCAGTGTTCTCTTTGCTTCTCCAGTGTTCCCTTGAATTCTGGAGTCTTCCTTTCTGCAGCGAGGTAGTTGGCCCATACAGTTTTCTTGTGGGTGTTGAATGCAATTGCCATCTTCTTAAGGGCAGCGTCCTTGACTTTCTGCACATCTGCATCAGTGAAATAATCTGGTAGGGTGAAATGTTCCATCAGAGATTCCCAAAGCTTTTGTTTTGCTCTGTCGTCGACCCAAGTAACATCTGGGCGTTTAGTTTTTGGCTCTTTCCATTCTTGAATGGAGATCGGGAGTTGGTCCTTCACAAGAACTCCGCACTGACGAACGAACTTGCTTGCAATGTTCTTAGGCGTGAGGGGTTCGCCACTAGCTTTGATGGAATCGATGTTGTACTTTACACCCTCCTTCAACTTTTTGCTCGGGCCGCGCTTTGTCCTGCTGTCTGTAGAAGCAGATTTGCTCGATCCGGAGGGCTGAAAGAAGAAAGATCGATTCGTTAATATATCTTCAAATAAAAAAACATGTGATGATCACTAGATGCCTGCTTATATAAATATACCTCGCCGGTAGTCTTTGTTATTTCAAGATCAACATTGTATTCGTCATCATAATCATTGTCTGCGTCATCATAATCATAATCATAATCATAGTTCATGACTTCATCAGCTCGGTCGTCGAGATCGAATATCTTATCATCACCCTCCCCGGTATTGTTCAGATATTGGGAGCCGTCATTTGCTTCATTCAGATCATCTGGCCTGCTAGGGCTGCGTATGATCTCGAACAGGGCCTCTTCTCCCTCTCTGCCGGTATTGTCCGCCATAGCTTTTATTTAACTAATACAGAAGAAATATAAAACAATTTAGTATTCAAATTACAATGCATGGATGCAATCAATAAGGAAAAACTGAATCATATAGTACATAATATGCATCGTCTCGAATAATATATAATCTCGAATACATCGTCTCGAATAATATATAATCTCGAATACATCGTCTCGAATAATATATAATCTCAAATACATCGTCTCAAATAATATATAATCTCGAATACATCACTGGCTAGGTAGCTAATAAAGATCGAATACTATAGAAGAATCTAGGCCACTCGCGGTTCCTGGGGCGCGGGCGGTGGACACCCAAAGACAAGGAACCATCACAGGATCATATCTCCGGTAATCTGCCCAAAGAACCTGCCAGGTATTGGAGAACCTGACGTCCATAGCAGCCATGTAGCGATGGACGTGCTCGTCCTCCTCCCTGACACGACGACGCACCACCTCCGGCGGGGCCGGCTCCCTCTGCACCGAATGTGGCCCACGCGAACGCCACCAAAGGAGATCAAGGTCGACGACGGGACCCGAGGCCGGGTTCCTCACCAAGCGTCGCGCCCCTGCAGGTAGCACCTCCCAGTGCCAGCCCGACGGTGCCCAATCCCGAACATGGGTCCTCTGAAGCAGGACGTCGTCGCGAACGGGTCGACGGCGAGGATGCGGGCCGGGCATCGTCGACAACAAATACTATATGCCGCAAAAGTAAAGTAACATTTTTTAAATGATTGGATTGTGATTTCTTATATGCAAATTCTAATTTTTATAACTAAAAATATAATAAACTAAAAAAACATTGACCATATCTAAAACTAACATTTCTAACATTTCTATAACTAAAATTGTATAACTAATTTTCTTTAACATTTCTATATAACAAACATTTCTATAACATTAATACAGAAAAAACTAACATTTCTATATAACTAACATTTCTATAACATTAATACAGAAAAAACTGAAAAAACTAAAAACTAATAACTAATAACAGAAAAACTAAAAACTAAAAACAGAAAAAAATTGTGTATGTGTGTGTGTATTGTGTGTGTGTGTGTATGTGTATGTGTGTATGTGTTGTGTGTGCAGGCAACGGCGACGCGCGCGGCGGCTTTGATTGGAGGGAGAGGAGAGGGGGGGCAGAGGCTCACAGCGCGGGCGAGGTCGAGGCGACGGCGACGCGGGCCGGTGCGGGGACGGGGACGCGGGCCGGTGCGGGGATGGGGACGGGCCGTTGACGCGGACAACGCGACGAGGACGGGGGCGGCGCGGAGTCGACGGGGACGGCGCGACGGCGGCGGCGACGACGCGGGATGGGGCGGCGGCGATGAAGCAGAGAGAAGTGGGAGGAAACTGACGAAATTTTCGTAAGTGTTTCTTATATAGGATGGTCCTTTAGTACCGGTTGGAGCCACCAACCGGTACTAAAGGTCGATTTTGGCCAGGCCAAGCGGCGGGAAGAGCCCACCTTTAGTACCGGGTGGTGGCATCAACCGGTACTAAAGGCCCACCCTTTAGTACCGGTTGGTGCCACCACCCGGTACTAAAGGGTGTGCGCTGCCAGGCGAGGGGCGCAGAAGTTTAGTCCCACCTCGCTAGTTGAGGAGCGCCAGGACTTGTTTATAAGCCCCGACGCGGGCACTGCATTGAGCTCCTCTCAATAGCAGGCCATCTGGGCCTACCTCTCCTACTCTGCCTGTGGGCCTACTGGGCTTGCGGGCCTGCATCCTGGCCCAACTACAGGTTGGGTTTCTAGTCGTATGCAGGCCGCTCTGGCCCAGTAGGTGGGCTTTTTTATTTTCCTATTTTTTTGCTTTATTTATTTTTGGTTTATTTATTTTGAGTTGTTTTTTGCTGTATTTAGAGTTTCTTTGGGAATATTTTTGCTTTAGGTACAAAAAATTACAAACTTTCTGTTAGTGCCGGCAGTTTACAAATTTGAATAGTTTACATTTTGAATTATTTGAAATTTGTGTGAATCAATAGTTTGTGAATAACTTAACTTTGAAAATAGATTTTTAGTGATTCTTTTTTCTTATGTTTAATATTAGTGTGTTTTATCATTATATTCAATTTGGTAATCCTTAGGTTATTTAAAAAATGAAATCCCTTTGTAACGGATGAGTTTTCGTCCGAAACCCTGATACTTCGAAAGAGATTGTCCATTTTATACACGAAGTGCATCCAGTTTTTGCGGTAACCCTCTCTACTTTTTAGCACATGCTATGTGGGTGAATTTATGATACCATGCCAACTTTCAACCTTTTCTGAGTTCATTTGAAATGCTTTTCAATTTCAGGGTCATTTAGCTGAAAAAATCAGTAAATGCATGAAAGAATTTGTTTGCACATAAAATTTCTTCGCGTTTCAAATGCCAAAACACATAACTACCCTAACTATTACAGAGATTCCCTCCTGGGTGTGAAACACAGAAGAAAGTGATGATAGTGAAGCCGATCACATCCCAGATCTTTGGGTGTGAAACTTTTTCTTCGCGTTTGTCCCTTTGCGCCGTAGCCATGGAAAATCTTCATCATTTAACTGGATGCTCGGGTCAATATTCACTGTGAATGGAGCAATTTCATCAAACTTTTCATAATCTTCTGACATGACTGTCTTGTCATCCACTCCCATGATGTTTCTCTTCCCAGAAAGAACTATGTGGCGCTTTGGCTCATCGTATGATGCATTCGCTTCCTTATCTTTTCTTTTTCTCGGCTTGGTAGACATATCCTTCACATAGAAAATCTGTGCCACATCATTAGCTAGGACGAATGGTTCGTCTGCATATGCAAGATTGTTGAGATCCACTGTTGTCATTCCATACTGCGGGTCTTCCGTTACCCCATATCGTGTCATATTGACCCATTTGCACCGAAACAAAGGGACCTTCAAATCACATCCATAGTCAAGTTCCCATATCTCCTCTATGTAACCATAATATGTTTCCTTTCCCGTCTTGGTTGTTGCATCAAAGCGGACACCACTATTTTGGTTGGTGCTCTTCTTATCTTGGGCGATCGTGTAAAATGTATTACCATTTATCTCGTACCCTTTGAAAGTCATTATATTCGAAGATGGTAACTGGGACAGCGAGTACAGGTCATCTTCAATAGAGGCGTCATGCATGGTACGTGTCTGCAACCAGCCGGCGAAACTCCTGGTTTGTTCACGTGTAATCCAGTCATCAGACCGCTCCGGGTGTTTGGAGCGTAGAAAATTCTTGTGTTCATCCATATACGGAGCCACCAAGGCGGAATTCTGTATAACTGTGTAGTGTGCTTCAGTGAGAGAATGTCCGCCCATACATATTTTTTGATTCCCTCCTAGCATGCCTTTTCCATCCAGTTTGCCCTTATGCCGCGATTCAGGAACACCAATCGGCTTAAGGTCAGGAATAAAGTCAATACAAAACTCAATGACCTCCTCATTTTCATGGCCCTTGGAGATGCTTCCTTCTGGCCTAGCATGGTTATGAACATATTTCTTTAAGACTCCCATGAACCTCTCAAAGGGGAACATATTGTGTAGAAATACAGGACCCAAAACGCTAATCTCTTCGCATAGGTGAACTAGGACGTGCGTCATGATGTTGAAGAAGGATGGTGGGAACACCAACTCGAAACTGACAAGACATTGCACCAAATCATTCTCTAACCTTGGTATGATTTTTGGATCGATTGCCTTCTGAGAGATTGCATTGATGAATGCACATAGCTTCACAATGGCTAATCGAACGTTATCCGGTAGAAGCCCCCTCAATGCAACCGGAAGCAGTTGCGTCATAATCACGTGGCAGTCATGAGACTTTAGGTTCTGGAACTTTTTCTCTGCCATGTTTATTATTCCCTTTATATTCGACGAGAAGCCAGACGGTACCTTAATACTGAGCAGGCATTCAAAGAAGATTTCCTTCTCTTCTTTGGTAAGAGCATAGCTGGCTTGACCCTGATGTATGCCGTCTTTTCCATGCATACGTTGCTGGTCCTCCCGTGCCTCAGGTGTATCTTTTGTCTTTCCATACATGCCTAAGAAGCCAAGCAGGGTCACGCAAAGATTCTTCGTCACGTGCATCATGTCGATTGCAGAGCAGACCTCTAGATCTTTCCAATAGGGCAGGTCCCAAAATATAGATTTCTTCTTCCACATGGGTGCGCGTCCGTCAGCGTCATTCGGAATAGGTTGTCTGCCAGGACCCTTTCCAAAGACTACCTTCAAATCCTTGACCATATCATGTACATCAGCACCAGTACGGTGGCGAGGCTTCGTCCGGTGATCCGCCTCACCTTTGAAATGCTTGCCTTTCTTTCTTACGGGGTGCCTGCTCGGAAGAAATCGACAATGTCCCAGGTACACATTCTTCCTACAATTGTCCAAATATATACTGTTGGTATCATCCAAACAGTGCGTGCATGCGCGGTATCCCTTGTTTGTCTGTCCTGAAAGGTTACTGAGAGCAGGCCAATCATTGATGGTCACGAACAGCAAGGCCTTTAGATCAAATTCTTCCCCCATGTGCTCATCCCACGCATGTACACCTGTTCCATTCCACAGCTGTAAGAGTTCTTCAACTAATGGCCTTAGGTACACATCAATGTCGTTGCCAGGTTGCTTAGGGCCTTGGATGAGCACTGGCATCATAATGAACTTCCGCTTCATGCACAACCAAGGAGGAAGGTTGTACAAACATAGAGTCACAGGCCAGGTGCTATGGTTGCTGCTCTGCTCCCCAAAAGGTTTAATGCCATCTGCGCTTAGACCAAACCATACATTCCTTGCGTCACCTGCAAACTCCTTCCCGTACTTTCTCTCAATTTTTCTCCACTGCGACCCGTCAGCGGTACTCTCAACTTTCCGTCTTTCTTACGGTCTTCTCTGTGCCATCGCTTCACCTTGGCATGCTCTTTGTTTTGGAACAAACGTTTCAACCGTGGTATTATAGGAGCATACCACATCACCTTGGCAGGAATCTTCTTCCTGGGGCGCTCGCCCTCGACATCACCAGGGTCATCGCGCCTGATCTTATAGCGCAATGCACCGCGTACCGGGCAAGCGTTCAAATCCTCGTACTCACCGCGGTAGAGGATGCAGTCATTAGGGCATGCATGTATCTTCTACACCACTAACCCTAGAGGGCAGACAACCTTCTTTGCTTCGTACGTACTCTCGGGCAATTCGTTGTCCTTTGGAAGAATATTCTTTATCATTACCAGCAACTTTCCAAATCCCTTGTCAGATACACCATTCTCTACCTTCCATTGCAGCAATTCCAGTGTGGTGCCCAACTTTTTCTTATCAGCTTCGCAATTCGGGTACAACAATTTCTTGTGATGCTCTAACATGCGCTGCAACTTCTTCTTCTCCAAATCACTTGCGCAGTTTCTCTTTGCATCGGCAATGGCCCGACCTAGATCATCAGCGGGCTCATCTGATGCCTCTTCTTCAGGTTCTTCCCGCATTGCCGGCTCAGCTTCTTCCCCCATTGTTGTATCATCGTATTCAGGGAACCCATGGCCCGGATAGTTGTCGTCGTCCTCTTCTTCTTCATTGTCTTCCATCATAACCCCTCTTTCTCCGTGCTTGGTCCAAACATTATAGTGGGGCATGAAACCGGACTTAAATAGGTGGACGTGAATGGTTCTTGACGTAGAGTAATTGTGATCATTCTTACAGGCTAAACATGGACAAGGCATAAAACCATCCGTCCGCTTGTTTGCCTCAGCCGCAAGCAGAAAAGTTTGCACGCCATTAATGAACTCGGGAGAGCATCGATCATCGTACATCCATTGTCGGCTCATCTTCATTACACAACACCGAATAGACCAAATTAATACAAGTTCATACATAAAGTTCATACAAGACTTAAATGCAACAAACAAATAACTCTCTAACTAAAGAATTTAAATGCAACAACAAATGCGATCAAGATCGCAACTAGTAACAATTGATCCAACAACATAATGATACCAAGCCTCACTATCAATGGCATATTTTCTAATCTTTCTAATCTTCAAGCGCATTTTCTCCATCTTGATCTTGTGATCATCGACGACATCGGCAACATGCAACTCCAATTCCATCTTCTCCCCCTCAATTCTTTTCAATTTTTCTTTCAAATACTCGTTTTCTCTGTCAACTAAATTTAACCTCTCGACACTAGGGTCGGTTGGAATTTCCGGTTCACAAACCTCCTAGACAAAAATATCTATGTCAACTTGATGGGCATAATTTGTCATAAACACGAAATGCAACAACTAGTTTTAAAAGAGAATATACCACATCCGAATCATAACAAGGACGAGGGCCGACGGGGACTGATATCAAAACCATGGCACTATGTATAACAAACAACGTACGGGTAAGATAATTATACGAGTAACTATGTATCCAAATCACACAAACATCAATTTGGTAATGTAAAACATTCATGAACAAGAGGCTCACCACAAGGTGGTGCCGGCGACGGAACGGTGCGGGCGATCGACTGTGGTTACGACGGAGATTTAGAAGGCACTAAGTAAACCACACCTACATATGCAAACTAAGTGTTAGTTTTGACCACAAATTGCATATAAATCAAATACTAGCACATATATTTTCTACCAAATTACTAAACTCATAAATTAATCACTATACAAAGCATTGCAAGAGCTAATCTAGCAATGAGAGATGAAAGGACAAAGTTGCTAACCTTTGTGATCATTTGAATGGATGGGGGCCTTCAAATCTTGAAAAAATTTGGGCAAAATGTGTGATGAGCTCGAGAGGAAGAGGGGAAGAACAGAGAGGAGAGGGGAAAGGGGAAGAACAGAGCGAGCTCGGGTGGACGAAGGGCTTATGTAGGACGACCTTTGGCACCGGTTCGTGCCATGAACCGGTACTAAAGGTGCTGGAGGGGCCCCAGACTGACAACATCCTGCCACCACTCACTTTAGTACCGGTCCGTGGCACGAACCGGTGCTAAAGGTCGGCCACGAACCGGTACTAATGAAAGCGGCTGGCTAGCCGTTGGAACCGGCACTAATGCACACATTAGTGCCGGCTCAAAAGCAAACCGGCACTAATGTGCTTGACATTTGACCCTTTTTCTAGTAGTGTCTTCCACCTTGGGTCGCATCTTGTTGGCTTGGAGGTGGATCGAGCGCTCGGTCCCGGCCAGCTCGACAAGAGGAGCTGCTAGTACAGACGACGCTGATAGCGGGCAACCATCTTCTCGGTGGTCTTGCACCTATCGAAGGCCCAAGCTTCAGCGATGACCTAGAGCGGCGGCATGTCAGTCTTGGCGAACACCACCAAGCGGTGCACCCAGTGTCGCTCCAAGCATGCCTCCGCCTTGGTGAGGCATCTCCCTACCCTCGACAATGAGGACGATGTGCAACGCTAGCCACTAACGCTCAGATAGTAGTCGAGGCGGCTACGCAGCTTTGACTGGGATGACTCTTGCTTCACAGGAGTCAGGCACCATTTAGCATCGGGGCGACAGGGACGACTACACGCGGAGTCTAATCTGGACACCATGGTTGCATAGAGGAGATGACAACGCCAGACCCTAGTCACTCAATGAGTCCCTTAGTGCAATCTCCATGTGCTCCTGGAACTCGCCATCTGTCGCCGCCGCAGGGCATGGGTGGTTGCGGCTGCCGAGTCCTCGCCGCGTGCTCGGCCTAGTCGATCTCCTCCTTGTCAACCCGCTTCTCCTTCACGGTGGACGAAGACGGACCCGGTGACTGGGGATAGCGCCGCATATCGGATCCGGAGCCCTGGCGTGGCGGTGGCTGCGTCGAGTGGTAGCCGCCAAGCAACCACCACGCCCGGGTGCGCTCGTTATCCTCCTCGGGCATCTTTTTGTCTATCGCGGTGGCCATTGGAGGTGCGGTGTGCGGTAGATTTGGGAGATGTGGAGGACTGGGTGAGGATAGGGTTTGGGAGGGGAGGTTGTCCGACTTTAAAGCTGAAGTGGGCTTCGCGGGCGGCACAGGCCGGCCGGGTTTGAATGCAGGTCGGCGACAAGCCGATGTGAGCGGCATCAATGCCGGGGGCTCTAGACATGGGAAGGGTGAGCCCAGGTTGTCGGACGCCGAGGCGGCGAATGTCCAAACTCTCCCGCCCCGATTTGGGGCCGGCATTGGGATTTCGAACGTCCGAACTGGTCCAACCCAAAATGTGTGTCCGCATTAGAGGTTTGAAAATGGTCGAACCATCTGATCAAGACGATTTGATGAGTCATGTTGGAGATGCCCTACGGGGCTATGGGGTGTAGCCATGTGGGGGTGTGCGCGCGCGAGGAGTGGGTCAGTGGGATGGGCAACCCAGTCCACCAAACTAGTGGAGTGTGGGGTGGGGAGGTCCATGCTGGTCGGCTATCCACTACAACTACACGAGTTGAGATCCTCCCGACTAGGCCCCTCATTGCATGTGTGTGCCCCTGACCCCTGTTCATCATCTACACGAATTCCGAGGCAGAGAAATCACAAAAGACCGATAGAGGGATACGCGAGCATGGGAGATGGAGAGGACCATGAGGCTGTTCGAGATGGAGACGCACGGCGGCCAGGCGGTGTACATGCTCCACACCGTCACGGTGGCCGCGGGGATCCTCCTGCTGTTGTACTATCGGGCGATGCACTACAGCCGTCGGCGAGGGGAGCGCGGCGTGGCTGGGCATGCTGGCAGCGGAGCTCTGGTACACCGCCTACTGGACCGTCACGCAGTTCGTGCGCTGGAGCCCCCTCCGCTGCCGCCCCATGAGGGACAGGCTCACTGCCAGGTCACTACGACGTCCGGGGGCTGTATGCTTCGGTTGTGTCACGCCATCAAAAAAACTAGGGTTGTTTCCAGAATGAGATTGTATACCGAAAAAGGCTTTCACCCCGCTTTATAAATAAAGCAAACCGCCAGAGAGCGCACAAACATGGACTAGTTCACACACACACACACACACCTAAGTCACACAACAGGAAGTACAGAAGGTTCTGCTGAGGGCACAGCTCAACAAGCCCAAAAAAGGGAAAAAAGGGGGCGCCGGAGCAGTCCGGAGCACAGGAGATGTCTAGTCGGGCTCCAGGGGTGGCGGCGGTGGCTGCGGCGACAGACGGACGGCCATCGAGCGAAGGTCGGCGATGAAGGCGGAGATGGCGTCCCGATCCTGAGGGCAGCTAAGCGGCTGTCAAAGCTGCAAGTAACTAGACAGTTTGAAAAGAGCGTCAGTAGCCCGCCGAAGAGGAGTGCCCTGAATCACAAGCTTGTTGCGAATCGTCCAGAGGGTCCAAGCGATCGCCCCAATCTCAAGCCACCTAATGTGGCGCGAGGACAAGGGGGAGTCCTGGAGTTCGGTGAATAGGTCGGGGAAGTTGGTATGGCACAAATTCTCGCCCACCACCTCCCTAAAGCAGGTCCGGACAAATTGAGCTGACACACAGGAGAAGAAGATGTGATTCGAGTCTTCAGGGACACCGCAAAGAGGGCATAAGCCAGAACCCGGGCCATTGCGCTTGAGGACCTCGACCCCAGACGGGGTCCGACCACGAATCCACTACCACATGAATATCCAAATTTTCAGTGGAAGGTGAATAGACCACACTGCCGTAAGTGGGGGAGGTGCGGAGGAGGGGGCGATGGCCTGGTATAAGGACTTGGTGGAGAATTGGCCAGAAGGCTCAAGGCGCCAGCGCACTTGATCTGGCCCAGCATCCACCATCGGCTCATGGAGAGTGACCCAATCAAGCAACTCCTGCCAGGCGGCGGTATCCGGAGGCCCAAATGGCCTACGGAATGCGAGGTGCCCTAAGTCAATAAGGGCCCTCCCAAATGAGATCAGGGGGTCAACAGCGATGGAGAAGAGGTCGGGGAAGCGAGCCGCGAAGGGGGTGTCGCCGGCCCACCGGTCAAACCAGAACATCGTAGCAGCCCCAAATCCAACCGAGATGGAGGTCTCGATGCGGAGGACTGGGAGAAGTTGGACAACCGACTGCCAGAACTAGGAGCTGCCAGTGCCCTGGCAGAAGGCTAGGGGTTGCCCACGCAGGTACTTATTCCAGATGATGTCTAACCAGAGGCCACCGTGACCTTACGAGATGCGCCATAGCTAGCGGGATAGGAGAGCAATATTCATGCGTTTAGAGCACATGATACCGAGGCCACCTTGTTCATGAGGCTTGCAAATGTCAGGCCAGCTGACCATATGGTACTTCTGTTTATTATTGTCGCCAGCCTAGTAGAAGCGGGACTGGACCTTGGCGATTTCATGGTGGGGCATCTCGTGCAGGCTTTAGAAGCTCATGAGGAACAGGAGGAGGCTGGAGAGGGAAGAGTTGATGAGGATCGTCCGGGCCGCCTTAGACAGCCACCAACCCTGCCATAATGCGCGTTTGTAACTTGGCAACGGTTGGACGTAGGTCCGCGACAGTGAGCCGGGTGTCACTAATGGGCATTCTGTAACGCCCACGATGTGGCTATATCTCCCACGTGTCGAGGCACGACTTAGAGGCATAACCGCATTGTGGTTTTGTCGCAAGAAGGGTCATCTTCACACAATCCCATGTAATGAACAAGAATGGGATAACGAGAGTTGGCTTACAATCGCCACTTCACACAATACATAAATATAATCCATACATCATCCAAAATACACACATAGACCGACTAGGGTCAAAATCCATATGAAAATAAGATAACCCCAAATGCTAGATCCCCGATCGTCCCAACTGGGCTCCACTACTGATCATCAGGAAAAGAAACATAGTAACGACCACGTTCCTCGTCGAACTCCCACCTGAGGTCGATTTCGTCATCTGCACTGGCATCGTCGGCACCTGTAACTGTGTTGGTAGAATCTGTGAGTCACGAGGACTCAGCAATCTCACACCCGCGAGATCAAGACTATTTAAGATTATAGGAAAGGATGGTGTAATGAGGTGGAACTGCAGCAGGCACTAAGCATATATGGTGGCTAGCATACGCAAAAGAGAGCGAGAAGAGAAGCAGCGGAACGGTCGTCAACTAGTAATGACCAAGAAGTGATCCTGAACTCCTACTTACGTCAAACATAACTCAAACCGTGTTCACTTCCCGGACTCCGCCGAGAAGAGACCATCACGGCTACACACGCGGTTGATGTGTTTTAATTAAGTCAAGTGACAAGTTCTCTACAACCGGACATTAACAAATTCCCATCTGCCTCATAACCGCGGGCACGGCTTTCGAAAGATAATACCCTGCAGGGGTGTCCCAACTAGCCCATTATAAGCTCTCACGGTCAACGAAGGATAAACCTTCTCCCGAAAAGACCCGATCAGTCTCGGAATCCCGGTTTACAAGACATTTCGACAATGGTAAAACAAGACCAGCAAAGCCGCCCGAATGTGCCGAGAAATCCCGATAGGAGCTGCACATATCTCGTTCTCAGGGCACATCAGATGAGCAGTCCGTACAACTAAAACCAATCCTCGAGTTTCCCCAAGGTGGCGCTGCAAAGGGCTCTAGTTTGGACCAACACTCAGAGGAACACTGGCCCGGGGTTTAAATAAAGATGACCCTCGGGCTCGCGAAAACCCGGGGGAAAAGGCTTAGGTGGCAAATGGTAAAACCAAGGTTGGGCCTTGCTGGAGGAGTTTTATTCAAGGCGAACTGTCAAGGGGTCCCATAAATCACCCAACCGCGTAAGGAACGCAAACTCAAGGAACATGATCCCGGTATGACGGAAACTAGGGCGGCAAGAGTGGAACAAAATACCAGGCATAAGGCCGAGCCTTCCACCCTTTACCAAATATATAGATGCATTAATTAAATAAGAGATATTGTGATATTCCAAAAATATCCATGTTCCAACATGGAACCAACTTCAACTTCACCTGCAACTAACAACGCTATAAGAAGGGCTGAACAAAAGCGGTAACTTAGCCAAACAACGGTTTGCTAGGAAAGGATGGTTAGAGACTTGACATGGCAATATGGGAGGCATGATATAACAAGTGGTAGGTAGCATAGCATGGCAATAGAACGAAGAACTAGCAAAGCAAAGATAGAAGTGATTTCGAGGGTATGGTCAGCTTGCCTGCAAGGTTCTCAGAGTTGTCGAAAGCTTGATCCTCGTAAGCGTACTCAACAGGTTCCTCGTTCACGAACTCATCTCCCGGCTCTACCCAACACAAGAACACAAGCAATGGAACCACAATCAATCACGGGAAATGCACAAGCAACATGATGCAAAACATGAATGATATGCGAGATTGGATATGCGATGCATATGCGTGCTCCGAAAGGAAAATGATGAACAAGGCAGTAACTTAGCAAACCAAGCATGCCACTGAAAAGATGAGATGATTTCGGTCAAAATCGATATAAAGATCACCGGAAACGGATGCACGGTTTGCAAATGGCAAGCAAAACAAGAATGACACGAATCTGTGATTAACAGCATGATAGCACTTAGAATGCAACAAGTAACAATGCTACAGCACACCAATATAGCAACAAAGCATATGGCAGTAATCTACAGGTGATGCTTGACAAAAGATGAACACTGAGCTACGGCTAGATCACAACATAACAGGCTAAAACAAGCATGGCAAAAGTGCAAAAGATATCAGGTTCACAGACTTGGAGAAATTACTGGACATGGCAGAAACAGCATCAGTTAACAATGTTCAGAGCACGAAATCAACATGCTACAGGAAATTAACATGGAAAACAAGGCATGGCAGTATTCTACTAAATGCATATGACAAAAGTACCTTACTTACCGTGAGGCAAAAAGGACCAGAAGATATGATGGCAACCATGTAAACATAGCAAGTTTCGTTAACAGGTTTCAGACTTGGCAGAAAACAGAGCATGGCAGAAACAGTAATATGAAGGCATCTTGGTGAGCTTGATGCACTCAACACAAAGAAATGCATGACAAAACAAGCATACCTACAGCAAGATGGCATATTTATGAAGCTACCCATGGCAAGAGCAAGTACATAGCATGTATGAAACAACTACAACAAGCTTGCCAAAATTGAATATCATGTTAAGAATCTGCCAGCAATATTTTATAGCAAAAGTAGAGCAAGATTGAGTCATGCTACGTCACTCCATAATTGCAAACAAGGCCATTAATGGATCAATTACAATAATATGTACAAAACATCCTTACTGAACATCACCAAAATAAGCATGGATCTCTCTGTAGCCACATGGATACATAGCAACAAAATAACAGCAGTCACAGACTTGGTGAAATTACTAAGTCCCTGAAATCAGAAACATTACGAAGTCTAGTTTGCATGCTTGTGCTAGTCACCACATAGATCACAAAAATACATGGAATACACCCCTGTAAAGATGGCATGGCATACAACAAAACACATGTAGAGCTCATGACCATAAGATGCACAGAATAAATGCAACAAAAATAACAAAACCCTAAGTTCTGATAAGTAACAACATATAACAGCAACTAGCACTCTTGCACCAGAGATTTGGGCATCAAGATGGACTCCAATGAACATGCTGCAATGGAACAGAATGAAGAGCATCTCGAGACGAACATTTCAACATATTACACGCGCGAAACGGAGCTATATGCAGAGAGTTATGATGCGATGAACAGGTGCATGTACTGTAAAAAAATAAGGACTTCGAGAATTTGAGGAGGGAGAGAGGTCAACCCTAGGGCAGTCCCGATCGGATCTGGCTCGAGCTCAGCTCGCCGGAGTTGCGGACGGCCGGAGGAGAGGAGGGAGACGTCACCGGCGTGGAGAGGAGGAAGAAGAGCTCGGGCGGCGGCGGAGGACGACGGCGGCGGGGTCAGCGACCGCGGGCGGAGGAGGCGCGGCGGCGGCCTCGGGTGGCGGCAAGGCGATGCGGCGGTGGCGGCCCACCGGCGCGGCGGCAGCGCGGGCGGCCGGAGGAGGCGAGGCGGCGGGCGGGAGGCGCCGGCTCGGGCCGCGGGCGAGGACGCGCGGGCCCTGGGGGCCGGATGCGGGCTCCCCGGGCCGCGGGCGTACGGGCGGCGGCGGCGACACGTGGCAGGCGCGGACTGGCTGCGAGGCGGCGGCGCGATTCGTCCGGTGCCAGGCGGACGTGTCCGGCGCGCGGAGGGAGAGGCTAGGGTTTCGGGGATCCAGAAATGTCGGGGAGTCTCACATATTTATAGCTAGAGGGAGCTAGGAGAGTCCAAACGGAGCGCGGTTTTCGCCCACACGATCGTGATCGAACGACCTAGAGCATGGAAGAGACTTAGAGGGGGTTTGGGCTGTTTAGAGAGGGGTTTTACTGTAACACACAAACGGACTTTGCGGTTACCCGGTTACCCGTTGGAGTACCAAACGACCTCCAAATGGAACGAAACTTGACCGGTGGTCTACCGGTGGTATACCAAGGCCACTTGACAAGCCTCGGTCCATTCCGAGAAAGTTCAACACCCGCTCACGAAACGAAACAAGAGGGGTGCGGCGGAGGAGGTGGGAGTGCCGGATTGCAAAACGGACAACGGGGAAAATGCTCGGATGCATGAGACGAACACATATGCAAATGCAATGCACATGATGACATGATACGAGATGCATGACGAAAACAAAATGCAAAACAAAGGACAAAACCCGACCACGAAGGGAATATCATAACACATAGCCGAAAATGGCAAGAGTTGGAGTTACAAATATGGAAAGTTACATCCGGGGTGTTACACATTCCCAGGTAGGTCGTGGGGAAGGAGCCCAGGCGGCAGTTGAGCCGGTTGGCAACGTTCAGGGATTTTGCAGGAGAGTAGCCCAGCACCATCACATCACTCTTGTCAAAGTTGATCTTGAGGCCAGACATTTGGATCATACCAGCCATGTACTCAGGTGGTGGTGGGGCATTGCCACCACTACCACGACCACCTGGTCTAACCATCCTGCTAATATATAACAGGGGTTCAGCATTGAGAAATTTGCAAAGACAAGGATCATTCATGATGAAACATGCATAATGAAAGGAGCACGATAGCTACTACATAGTAGTCGGCATAACTTACAAAAGGGGTCATGCATAGAGTTCAGTACATAGACTGAAACATCATAGGCGGCACACAGGCTCGCGGCGAATGCATCTAAAACTAACTAAGCAAGACTACATCAGTCCCAAGAGGTACTGTGGAGAGTAATCGTAGCCCGACAGTTGGTAGTGAGGCAACGGATAGCCCTCCACGTCAGCAGACTGGGGGCCGCGAATACTCAGGTGTAGAGCTCGACGCTCAGGTGGCAGAAGAGGACCAAGTGCGGGAGAGTAGCCTCCCACCTCTGGCCAACCGACACCGTGGGGCATCACAGACGAGTCAGCGGAAGCAACAATATCTGAGTACAGACATAAGTTAAACAAGTTTGCCTTAAGAAGGCTAGCACAAACTGGGATACAGATCGAACGAGGCGCAGGCCTCCTGCCTGGGATCCTCCTAACTACTCCTGATCGTCGTCAGCGGGCTGCACGTAGTAGTAGGCACCTCCAGTGTCGTAGGTGTCGTTGTCGACGGTGGCGTCTGGCTCCTGGACTCCAACATCTGGTTGCGACAACCAGATAGAAAGGAAAGGGGGAAAAGAGGGAGAGAAGCAACCGTGAGTACTCATCCAAAGTACTCGCAAGCAAGGAGCTACACTACATATGCAGGGGTATATGTGTAAAGGGGCATATCAGTGGACTGAACTGCAGAATGCCAGAATAAGAGGGGGATAGCTAGTCCTGTCGAAGACTACGCTTCTGGTCATCTCCATCTTGCAGCATGTAGAAGAGTGTAGATTGGAGTCCTCCAAGTAGCATCGCATAGCATAATCCTACCCGGCGATCCCCTCCTCGTCGCCCTGTTAGAGAGCGATCACCGGGTTGTATCTGGCACTTGGAAGGGTGTATTTTATTCAGTATCCAGTTCTAGTTGTCATAAGGTCAAGGTACAACTCCGGGTCATCCTTTTACCGAGGGACACAAAGAGCCACTTGCGGGTACTCCTACGAGCCGACCCGACTTTAGTCATGACATTTGTCATGTATATAGTATATAAGTATATACCCGTGATCACCGCCCAGGTGATCACGGCCCGATAGTATAGCACAGCAGACGGACAAGAATGTAGGGCCACTGATGAAAAACTAGCATCCTATACTAAGCATGTAGGATTGCAGGTAAAGGTAACAACAGTAGTAGCAAGGATAGGCTATGCATCAGGATAGGATATCGGAAAGCAGTAACATGCTACACTACTCTAATGCAAGCAGTATAGAGAAGAATAGGCGATATCTAGTGATCAAGGGGGGGGGGGGCTTGCCTGGTTGCTCTGGCAAGTAGGAGGGGTCGTCAACTCCGTAGTCGAACTGAGCAGCAGCAGTGTCGGTCTCGTAGTCTACCGGAGAGAAGAGGGGGAAGAAACAGTAAATACAATGCAAACATAAGCATGACGATGTGTGACATGACAACGAGCGGTACTAGGTGTGTCCTAACGCGACAGTAGGTGGTACCGGCGAAGGGGGGGAACATCCCGGAAGTATTCCCGATGTTTTGCGTTTTCGGACAGATGGACCAGAGGGGTAAAGTTGCGAGTTCGATAGGTTAGGGAGGTGTGGTGGACGAACGGGCTGCGTATCCGGATTCGTCTCGTCGTTTTGAGCAACTTTCATGTTGAAAATATTTTAATCCGAGTTACGGATTAAAATATATGATTTTCTAAAGATTTTATTAATTTCTGGAATTTAATTAATTATTTAATTTAATTCAAAATTTGGATTTATGACATCAGCATGATGTCATGCTGACATCCGCAGTCAACTCGGGTTGACTAAGTCAAACTGACATGTGGGTCCAGTGGGACCCACCTGTCATTCTCTGTTAAGGTTAATTAGGGTTTAGCTAAATAATTACTGTTTAATTAAATTAACTAATTAATTAGATTAATTTAAATAGGATTAATTAACTTAATTAATTTATTTTATTTTTATTATTTGTTTTATTATTAATTTTATTTTTATTTATTTATTTATTTATTTATTAACTAGTTTATTATTTTTATTATTTTTTATTATTTTTTTTCATTTCATTTTCCTTTTTTTTGTAAACGTTCTGTGGGGGGGGGGGCGGGCCCCGTTTGGTAGTGGCCCAGGGCCATAGCGGGTCGGGCGTCGGGCATAGCCCGAATGGGCGCTGCGGGCGTGGCCGGCAGGGGCGCATCCGACTGGGCGCCGGCGGCCACAGCAGGGCGCCGGAGCAAGAGGAGGGGGGTGCCAGTGGCCAGGGGCGGCCGGAGTCGGCGCGGCGAAGGCCAGCGGGCGCGGGACGCGGCCGGTGCGGCGCATCCGCGGCGGCGCGGGCAGCACCGGAGCGGGGCACGGGAAGCGGCGGCCAGTGGCGGCCAACGGCGGGCGGGCCCGGCGCAGGGAGCTCGCACGGGAGCGACCTGGGGGCGAGGGTGGCCACAGGCAGGCGCGGCAGTGTGCGCGCGTGCGGGCGGGAGAGACGGGGCGCGGGGGCGCGGCCGGTGCTTGGTCGCGGGAGGCCAAGGCCGGCGCGGGCGGTGCACGACGGGGGGGAATGGGGCTGCGGGAGCGCGAGCTCGCGCGCAGCCACGGGCGCGAGGCAACGGCGCGGGCCGCGCGGCGGGGCGAGGGAAGGAGAGGAGGGGCGTGGAGGCCGTGGCCTCACCGGGGGTGTAGGGACGGGGCAGCGGGGCTCGTGGAGGGGTCGGGGACGATGCGACGCAGGGGAGGAGGCGAGGCGACTCCGGGCGACGACGATCCGGGCGGCGGCGGAGAGGTCCAGGGGCGGCGGGGGTCGAGCGCCTCCTCCTCGATCCCGATCGGGGGAGAGGTGGGATATTTCGGGGGGAGTGGGGAGGCTGTCGGTGGGGAGTGGGGGGGGGAAGGAGTGGATAAGGGAGAGGAGTGGGGGCCGACCTGGGCCGGCCTGGTTGGCCCGATGGCCAGCTGGGCCGCGGTCCAGTAGGGGGGGGGCTGTTGGGCTAGGGTCCAGTGGGGGGGGGGGGGTTCCTCCTTTCTTCTTCTTTTTTTCTGTTTGTTTTCTCTGTTGCATTTTCTTTTTTTTTCTTTTCTGTTTTACATCATTTTAAAATAGTTAGGCATTATCTAAAAATATGTTTTCTCCACAATAATTACCAGTGCAATATCTGGCACCCACCGAACATTTTTGTTTAAATTTTTGAAAACTTTTATTATTGACATTAATTTGAATTTAAATTTTGAAACGGTTTCGAATCATCGCGAGGTTAACAACAGTAACCTTTGTGACGTGGCATCATTAGCGTGGGATTACTGTTGCTTAATTATCCGGGCGTTACAAATCTCCTCCACTACAAGAAATCTCGTCCCGAGATTTAGGAGGTAGAAGGAAACAGTGCGGGGTATTCTTCGCGCAGACGATCCTCTCGTTCCCAAGTGGCCTCATCTTCAGAATGGTGCGACCACTGGACTTTGAGAAACTTGATCGCCTTCTGACGTGTGCGGCGTTCAGCTTGGTCGAGAATGCGGACCGGATGCTCCTTATAGGAGAGGTCTTGCTGCAATTCGAGCACTTCATGATCCACTGCTCGGATTGGGTCCTTGAAGCAACGGCGGAGCTGTGACACATGGAACACATCGTGAACCTGAGAAAGGTTCGGCGGAAGCTCCAGTTGGTATGCCACTTTTCCACGCCTTTCGAGAATAGTGAATGGGCCAATATAGCGAGGAGCTAGTTTGCCCTTGATCCCGAAGCGGTGAGCACCCTTCATAGGTGTGACTCGAAGATAAGCCTTTTCGCCAGGTTGATAGACCATGTCTTTATGATGACGGTCATACTGACTCTTCTGACGTGACTGAGCAGTCTTGAGATTCTCACGAATAATGCGGACTTGTTCTTCGGCATCTTGGATAATATCCGGACCAAAGAGTGGACGTTCCCCAGTTTCTGACCAGTTCAGAGGGGTTCGGCACTTTCGTCCATATAACACTTCGAAGGGGGCCATCTTCAGACTAGCTTGATAGCTATTATTATAAGAGAACTCAGCATACGGGAGAGATTCCTCCCATTTCTTGCCGAAGGAAATAACACAAGCTCGAAGCATGTCTTCGAGAACTTGGTTGACGCGTTCAACTTGCCCCTGCGACTGAGGATGAAATGCAGTACTGAATGACAGATGAGTTCCCATAGCTTCTTGGAAACTTGCCCAGAATCTTGAAGTGAATAAGCTACCACGGTCTGAGCTGATAACCAATGGAATACCGTGGAGTGAAACAATCCTGGACATATAGAGCGTTGCCAACTGGCTAGCAGTGATCGTTTCTTTGACCGCCAGAAAATGTGCAACTTTGGAAAGCCGGTCAATGACAACAAGAATAGCATCATTACCTTTTTGTGATTTGGGAAATCCAGTGACGAAGTCCATCTCAACATGGTCCCATTTCCATTCAGGAATAGAGATAGGTTGCAGAGTTCCAGCAGGCTTTTGATGTTCTGCTTTGATACGACGGCAAACGTCACACTCAGCAACATACCGAGCAATGTCTTGCTTCATATTAGACCACCAGAATCTCTGACGGATGTCTTGGTACATCTTTGTACTACCAGGGTGGATACATAGAGGCGTATCATGAGCTTCTTTCATAACCTCCTGTGTCATATCCAGGTTTTTCTCTGCACATGGCACCACTAGGCGGCCCTTGAAGTATAAGGTGCCATCTTCAGCAATAGTGAAGAATGAGGGCTTTCCCTCTGCGAGGTAGCGCTTAATCTTGTGGGCTTCAGGGTCATACTTCTGTAGCCTTTTGATGCTATCCACGAGATCTGGTTTAGCAACTAGGGTATTGAGGGAACCCTGGGTAACAACGTGGAGGTTCACCTTGCCAAACTCCTTAGGAGGGGGAGCGAGTGCACCCGGAGGGACAATATGGAGGTTCAGCTTCCTGAATTCTTCAACAAGCGAGGGTTGAACTTTGTGAACCTGGAGGTGGTTGCAGGAAGACTTGCGGCTCAAGGCATCAACCATTACATTAGCCTTGCCTGGCGTATAGGAAATACCCAAGTCAAAGTCTGCAACAAGCTCCATCCATCTCTGCTGACGGAGGTTCAGGTCTGGCTGAGTAAACAGATACTTCAGACTTTGGTGGTCAGTGAAGATCTCGCAACGATTACCGAGAAGGTAATGTCGCCACTGCTTCAGCGCATGTATGACAGCAGCAAGTTCGAGGTCGTGAACAGGGTAGTTCTCTTCGTGAGGGCACAATTGCCGAGAGGCATAAGCAATCACTTTGCGGTCTTGCATTAGGACACACCCTAATCCTTGACGGGAAGCGTCGCAGTAAATGACGAAGTCCTTCTTAGTATCAGGTGGAGCTAGAACTGGGGCAGAAGTCAACTTGTCTTTGAGTGCCTGGAAACTTTCCTGACATTTGTCTTTCCATTGGAACTTGACGCCCTTATGCAACAGGTTAGTCAGAGGCCTGGCGATCTTGGAGAAGTTCTTGACGAATCGACGGTAATAGCTGGCGAGACCGAGAAAACTACTGACTTGCTTAACGTTCTTGGGAGGAGTCCAATCAAGAATAGCCTGAACTCGCTCGGGGTTGACGGCAATACCATCCTTAGAGATGACATGCCCAAGATAGGTTACTTCCGGTAGCCAGAATTCACATTTGGAGAACTTGGCGTATAGTTGATGCTCTCGTAGCTTTTCCAGCACAAGTCGAAGATGTTCAGCATGTTCTTCTTCGTTCTTGGAAAATACTAGGATATCATCCAGATAAACCACAACGAACTTGTCGAGGTAATCCATGAATATATAGTTCATCAGACGAGAGAAGGTGGCTGGAGCATTGGTTAAACCGAAAGACATGACGGTGTACTCGTATGAACCATATCGAGTCACGAAGGCGGTCTTTGGGATATCCTCTTCGCGAACACGGATCTGGTGGTAACCCAACCTCAAGTCGAGCTTAGAGAACACTGACGAACCCGCCAGTTGATCATACAGATCATTGATCCGAGGAAGAGGGTATTTATTCTGAATGGTAGCTTGGTTTATAGGACGGTAGTCTTGAACTGATCTGTTTGTCCCATCCTTCTTCTTGACAAAGAGAGAAGGTGCTCCCCAAGGAGAGCAACTTGGGCGAATGAATCCTTTGCGAAGAGATTTGTCGATTTCCTCCTTAAGCTCAAGGAGTTCATGCGGCGGCATCTTGTAGGGTCGCTTGGCTATAGGAGTGGTGCCTGGCTTCAAGTCGATGATGAATTCGACAGCTCTAGCAGGGGGAATCCCTGGAAGTTCTTCAGGAAAGACGTCGAGGAATTCACGCACGACGGGAATGTTTTCAATGCCCTCGAGTGGTGTAGCGTTCAATGCATTCAATGCATAGAGCCTTGCCTCGGCATTTTGCACCAGATGGGCTTGGTAAGTAACTATCTCATCTGAAGGGTGTAGCAGATGGATGGTCTTAGTGGTGCAAACGATTGAGGCAGTATGCGCTTTTAACCAATTCATTCCCAGAATGAGATCGATGCTACAAGACTTCAGTACGATGGGAGAGACAAGAAATTCCAGTCCTTCGATTTCAACGGGGACGTCGTTGCAAATCATGGAGGTTCGACATTGGCCCGCAGGGGTGTGTACTAATAGTGAAGCATTCATGTCTTCGCTTCTAATGCCATGCATGAATGCAAAATCTTCTGACATGAATGAATGTGATGCACCTGTATCAAATAAAACGGATGCTGGTACTGAATTTACGAGGCGTGTACCCATCACATAGCAGGCTGGTCTTGAGCTTCGTTGAGATCAACGTGGTTGACATGCGCACGACCATAAGACTTAGCATTGTTGTTGCGGGGCTGGTTGTTACCACGGCCAGTTGCTGGAAGGGCCAGTTGATTCTGGTTCTGGTTGCATTCTCTAGCACGGTGCCCTGGTTGACCACACCTGAAGCACAAGCCATTATTGGGAGTGGGAACAGGGGCTTGGGACGGTGGGGCTGGAAGTCTTGACTGCCTAGATGGTGGTGGAGGCAGACGAGGTGCAGCATAGGTCTGCCTTGGGGCAGATGCATTTGGACGGTACATGCTGTTCGGGATCCATATCTTACGCTTCTGTGAGGGCGAGCCCGAAGATGAGCCCGTGTCACGGTTGCGCCTGTGAGAGCTCCGGTATTCCTGCAGACCAGTTTCGACATTGATGGCCTTGTTCACCAAGGTGGCGAAATCAGCAAAGTCATGCACTAGAAGTGCGAGCTTGATGTCAGCTTGGAGGCCATCACGGAACTTCTCCTGTCCGCGTGCATCAGTTGCAATGTCCTCCTCAGCATAGCGAGATAAGTCCAGAAACTCCCGCTGATAAGCTTCAACAGTTTTGTTGCCTTGGGTGAGGTTGCGGAACTCACGCTTCTTCCGGTCCATGACTCCTTGAGGAATGAAGCGGGCACGGAAAGCAGCTTGGAAGTCTGGCCAGGTGATGATTGTTCCAGCTGGCAGAGTACGCCTGTGGCTGTCCCACCATTGAGCTGCGGGTCCCTTCAGAAAGAAGGAAGCAAAGTTGACATAGCTGGCAAGGGCTACATCGGCAGATTCCATCTCATAGGTGATGTCACGGAGCCAGTCATCAGCATCCAGAGGCTGAGTTGAGCTGCGGTACATAGTTGGGTTCAGGCGCATGAAATCCTGCCGAGTTACTAGGGTTGGTTGCTGGTCCATATTGGGGCGAGGAAACTGAGCCATCATATTTTCCATGAATTGGTGGTTCAGTTCAAACTGTTGGATCATACCAGCCATGTACTCAGGTGGTGGTGGGGCATTGCCACCACTACCACGACCACCTGGTCTAACCATCCTGCTAATATATAACAGGGGTTCAGCATTGAGAAATTTGCAAAGACAAGGATCATTCATGATGAAACATGCATAATGAAAGGAGCACGATAGCTACTACATAGTAGTCGGCATAACTTACAAAAGGGGTCATGCATAGAGTTCAGTACACAGAGTTCAGTACATAGACTAAAACATCATAGGTGGCACACAGGCTCGCGGCGAATGCATCTAAAACTAACTAAGCAAGACTACATCAGTCCCAAGAGGTACTGTGGAGGTAATCGTAGCCCGACAGCTGGTAGTGAGGCAACGGATAGCCCTCCACGTCAGCAGACTGGGGGCCGCGAATACTCAGGTGTAGAGCCCGACGCTCAGGTGGCAGAAGAGGACCAAGTGCGGGAGAGTAGCCTCCCACCTCTGGCCAACCGACACCGTGGGGCATCACGGTCCTGGCTGGGTAGATCGTAGTACGCGGTAGCTGTCCAGATCGGACAAAGGGGTGCAGCAGCGTCAGAGCACGGTAAAGGTGCTGACGGGTGGTGTACATCTCGTGGCGAAGAGCTCGGTTAGCTCGATCCAGCCCATCAACATGCAGAACCAGGTTCTGATGGTAGAAGGGCTCTCGGGTGACAGTGGAGTAGGCAGCAGTATAGTATCCCTCCGCACGAACATCAGATGCGATAGCAATGTGCCTGAAAGGGGAGGTGTCCAACTCCCGATACTCTCCACGAAGACGTGTCAGAGCAGCATAGGCAGCATCGTGGACAGCCATATCGATGGTCACATCAACACCATGTGCGGTGTGCAGCACAGTAGTGGAGTCAAACTCCCGCGAGTAGAGGTGGACGATGGCACGGTACTTCTCCTGGTTAAAGTCCTGGTACTCCTCGTAGACGGTGTACTCAGGGTGCCAGCGATAACCCAGATAGGTCATCATCTCAGCTAGCACAGCCGGTGATCCCGAGGCACCGATGGCCGTCGTGTGGCGCACGACCTGCCTCGTGGGTTCCATCTGAAAGCAAAGACGTTTCAAAGGAGTCAAATGACAGTGTGTGAATTGTTCAAAATACTATTCTAGGAAACAACTATGGCTTATCCAACTTTGGGGTGAATGCGGTCACGGGATCCTAGTGTTAGAGTTAGTAAATTCGTTTAACCCGAGTAGAAGAGAGTTCAGAGTCCCAGAGTAAAGGTCGAGGAGTAAAAGATCCTAGTACCACCCAATGGCGACGTGGGCCCGTCAGACACACAGCCTATGTTAGTAAAAGTTTTTGTAATGTCTAGACTCGACTTCGGCCAAGGAGTGTGGAAAGGGGATTCCTACAGGCAGTCGGCTCTGATACCAACTTGTGACGCCCCCGATTTGACCGTACACTAATCATGCACGCAAATGTGTACGATCAAGGTCAGGGACTCACGGGAAGATATCACAACACAACTCTAAAACATAAATAAGTCATACACGCATCATAATACAAGCCAGGGGCCTCGAGGGCTCGAATACAAGTGCTCGATCACAGACGAGTCAGCGGAAGCAACAATATCTGAGTACAGACATAAGTTAAACAAGTTTTCCTTAAGAAGGCTAGCACAAACTGGGATACAGATCGAACGAGGCGCATGCCTCCTGCCTGGGATCCTCCTAACTACTCCTGATCGTCGTCAGCGGGCTGCACGTAGTAGTAGGCACCTCCAGTGTCGTAGGTGTCGTTGTCGACGGTGGCGTCTGGCTCCTGGACTCCAACATCTGGTTGCGACAACCAGATAGAAAGGAAAGGGGGAAAAGAGGGAGAGAAGCATTCGTGAGTACTCATCCAAAGTACTCGCAAGCAAGGAGCTACACTACATATGCAGGGGTATATGTGTAAAGGGGCATATCAGTGGACTGAACTGCAGAATGCCAGAATAAGAGGGGGATAGCTAGTCCTGTCGAAGACTACGCTTCTGGTCATCTCCATCTTGCAGCATGTAGAAGAGTGTAGATTGGAGTCCTCCAACTAGCATCGGATAGCATAATCCTACCCGGCGATCCCCTCCTCGTCGCCCTGTTAGAGAGCGATCACCGGGTTGTATATGGCACTTGGAAGGGTGTATTTTATTCAGTATCCAGTTCTAGTTGTCATAAGGTCAAGGTACAACTCCGGGTCGTCCTTTACCGAGGGACACGGCTATTCGAATAGATAAACTTCCCTGCAGGGGTGCACCACATAACCCAACACGCTCGATCCCATTTGGCCGGACACACTTTTCTGGGTCATGCCCGGCCTCGTAAGATCAACGCATCGCAGCCCCACCAAGGCTCAACCGAGAAGTCAACACGCCGGTCTAACCCTATGCGCGCAGGGGTCTGGGCCCATCGCCCTATGCACACCTGCACGTTGCGAGGGCGGCCGGAAGCAGACCTAGCCTAGTGGCGTTCCAGTCCAATCCGGCGCGCGCCGCTCCGTCGCTGACGTCAAAAGAGCTTCGGCTGATACCACGACGCCGGGATACCCATAACTACTCCCGCGTAGATGGCTAGTGCGTATAGACCAAATGGCCAGACTCAGATCAAATACCAAGATCTCGTTAAGCGTGTTAAGTATCCGCGAACGCCGACCAGGGCCAGGCCCACCTCTCACCTAGGCGGTCTCAACATGCCCTGTCGCTCCGCCACAAAGAGCCACTTGCGGGTACTCCTACGAGCCGACCCGACTTTAGTCATGACATTTGTCATGTATATAGTATATAAGTATATACCCGTGATCACCGCCCAGGTGATCACGGCCCGATAGTATAGCACAGCAGACGGACAAGAATGTAGGGCCACTGATGGAAAACTAGCATCCTATACTAAGCATGTAGGATTGCAGGTAAAGGTAACAACAGTAGTAGCAAGGATAGGCTATGCATCAGGATAGGATATCGGAAAGCAGTAACATGCTACACTACTCTAATGCAAGCAGTATAGAGAAGAATAGGTGATATCTGGTGATCAAGGGGGGGGGGCTTGCCTGGTTGCTCTGGCAAGTAGGAGGGGTCGTCAACTCCGTAGTCGAACTGGGCAGCAGCAGTGTCGGTCTCGTAGTCTACCGGAGAGAAGAGGGGGAAGAAACAGTAAATACAATGCAAACATAAGCATGAAGATGCGTGACATGACAACGAGCGGTACTAGGTGTGTCCTAACGCGACAGTAGGTGGTACCGGCGAAGGGGGGGAACATCCCGGAAGTATTCCCGATGTTTTGCGTTTTCGGACAGATGGACCGGAGGGGAAAAGTTGCGAGTTCGATAGGTTAGGGAGGTGTGGTGGACGAACGGGCTGCGTATCCGGATTCGTCTCGTCGTTCTGAGCAACTTTCATGTTAAAAATATTTTAATCCGAGTTACGGATTAAAAGATATGATTTTCTAAAGATTTTATTAATTTCTGGAATTTAATTAATTATTTAATTTAATTCAAAATTTGGATTTATGACATCAGCATGATGTCATGCTGACATCCGCAGTCAACTCGGGTTGACTAAGTCAAACTGACATGTGGGTCCAGTGGGACCCACCTGTCATTCTCTGTTAAGGTTAATTAGGGTTTAGCTAAATAATTACTGTTTAATTAAATTAACTAATTAATTAGATTAATTTAAACAGGATTAATTAACTTAATTAATTTAGTTAATTAATTAATTTTATTTTTATTATTTGTTTTATTATTATTTTTATTATTATTTATTTATTTATTTATTAACTAGTTTATTATTATTATTTTATTTTTTTCATTTCATTTTCCTTTTTTTGTAAACGTTCTGTGGGGGGGGGGCCCGTTTGGCAGTGGCCCAGGGCCATAGCGGGTCGGGCGTCGGGCATAGCCCGAATGGGCGCTGCGGGCGTGGCCGGCAGGGGCGCACCCGACTGGGCGCCGGCGGCCACAGCAGGGCGCCGGAGCAAGAGGAGGGGGGTGCCAGTGGCCAGGGGCGGCCGGAGTCGGCGCGGCGAAGGCCAGCGGGCGCGGGACGCGGCCGGTGCGGCGCATCCGCGGCGGCGCGGGCGACACCGGAGCGGGGCACGGGAAGCGGCGGCCGGTGGCGGCCAACGGCGGGCGGGCCCGGCGCAGGGAGCTCGCACGGGAGCGGCCTGGGGGCGAGGGTGGCCACAGGCAGGCGCGGCAGTGCGCGCGCGCGTGCGGGCGGGAGAGACGGGGCGCGGGGGCGCGGCCGGTGCTTGGTCGCGGGAGGCCAAGGTCGGCGCGGGCGGTGCACGACGGGGGGAAATGGGGCTGCGGGAGCGCGAGCTCGCGCGCAGCCACGGGCGCGAGGCAATGGCGCGGGCCACGCGGTGGGGCGAGGGAAGGAGAGGAGGGGCGTGGAGGCCGTGGCCTCACCGGGGGTGTATGGACGGGGCAGCGGGGCTCGTGGAGGGGGTCGGGGACGACTCGACGCAGGGGAGGACGCGAGGCGACTCCGGGCGACGACGATCCGGGCGGCGGCGGAGAGGTCCAGGGGCGGCGGGGGTCGAGCGCCTCCTCCTCGATCTCGATCGGGGGAGAGGGGGGATATTTCGAGGGGAGTGGGGAGGCTGTCGGTGGGGAGTGGGGGGGAGGAATGGATAAGGGAGAGGAGTGGGGGCCGAGCTGGGCCGGCCTGGTTGGCCCGATGGCCAGCTGGGCCGCGGTCCAGCAGGGGGGTTCCTCCTTTCTTCTTCTTTTTTCTGTTTGTTTTCTCTGTTGCATTTTCTTTTTATTTATTTATTTTCTTTTCTATTTTACATCATTTTAAAATAGTTAGGCATTATCTAAAAATATGTTTTCTCCACAATAATTACCAGTGCAATATCTGGCACCCACCGAACATTTTTGTTTAAATTTTTGAAAACTTTTATTATTGACATTAATTTGAATTTAAATTTTGAAACGGTTTCGAATCATCGCGAGGTTAACAACAGTAACCGTGGTGACGTGGCATCATTAGCGTGGGATTACTGTAGCTTAATTATCCGGGCGTTACAACTTCGTGAAGAACTAGCACCCCATCCAGGATATACTGCCCTTGGATAAAGGCGGACTGGTTGGGGTGGGTAATGTGGTCGGCTAGCAGGGTCAACCTATTGGCGTACCCTTTCGCTAGAATTTGAAAAATCACGTTGATGACCGTGATCGGGCGGAACTGGCGAATGTTGGAAGCCCCAGGGACCTTGGGGATGAGCGAGATGATCCCATAGTTGAGGCATCCGAGGTCGATGGACCCAACGTAGAAGTCGTCGAAGATGGCCATAATCTTAGGTTTAATCACGTTCCAGAAGGTCTGGAAGAATTTAACCGGAAGGCCATCAGGCCCCGGCGCCGAGGTAGGGTTCATGCCTTTAATGGCAGCCCAAACCTCGCCCTCCGAGAAGGGGGCCATGAGGGCCGCGTTCTCCGCGTCGAAGACTAGCTGGATGCCGGTCCAGCAATCTAGAGCCAATGAAAGGCCGCTCCTAGGAGCAGCGGAAAACAGGGCCCTATAGAACCCATCAACATGGGCCCGGATGTCACAGGGGAACTGACGGAGAGTTGGGCCATCCCAGAGGAGGGGGTGGTGTTGCGTCTACGACGGCCATTCGCAGACTGTTAAAAGCCAAACTAGTCCTGCGATGGTGATGGAGCTGATAGTAACGCCTACTATTTGTTAGCCTGTTGTGTATATATCTTCGAAATAAAGCAAATGCATTCAGCTCTTTTTTTGTGAGCTTGTGACAATGCCACCCACCAGGTCAATGGTATAAACAGTGACATGCCTTTTTTTACCATAAACGATGAACATGCCGCAGACCTTTGATGTACATCGACTGATTTTCTTGAAGCTCTTGGGCTCAGTGAGGCACACAAGAGCCCATCGTCACAACTCACAATAATGAACCACATATTCAAGAAAAGAAATGTAACAAATTCAACAAAACATAACAGACGATCTCTAGGCGTGTTTTCCATAGGGAGGGGCCCACCTTATTCTAATTCTCATGATCTAGTAGTTCTATATACTTCTAATTTTCTTAATATTTGATAGTAGCCTATGAGTTACAGTCTTATAAAACGCGTAGTACTTGAGTGCACTGAGAATCTACATTAGGCTAGCTTTAAAGTGACGCCGGCCAACAAATAGGACTACTTTTCTGTTAACAAATTAGACAAAAAGTTTGATGCTTTCGTTTTTTGAACTTTGAGTACACCACAAGGGTTTCTATTTTATGCTACAGCAGTTAAAAAGCAAATGGTCAGATTGTTTAGAATTATGATTGCCAAGATAGAAGACTGTATCAAGGACAAAGGGCACATATTAAGATCAGAGATCACTAACCTAAAAGTAAATAAATAAGCTAGACTGAGATGCCTTTTCTCTAGAAAAAAGATGGTAGCTAGATAATAAAGGTAAGGACTAAATCAAGGGTTGGTTTCTTGTAAGAATAAGTCCATTTGAACACCTCAACTCTTGCGACTCTGGAACAAACACTCAACTCATAAACCAGGTACCTCAGACTCATTCCTCTCAAAGCTGGATCCAAAAGTAGTGAACTGTTTTGATAGTTTAAGGGTGTCAAGTGTACGGTTCTACTGCTTTGAAACATGTGTTTCCCGCACTGAGCGTTAGTGCAGTTACTTTGTCATTTGGAGAAGGTACGGAGAAAGCCTACCTTGTGTGGATATCTTTGTATGCACCACACATCCACTGTCAGAGCCACCAAGTCTTGTCATCTCCACCGTCCTATCGCTCATGGCATACAATTACCCAGCCGAGAAACTTAGTGTGTACCTTTCTGATGACGGAGGTTCAGTTCTCACTTTCTATGCTCTGTGGGAGGCCTCCATATTTGCAAAGCATTGGATACCATTCTGCAAGAGATACAACATTGAGCCAAGGTCACCAGTCGTTTACTTCTCAGAGTTAGATGGTTATCAAGATTTGTGCACCCCAAAAGAATGGTCACTTATCAGGGCAAGCAGATTTTCCAAACATCTTTTTTAAACACATGTAATCAAATGTCTATTGAATAGAGAACAACATGGCACACGCATGTGACTAGATAAGATAATTAATATTCAAGTGCAGCCTACCCGTAGTGCTCAACATTTGGCATGGCAACTGACACCTTTAATTTTTGGGCAGGAGATGTATAAAGATATGACCGAGCGAATTGATACAGCTATTTTGTCAGGTAAAATTTCGGAGGAAGTCAAAGCAAACCATAAAGGATTTCATGAATGGGACCAAGAAAATACCTCAAAAAATCACCATCCAATTGTTCAGGTAGCTTTCCTGCCCTCCAAATTTGAGTAAAGGTTTGCATGATTCTGGAGTAAATAACTTGCATGCTATTTGGGAGTTTCAAGTTATATAATCCTTCCTTTTGCTAGATTCTAATAGAGGGCAAAGACAAAAATGCAAATGATGATGAAGGAAATGTGCTACCAACACTTGTGTACATGGCACGGGAGAAGCGGCCTCAGCACCACAATAATTTCAAAGCTGGAGCAATGAATGCTCTGATGCACTCTATAATCTTGCCCCATTGTACTAAGCATGCAATTTATTGTAAATTTTATAGTGTTCATTAGCCCATTTTCTTATACTAATTCTTAGCAGCATATTAGTTGCCACATATATTCTATATAGTTTTGAAGTTTTTAGTAAACATTAATGTTTGCAATAGTAACCAAATTGGCAAAATGCTATCATGCAATTTCGAGTTCACACTCTAATAATTCATTTTGTGTCATTGGATTGTCCGTAGAGTTGAGGGAGTGCAAAACTCTCCACTTCTTTAATACTCCCTCCGTCTCGGTTTACAAGGTGTGCATGTAGTTCTAGGTCATTCATTTAGCTAACTAAACATGAGTTATATGTCATCAAAAGTATATCATTGGATTTTTAAGCAGATGTAGTTTCTAAACAAATATTTTTCATCACATACAAGGCCTCTCCCAATGCTTCACCTTGTACGGGTGCTAAGCCTGCCATGTAGGCGAAAAATCTGATGTGGCAAGACAATTAAGAGGAGAGAGGTGGGTTTGGTGACCCGAGGAAGAACCAACGCCAAGCACACGAACCTAGGCAAAACATTTAAATGAAGCAAACTCACCAATGCATGAGAGAGTTTAGTAGCTAAGTCATTAAATGAAGAGAGCTTAGCGACAACAGGTTACGCACCTATGCATTGCGGACTATAGTTGCTAAACTAATGCACTTAGCACCTTATCACTACAAAAAAAGACACATCCGTGACATTTTGGGCCGAACGAATTTTTTTTCTGTCATACATATGACACTTCTATGACGATAATTGTGACAAAACCCGGTATCATCATAGATGTGGTGGGCTCCTACTTCTATGACAAAAAATCATGACAGAAAATGGGCTTTTCGTCCTCGGCGGGCCGGAGACGCAGCTGCATGACATTCTTTGGGCCATCCATGACGGAAAAAACCGTGGTAGAAGCGAGGGCGAGGAAAATTTCGGGGAGTTCCCGGTTACGGTGGGAGGTCGGGGGCCGAGCGATGCGCGTTTCTCTCATACACGTACGCGCGTGTGTGCGAGGCGTTGGCTCTAACTGAACCCGAGCGAGGCGTTGGGCTCTAACTGAACTCGAGTGATTGCACTGCAGGCTACGCGTTACTGAACCCGAGCGATCGATCGATGGCTGTTAACTGAACCCGATCGAGCGATTCCTTCACTACTGCTGCTAACTGAAGCCGATCGATCCTGCTTCTGGATGAACAGTGAGCGTTGCTGGGGGTTTGGATGAACAGTTCCTGGTGGGGGTGGATGAACAGGACCCCATGGTGTTGCCTCTGGATGAACAGGACCCCGATTGATCGAGCCGGTTGGGGCTGGATGAACAGGACCCCGTGGGGGGGCAGGATGAACAGGACCACCCCATGGAGGGCAGAATGAACAGTAGACGGTGGAGGGCTGGATGAACAGTAGCCCGTGGAGGGGTGGTTGAACAGGAGCCCGTGGAGAGGGCTGGTTGAACAGTAGCCGGTGGAGTAGTGCGTGGTGGAGGCTGGATGAACAGGAGCCCGTGGATGAACAGTCGCAGGTGGAGGCTGGAGGAGGTCGACGGTGGATGAACAGTAGCCCGTGGAGGCTGGAGGGGGTCGACGGTGGAGATGAACAGTGTCCCATGGAGTCCCGTTTTGCGGTACGCCACACCTCTCCCGATGAACAGGACCCCCGTTTCGACCGTAGCGCTCCAATACAAGTCCGTTTCCTCCGTTTTGTGGTACGCCACACCCCTCCCGATCAACAGGACCCCCGTTTCGACCGTAGGAGGTCCGTTTCCTCCATTTTGCGGTACGCCAGACCCCTCCCGATGATTAGGATCCTGTTTCAAACGTGGCCGGTCGAACACAAGGCCGTTTCCTCCGTTCTGCGGTACGCCAGGCCTCGTTTCCATCGGCTGTTCCCTCCAAGCCCTCCCGATGAACACGACGATGCATTCCGTCCCGACCCAGCCGGTTGGCTCCCCATGAACACGACGACGACGCTGTTTCTCCGTTCTGACCCAGCCATGTACACGAGCCTTGGCCATACGTATGCGCGAGTAGGCGTTCGAGACCCTGCCCGTATGTACGTACGTGGCCGTATTTTCTCTCTTGCACACTGGCCGCTGTACGTACGTGTACATGCTACGTGCGCGCCTCTACTACGACACGTGCACGCCTCTACATCGACCAGTATGTACGTACATGTTCGCGACCAGAATGACAATGCTACGTACGCTTCGACCAGGTGGGTCCCGACTGTCAGGCACTTCCTTGCCTGCGAAGATGTAGCTGGTGGGTCCCAGCAGTCAGGGAGGCGAATCGTTTTTTTTGCCCGGACGCACTTCCTTGCGTGCGAAGATGTAGCTGGTGGGTCCCTACAGTCAGGGGGAAACGTTTTTTTCGTGAAATACGATGGACCGTCCGATGGGTCCCCGCTGTCAGGTGGAGGAATAATCATTTTTCGCGTAATAAGGCGGCACTTCCTTGCTGCGGCTGTGAACCCAGCTGTCAGCCTCTCCATGTACAGTCCACGTCCGATGGAAGCCGTTCCTTGACCACGTTGACCACGCCGCGCTGAGAGCACCAGGGCGGTGGACGACGGCGAGCCTAGGAAGGGGATGACGCGGAGCCGGGGAAGACGCGGCAGTGGAAGCCCGCGCGGAGAGGAGTACGAGGGTTCACTGGTTCGGCTGCGGTGTGAGGCTGCCATCGCCGCAGGGCCTGGCCAGCGGTGGGAATAGTAGGGAGCGGTGACTTCTCCGCGGCACACAGCCGGCCACGGGAGGCAGGAGCATGCGGCACGCCCGGCGCTGCTTTGGGCGGCTCGAGCAACAAGACCAGAGGTTGAAGAAGCACTACGGCCGTTGGATGGACATCATACGGTCACTGGAGCTAGAATCGTGCATATTGACTAAGTTGACAAAGCCCTCCGTCCCCGTCAACTTAGTAGTCCCACAAGTCAGCCTGCCATTATACTGGGTCCCAGCTAGCAGGGGGAGTATTCATTTTTTTGTGCGTAATAAGGACGCACTTCCTTGCGTGCGAAGATATAGCTGGTGGGTCCGAGCTGTCAGCGGCGGTAACTTTTTTTCACGAAATACAGAGGCCCTTTCGGTGGGTCCCAGATGTCAGGTGGAGGAATCATTATTTTGCGCGTAATAAGGAGGCATTTCCTTGCGTGCGGCCGTGGACCCAGCTGTCAGCCTCTCCACGTACAGTCCACTTCAGATGCATGTCGGTCGTTGACCACGTTGACCAGGCCGCGCCGGGAGCACCAGGGCGGTGGACGACGGCGAGGCCTAGGAAGGGAACGACATGGAGGCAGGGAAGACTCGGCAGTTGTTTCCCACGCGGAGGGGAGTACGACTATACGAGGGTTTACTGGTTCGTCTACCGTCGCCGGAGAATAACAACAGGTGTGGGTGAGTAGAGGGATGGCTAGGCCAGCGATGGGAGTACGGTGGGGCGGTGAAGCCTGCGCGGCAGCACAGCTGGCCGCGGGGAGGAGGGAGCAGGCAGTCCCGCCGGCGCTTGTTTGAGCGGCTGGAGCAGGAAGAGCAGAGATTGAAGAAGCACGACGGCCGTTGGATGGACATCCAACAGTCACTGCTTGTGCGTCAACCTTTTTTTTAGGAAAGCCTCAAATCTGTGGAAAACAGCATACAACCCATCTGCCATTATTTCTAATAATTTACAGCCCATTTGCTAATTCTGAAGGTTTTTTTGGAGCCCATATTCTTTTTGTTAGCATTACAGCCCATATTGTGGCCACGGTTAAAAAATTATACGAAATGTTGCATATTTCGGTGCGGTCCGAACTGTTTTTAATCCCGAAATTTCGAGTCACATTCAAACTGATTTTAAAAATAAATGTATATCAATATAAAATCCAACAAATTGTCCACGCATAAAAATTAATGCAATTTAAAATCTTGAAATGAAAAAAAGAAATTTGAAAGTAATTGCCGGTTTGATGTGTTTTAAAAATGTACAGCCCATTTCTCATTACTGATAGGCCATTTTCTCGTCCAGCCGAATGAAGCTCTCCTCGTCTTGAAAGATTTGCAGCCCAATAGGCCTCACAAAGCGACTTACTTGGCAAACCACAAAAAAACTGGGCTAGCCATTTTCAGAAAGAAAAAAAAACTACTGGGCTGGTCTGTGGTAAACATAAAAGAGAAGGCTGTCTAGACATGCCAGAGTGCCCCGCACAGCCCAGTTGACACCCTGCTTCCGTCTCAAAAGAAAATTAGATAAATGCCACAACAAATATGGCGATTCATAAAAATGCCACTGCAATTTTTGCAAACTTTGGAAAACGCCACTGCAATTTGCAAACTTTGAAAAACGCCACTCCAGACTTCGAAAAATTCCACTGGGGATGGCATGAAATGGCATTTTTCAAAGTTTGGAAATTGCAATGGCATTTCTTAGAAATACCAAATTTGGAGTGGCATTTATCAAATTAACCCAAAACAAAAATAACTGGGCGAGCTGCTGGGTCCCTGATGTCAGCCGCTCGTTGTGCAACTCTCTCGTTTGTTGACTACGTTGACAATGGCATGGGACCCAGATGTCAGAAATCCATTACGAGGAGCCATTTTTTATTGGATTGAAATAAGGAGGCACTTTGCTTGCGTACTTCCATGACCCTGGCGGGTCCCTGCTGTCATCCTCTGCACATACAATCATCTCCTGATTGTGTACGCGTCAACTTGGTAGGCCCACAAGTCAGCCTCTAAACCCGTGGAGGACAAATACAACCCATTTAAAAAAATAACAGCCCATTCCATATGTTCAAACGGAAAGTTCAACATTCAGAGCAAAGTAACAGGTCTGATAAACATATAGAGTACTGAACTTCCATGTTGACAACCATCATAGCCAAGTTAACTATCTACTTCCACTAATACTCTAGTAGCGTACAAGTACTAACTTACTCTTAGCTAACTAGACGATGCCGGCCGCCATCTGCGGTACACGCTAAACGCCGGCACCGGCGTCCTCCACCTTGCCTCGGACTTGCCAGAGGTGCGATAGGGCGCGTTGCTCATGCGCGTTGGCCCTTTCCATGCCGGCGTGGTCCACCGAAGCTTCGACTTCTAAGAGGGAAACCCACTTGACAAGCTTGTAGTAAAAATCGGCGTCGCGAACGCATGCGTGCCCGACAGCCTCCAGGGCTATTTGCCGGGCGCCGGCCTCCACGTAGTCGGCCCACGTGCGGGTGCTCTGCTCGCGACTCAGAGCGTCGGTGCGCTGCTGCTCCATGTCCCGCTGGCGGCACAAATCAGCGATACGCTGCTCATCCGCCAAGCGGTCGCGCTCGAACAACTCCTGCTCCTCCACCAGGCGGTCGCGCTCCAACAAGTCCTCGATCTCCGCATTGCCATCTAAAGACCGATAGAATGCCTCCTCCCTCCGTCTGCCTTCCGGTGAAAAACCGAACACTAGTTCCGGCGGTGACCGCCTCCGGTCAGGCCTATCGCGGACGGGCGGGGGCATGGCGGACGTGGTGAGAGCGAGGATAAGTGGCGAGCAACGTCGGGCCGGTGGGGGCTTATGAGGATAGGGCGAGTTGGGTCACGGTGCCACCATAGAAGGCCGAGAAACAATACTTATAAGCGGAAGGTAGCGCGACGGTCATCAAAATTCAATGCATAATGAAGCAGGCATGGCTTAGCACGCCAGCTTGCCGTGGAAAACTAGAGAAACTGAAATTCTGACTGTGCCGTCCCACCCCGTCCGTGCTGGGTCGCACGCCGGCCTTACGGTCAAATGAGTGCACTCGAATCATCTCCCTCCTTGTCAATAATGATTCCACGGATTTAAAAGGCCCGCAACAATTAAAGCGCATCTTTTTTCGCATGAGTTAGCTGCCTTAATTACGGCCGGCTGCATGCGGGCACTCAAGATCGCTCGCAGCCAGTACGCAGAGCAGCATGCAACGAGTCGCAGCCGAGGGCATTAATTGATGAACTTTAGCTGGGAGATAAGGCATTTGCGGACGTTTTTGCTAGCAGTTTCTTCAGATTCACATGGCATTTTCTTCAGAGCAGCTTGTCAGTTTCTTCAGAGGTTGGCATTTCTATTCAAAAAACTGCCACTTCGGATCTTGCGTCGCAACTAAAACAGCCAGGAGCGCATTAGTAGGCTAGCTAGTGATCGATCGGTAACTTGTAAACACTGAGCGAACAGATATAAGGAACTGTTAATGCATCTCAATGATTCACAGATCATATACAAATATGTAGCTCCAAAAGCAAAGATCAGCCACAACTAAAACCAACTAGTATGATTCCCATACATAAGATCAACATGTTAATGCATCTCAATGATTCACAGATCATATACAAATATGTAGCTCCAAAAGCAAAGATCTAGAAAAAACATATGTTCTTCCTACTAACATGGATGCTTCTCTTGGCCAACATTTAGTACAGACTGAATGACAAATTTGTTTGTGAAGTCTACAATTCCTCTTGCAAACGTAAGTGGTTTCACCAACAGCTGGAACCATGGGAATGAACCACACATGATGGAGGAACATCCACTGCAATATGATTTGGTCTTCTCTTGATCACACGGCGAGACTATTTTCGGAATACGAACTTTAACTTAGGCAAAATGATGCCCATTGTATAATCAGACCAAAGCAATGAAGCACATAGTGTTGGCCAATAAATAGTACAGTACTACTTTTCTGCAGTCCATGAAGTGACTATCCAATCTTTCTGTGTCTATTTTCAAATGGCACTGCATGCAGTGACTATACTATTCTCTTGTGCAGTTCAACCAAAATTGCGGTCACTTTGTGTGTTTGCTAAATAGCGACGGGAAGACATCTCTGTCTGCACAAATATCAAGCAGCTAGTAAACATATACCCCACCTTTTTCGGTTTAAACATGTCTCTTCCGCTTAGATCTGTCATGTTTTGCACTGAACAATTTGATACAGTCATGTTTTGCCCTGGACAATTTCATACTGAATTGATTTGCTTGTTCAGAGCAGAAATATAGCGCATACTCTTCATTAGACCAAGGATATCCATGTTCGCAGTGATGGAAGACATGAAATCGATACAACCGAAATTGAGCATCCAGTCATTGAATCATGTCCTGCACCTCCAATGTAGGTCCACCCTGCCAATAAATTCACATGCAAACCACTAGTATTACTATCTAATGACAGTACAAAAAGAGTAGCAATATAGTAGCAAACCATGTACCTTCTTAATGAATAGCTCATAGTGCCACCAATTGGATATAAAGGTTTGGGAGAAAACATGCTCCTAATGTTGGACCAGTTGGACTTTTTGTGCAGTTCCACTAAACTCGAGCATCCCTGTTTGCATAGATATTGAAAGTGTGATTAGTATAAAAGTGGCACTAGTTGAAGCATAGACTCACAAATATAAGCATTCCAATTTCTTAATGGGAAAAGGTAGCAAGACTGTTTCCAACCACCTTTTTGAAGGAATAAATAAGGCAACAGAGGCTGATGTCAGAAAGGCATATATAGTTCTTTCTGAAAGAATGATCGATTCCTGACCTTTCCTCTTCTTTTAAGGATATTTTGTGCAGTTCAACTAAAATAAAATGCCATCACCGCCTTGACAATTCAGTGACACTGTACAAAAGGAAATGACTTAACATTACATCATGATGTCTGGTATGTAGTCGACAGGCATTAGAGACAAACTTACAGACCTCCTCCGATAACATAATGAACATTTATTTTAACAAAGGTGTGACTAGCTCTGTTGCGTTGTCATGCCTTTCTACCCTTCTTCAACCAAGAGACACGAGACTCGTTCCTTAGCTACTGATTTTCCCCTTCTCAACCTAGATGCGGGTTCGATGCCTACTCTCTTGGACAGTACAGTCTTCCTTCCTTTCCTTATTCAACCCAGACATGGATTAGTCTGCATGAAGTAGGGTTTCCTTTAATAGTGCAAATTAAGGTTTTCGTCTGCGTGACCAGCAGAGCAGAGGATAGCAAATTGGGAAGATGGTGGAGTGGAAAAAGATCCACATGCAGCGACATGGCAGATGGGGCAATAGAACAAGGGTATGGTTCGAAAAGAGGTAGCATACCTGAGGGTCGGCGGGAAGTGGCTTCGCTCGTGGTCATCGTCCTCCACACGCACTACAACAGCGAGCTTGGATACGGAGGCCATCCCGCGCGGGCGCTTGGTCTGAGAGGACGGCCTTGTCGTCAGTGCGTGACCTCACTCGCCGACGACGAGTGCGTCAACACTGCACGTCCTTTTCTTACCCGATGGATCTGTGACCACCGGTGAGGAGGGAGAGAGAGGCCGTCTTTTTTAGATCTGGAGAGAGGGTGATAGTGTGAGAAGCAAGTGGGCAACCCTTAGCAAGAAAGCGCTGAAGCTCCTGCCTATATATCTTTTTTATACTACTAGTACTAGAGGTGGAGTAGTGGTAGACTAGTTTATATTTTCTCTGCAAACAGTACTAGTTAGTCGTGCTTCAAAACTGAACGGCACGCCATTAAAAAAATAAAGTCGAGAAATAATGCGGCACCTCGGGCCAACGCGGCCAGATCGCATTTTGCACGAGAAATTACACACGATGTTTCGTTGACATGTGGTACCGTTCCAACATGTCAGTGAGACGACGGCGAGTCCTTTTGTACAATTTCTGAAAGGACGTGTAGGCCGGGGCGCCTCTTCCTGTACCGTGGCAAACTGGCAACCATCCACCGACTCATCGCCTTTCCCTCTTGATTTGGAACTGCTATCGCACGCTCTTCCTCCCTCCTCCATTTGCCTTCACCCTTCCTTCTGTCATTGTTCGATCGTCTTCTCCATGGAGGGAACAAGCCGGAAACGACCCCGTTATTCTTGCCCCGATCTGAAAGATGACGTGGTGGGGGAACTCATTGATCGGTGCGACATCATCACCTCGGCTAGCATGGCAGGTTCGTTCAAGCCCATTCTTGACTCAACTAATAACATCATTACAAGGAACCCAAGGGTCCAGGAGCGGTTTGATCTCCCTTATCTTCTTCGCTATAAGCCTGTTCGCATGGGCGCGGACGACGGAGGCCTCGCCTTGTGCAAGTTGATGCCGCTTGATAATGATACGTGTGATGTCAAGATGCCATCGCTTAAGGGTAAGTCCTGGGCTAGCACAAATGGAGATTGGGTTGTTTATATTGGGTACAATTGCGAGTGGGAACTTGTGAATGTGTACACTCGTCAGCGGATTCCACTTCCAAAAATCTCCGAGTGCCCCGAGGTTGAGCACACAGATGATCTACGTACGTTCAAATACGATCATGCACTACAGGAAACAACTACTTTGCCATCTGCCACGGCGGCCGGCAAAGGCTCGAACGGCGGACGGCAAAGACCTTTGCCGTCAGCCGCGGACGGCAAAAGGCTCCGGCAAAGAAGGCTACGGTAAACAGCTGCTTTGCCGTCTGCTTCCTGGCGGCGGACGGCAAAGGCTCTTTGCCGTCTGCCGCGGACGGCAAAGAGGGCGGACGGCAATAATTGCACTGTCAGTCCGTTAAGTGGCTAACGGCAGACCTTTGTCGTCCGCCGCTGACGGCAAAATTTCTCTGGTCTTTGCCGTCCGCCGTATGATGTCATCTACACGTCACTAGATGGCAGGTTCTTTGCCGTCTGCCGCTGATGGCAAAGTGCAGGTTCTTTGCCGTCTGCCACGGATGGCAAAGTCTTTGCCGTCTGCCACTGTAGGCAAACTGACCAAATGGGTCAGCTCCCAGGAAGCACAGTTGGCTGCCACGTGGCTTCTTTGCCGTCCGCGGCAGACGGCAAAGAGGCCGTTGCCGTCTGTGGCAGACGGCAAAGAGCCTGCATATTGGGTTTTTTTTTCTGTTTTTTATTAAATCCCACAATTTTCACAGAAAACATATATGACATATAGATATATTTCACAGGCATTCATAAGCAAGTCCATAAGCAAATTCATGTATTTCACAGGCATTCATAAGCAAGTCCATAAGCAAGTTCCATCCGTACATATTACATAAGCAAGTTCCATCCATCATTTCATACATAAACAAGTTCCATCCATACATAAACAAGCACTCCATAGCTAAGGTGACTAGAATGAGAAGACAAGAATGAGAAGACAAGAACAAGAAGAGTAGAACAAGCACTCCATCCAGCACATAATGAAATCTGCAAAATGGCAAAATAAGAAATTTAGAAATGGATCGTTTTTTAGCTCACTTAGGTGAAATGGATCGTTTTTGAGGTAACTAAGGTGAAATGGATCGTTTTTAGCTCACTTAGGTCAAATGGATCGCATTTGAGCTAACTTAGTTGAAATGGATCGTTTTTGAGCTAACTTTGTTGAAATGGATCATTTTTGAGCTAATTTAGTTGAAATGGATCGTTTTTGAGCTAACTTAGGTGAAATGGATCATTTAAGAGCTAATTTAGGTGAAATGGATCGTTTTTAGCTCACTTAGGTCAAATGGATCGTTTATGAGCTAAATTAGTTGAAATGGATCGTTTATGAGATAACCTAGGTAAGATGGGTCATTTTGGAGTTAACCTAGGTGAAATGGGCCATTTTAAAGCTAACGTAGGTAAAATGGATCATTTAGGAGCTAATCTAGGTAAAATGGGTCATTTTTGAGCTAACTTGGATGAACTGCATCATTTATAAGCTAACCTAGGTAAAATGGGTCATTTTGGAGGAAAAGAAGCTAACTCTAGGTCATTATGGTAAGCATATTGGAGGAAATAAAGCTAAATCTAGGTCTTTATGCATTTGTTAAGCAAAACACTAGAGAAACTTACATGACCACTCACATGACCATTTGTAATCATTGGTGGAAGCGCACACAATGTAATGGAGAAAGATAACTGAGTACGTATCACTAACCTTGATGGCGAGTTGCACTGGCCGTTCACGAGGCCTTATCTCAGGAGCGGAGCTCGACTGGCACGCCTTGATCTCCGGGAGAGTGCTTGGACAACGGATAAGTCCATCTCCAATGGCTATGGAGCCATGGGACCTCCCGCCACCAGATATCATCACCAGCTCTGGATCAATGGGACCCTGGCTCGGGTTAAAGTCCTCCCCTTTCCTCGCCTTCCCCTCATCTCTATATCTCACGAGCTTGTTGTGGGAGGAGATGTTGGTGAAGTTGTTTGCATCATCGAGGTCAGACTAAGAGAAAGCCTTGACTTTCTTGAAAGAGCCAGTGTGGGCCATGGCATACAGGTCGTACACGTCTGGCACCTTATCCGCCTTATTGTAGCGTGCCTGAAAGAGAGAAACAATGAAAATTAGTAATTAAAGGGCTCAAGCTAGCATGATGAATGAATTGCATGAATCATGAAGCAAACCACATACCCAGTTGCGCCCGAACTGATATAAGTTGGAGCTGCCTTGATGGTGTGGCACACCTTCCATTTGGGCACGTTTGTCCTTGGCCTGGTTGTGGAGGGCTAGCCATTCTTTTGAGCACCACTCATCGACCAACACCTCCCAACAATCCATCCGATCCGCACACCATCTCGGAGGCGCCTAAGTTAGCAAATAGAAACTTGAGCGCTACGGCTAAGAATTACTAAATGAAGGAACTTAAGTAGAAGGCCTTAAGAATTACCTTCATGTACTGCTCCTTACTCAGGAACTTATCGCGGCACGCCGGCTTGGTCTTCTTGATACCACGCAAGGCTTAGTAGTCTCGAACAGCCTGCACCCGAGCCTCGTGTCGTAAGTTCTGGAGTAGGCGCTTGCAGACGTTCTGGATAACATTTGCGCTGTCCTCCTCGTATCCCTCCTCACACCTGTAGAATGTCTGCAATCAAATGAGACAATATTGATTAGTACAATTAATAACTAGCTAGTTGAAGATTTTGAAATGTGTAAAGGAGAAATTACCCAGAACGTCCTGATCACCATGTCTGCCCTCGTGTCGCACACGACACCGTCGATAATGACATCCGGCGGGGCCGGGGCAGCCACGTAGTGCTCCCAGCTCAACCCAAGCTCTGGAAGCCGACCCTCACCAGGCAATGTGACAAACCCCGGGAAGTTTTGCCGGCAAAGAACTCCAAGGACGGAGTTGGGCCGGCGGACACTATGATGGTGGTCCCAACCCCTGCAGCATGACAAGGCCAACGCATTAGTTATTTGAAGAAACGTGAATGCAGAAGGTACAAAAATATTAAATGCACTTACGTACCTCTCCCCATCAGGGAAGATCAACCACCTCTGCTCGCGGGTCGCCGGCACGGACGGGAGCCGTGTAGCACCATGCTGGTAGACGGTGCCACCCTCCTCCTCAAGATCAGTCGGCTCCCCGCCATCATCAGCATGGCCACTCGGCTCCTCGGGCTGATCCGGCCAGGTACCCCATCCGGACGTGTGCTCCTCCGGGGTCTCGTGGGCCGAAGGCCAGTCGACCCGAGGCTCGTGGGCCCAAGACCCGTGGACCGGAGGCTCGTGGACCGGAGTCCGTGTAGCCTCCTCCTCGGACGAGTCCACCCTAGCAGTCACGTGCTCGGGTGAAACAGCTGGGGGTGGCGGCGAGGAAGGCGCCGTAGCAGTCACCCTACCTCCTCTCCCGCGACCACGTGCCCCACCTCCTCTCTTCCTACCTCGTCCCCTGCTGGGCACCGCGGTCGACGAAGAAGGGCCCGGCGGTGTGGACATACTGTCCAGCAACGCTCGGCGGAGAGGCTGAGGTTGGATCCACCCTTTTTAGGGTCGTCAGCATTGTACCGAGGCTTCGGATTATGCAAATGACGATTTTTGGCTTCGTAGTGTGCTGTCACGAAGTTTGCCGCCTCCTCAGTGATGAATGCCTCAGCCATCGATGCTTCAATTCTACGTTTATTTTTACATTTTTGTCGAAGCGTCTTCTGCATCCTCTCAGTTGGGTAGCACCAACGATTTTGCACGGGCCCCCCCAATCTTGCCTCGGTCGAGAGATGCAAAATCAAATGTTGCATTGGATTAAAGAAGCCCGGTGGAAAGATCTTCTCTAACTTGCAGATCAACTCCGGCGCCAACTCTTCCATTTCTTCTAGCACGCTAGGCGATAGTTCTTTCGCACAAAGAACACGGAAGAAATAGCTGAGTTCTGCCAGTACTAGCCATTCATCCTCAGGGATGAAGCCACACAACATCACCGGCATTACCCGCTCAATCCATATGTGCCAATCATGACTCTTGAGACCAAATATCTTCAATTTATCAAGACTGGCTCCCCTCTATAGATTCGCTGCATACCCATCGGGGAACATCAACTACATTTTCACCCACAAGATAATTTCCCTCATAGCTGGCTTTCCAAGATTGAACCATGCCTTTGGCTTCGTCCAGTTCTGCTTTCCTTTCGGTTCTTTCATGTTTTGTAACGGCCTATCACATAGCGCCTCCAGATCGACTCTAGCCTTAGTATTATCCTTTGACTTCCCATCTATGCCGAACAATGTACCAAAAAGTGCCTCGGCGATATTCTTCTCAGTGTGCATCACGTCGATGTTGTGTGGGCAAAGGAGGTCTTTGAAGTAAGGCAGATCCCATAAGCATGTTTTGTGAGTCCAGGCGTGCTTAGAATTATACCCCTTGAAGTACCCTGGACGCTCTGGATCTGGCTCAAGAGCGTTTAACTGATCCATGGTCTGTTGGCCTGTCAATGCAGGTGGTGCAGAGTTTTTGACAACTCTACCTCTGATGAAGTTCTTCTTGTCTTTCCTGAACTTATGGCGAGGATTCAGGAACTGTCTATGCATGTCGAAGCAAGAAAACTTGCGACCGGCCTGAAGCCAACGAAACTCAAGAGCTCCCTTGCATGTGGGGCACGGGAACCTTCCATGCACACACCAGCCAATGAATAGCGCATACGCCGGCAAGTCATGCGTCAAGTACATGTACCAGACACGCATTATGAAGTTCCGTTTGCTATAGGCATCGTATGTCTTGAACCCATTATCCCAGGCTTCTTGCAATTCGTCCTTAAGCGGTTGCATGTACACATTCATATTTTTCCCCGGATAGTTGGGCCCTGGAATTATCAACGTCAGGAAAATGTTCTTTCTTTGCATAATCTGTCCGGGGGGGAGATTGAGTGGAAAGACAAATACGGGCCAACAACTGTATTGGGCTGCCGTCATACCAAACACACTGAACCCATCCGTGTTGATGCCGACTCGAGGATGCCTCGGATCTGCCGCTTTGTCACCATGTAACTCATCAAACTTTTTCCACGAAACACCATCCGATGTGTCTACAATCATCAGATTCCCATCTGCATCTAGTTCCGTTCTTTTGCCCGTTTTGTGCCATGTCATCTGTCTGGCCGTCTCTTCGACCATGAAAAGACGTTGAAGTCTTGGTACGATTGGCATATACCGAAGAACACTAACGGGGATTTTGGTCTGTGTCTTCTCACCCATACCGTTGTCTACCACAACATACCTGGAAGACTTGCAAATGGGACAATAGTTCAAGTCCGCATAGTCAAGCCTAAACAAGACACATCCTTTCTCACAGGCATGTATCTTATCATAGGGCATCTTCAGTGCACGGAGGATTTTGTCCGACTGGTACAGGTTTGCAGGCATTACATGGCCTTTGGGTAGAAAGCGTCCAAATACTGTCATCATTGCATCGTAGCATTCTCTGCCCAAGTTGAACTGAGCCTTCAGAGCCATTACTTGTGAGATGGCATCCAACTGACAAAGCTCAGTGTGCTCATGGAGCGGACGTTTTGAAGACTCCAACATTTCATTGAAGGCCTTTGCAGATTCCTCCATCTCCTCGCCCGAATCCCGAGCATCATCAAAGTCTTGCACCATGTTTTCCATCCCGGTACCATGCTCGTCGGTGCGACGACGATCCACCTCAGCTCGGTCACGTTGGGCAGACTCACCATGAAATGTCCACACCGTATAATCGGGCGTAAAACCACTCTTCTGCAGGTGTTTGCCCATTTCAGCCTCTGTCCTCTTTTCCCAATTGCCGCACCGTAAACAGGGGCACCAGGTTTTCCTCTGGCCATTTGCAAATGCGGTTCGCACAAACCCCTTGGTTTTTGTGAACCATTCAGTGCTCCATTTGTTCTGACCAGTGTGACCGGTGTACATCCACGCACGATCACTCATCTTGACTTTCAGAGCTACTAGACACACAACAAATATATATATATAATTCACCATGTATATATTCATCAGTTGATCTACTTTGTCAATTTTATTACGTCCATGCAACCTACACTCTAATAGGTAATGATAGGTCCTAATCCCACCCGAGTATGTTTAGATTGGGTTCACTTTCCCATGCTATGCTCCGGATCCTACGCAAAATTTCGGCAACACCTCCCCGCTGTTCTCCTGATACACGTCTCTGCAATAAACAGAGAGGATGTGTACCCGGAGAACAACAGGGGAGGCACTGACGAAATTTATGCGTCGGATCCGGAGCAAAGCATATGGGAAAACGAACCCAATCTAAACATACTCGGGCTGTCCATGGATAGCGTTGGACAATTCGAAAGAATCAAGGTTTTAATATGCAAATGCATGCATATTTATAACTATGACGCTTTCGAACGGGAGACACATATTGGTTACGCATACTGATGATTCAAGACACATATGTAGCTAGCTATCAAGTTTCATCGGAATAGATCAAATAATTAATGGGGGAGGAGGACATGTCATTTGTGCTCACCCACGAACGAAGGGGCAGAGCTCGTCAAACGCACGGCGAGGTCGTCGAACACCAAACCTCGCAGCGATGAAACAACTGCACATTTAAAACTACCCGATCAACACAATTATATATATATGATGTTTTTCATAACAAAATCGAAAGATATATGACCTAACTAATAATTCACAAATATATGACCCCGTCGGCTTCTGGAAGGCCAAAGAACACCTTTTCGGGAGGTATCGGGGGTCGGGGTGTCGTGTCGGTCTCGGGGTGCCGTGTCGGGGTCGGGGTCTCGGGGTCGGGGTGTCGGGTCGGGGTGCCGTGTCGGTGTCGGGGTCGGGGTGTCGGGTCAGGCTCGGGGTCGGGGTGTCGGGGTCGGGGTCGGGGTCGGGGTATCGGGGTCGGGGTGTCGCCTCCTCATCCTCCTCCTCCTCCTCCTCTCCTCTTTCTTCTTCTTCTTCTTCTTCTTCTTCTTCTTCTTTCTTTCTTCTCCTCCTCCTCCTCCTCCTCCTCCTCTCCTCTTTCTTCTTCTTCTTCTTCTTCTTCTTCTTCTTCTTCTTCTTCTTCTTCTTCTTCTTCTTCTTCTTCTTCTTCTTCTTCTTCTTCTTTCTTCTTCTCCTCCTCCTCCTCTTCTTCTTCTTCTTCTTCTTCTTCTTCTTCTTCTTCTTCTTCTTCTTCTTTCTTCTCCTCCTCCTCCTCCTCCTCCTCCTCCTCTTCTTCTTCTTCTTCTTCTTCTTCTTCTTCTTCTTCTTCTTCTTCTTCTTCTTCTTCTTCTTCTTCTTCTTCTTCTCCTTTTTCCTCTTCTTAAACCTACCACTAAGTAACCTAAAACAAAACTAAAACTAAACTAAAAGTAATCTAAACTAAAAATATAAAACTAAACTAAACTAAATCTAAAACTAAACTAAAAGTAATCTAAAACTAAAAATCTAAAACTAAAAAACTAAACTAAAATAAAAAAACAGAATAAAAAGAGGAGAAGAGGGGTGGGGCTCACCTGCGGCAGGGGTGGGGCGCTCGCCGACGGAGGGGCGTCGGAGGGGCGCTCGCCGACGGAGGGGCGGCGGGGGCGCCGCCGACGGAGGGGCGGCGGGGTGGCGCTGGCCGGGCGGAGGGGTGGGGGCGACGGGGCGGCGCCGGGCGGCGGGTGGGGGGCGACGGGGCGGAGGGGGCGACGGGGCGGAGGGGTGGGGGCGGAGGGGTGGGGGGGCGGCGGGTGGCGGGGCGACGGGGCGGCGGCGGGCGGCGAGGGCCGGGGGCGGCGGCGGGCGGCGGTGGCGGGCGGGCGGGATGTGCACGGTGGCGGGGCGCGTCGGGGAGGAGAGAGAGGAGAGAATAGAGAGTAACGGGAGGGGGGGTACGGGCCGTTAGGTAATCGGCTCTTTGCCGTCCGCTAATCTTTGCCGTCCGCCTTTTCGCCTCTTTGTCTGCTAGCGGACGGCAAAGAGCGGGTTGATGGCAAAGAGCTTCTTTGCCGTCTGCCATTTCTTTGCCGTCCGCTTTTTGGTAGCTGATGGCAAAGAGCTTCTTTGCCGTCAGCTAGCAGACGTCAAAGAGCTGGCAGATGGCAAATTAGCTGATTCCAGTAGTGATGGTGACTGTCATCTACTGAAGATAGCAATTTGTCGAGTTCCCAACCGCTCTAGGAATTACAAGAACTATCAAGTTGTTGCTATCTTCGACAAGCTTGTTGCCATCCTTCGTGGTTCGATTGGATGGATATTGCTCAAAAATCAGTTTCTATACACGGATGTGTACTGTGATGCAATTGAATACGAGGATCTTATGTTTTCTGCCACCATTGGTGGCACTGTTTTTGCATGGGATCCTCGTAGTTTCGGTACGTTTGTCTTTCACCGTAATTATAATTGTTTCATCCACATGCATGCGGGTTAGCAAGTTTCCCTTTACTAATTAACCTTCTTCTTGTGTTTCCAAGGTCCTGTGAACATTCCACCACATATACTTGAAAAAATTTATAAGCAAGGGGGAGATGACGATGGTGATGATCACGAGCATGAGGAGGAGCAGAACTTATATACTCAGTGGCGCCTGGCAACTAATTCCGATGGATCACCTCTTCTTGTCTGTATACAGTGCACTCAGACTGTTACTACTGAGGAAGCAGGTGTTGTCTCCCATGGTCGCCGTCTCCTGACCTATTCCAACACCCGTTGCATGGTATTCAGGACGAATACTAGTGTGCTAGCGCAAACACCTTCTCCCTGGTTCAGTATTGATAGTCTTGGAACAAACTCGCTCTTCCTTGGACCAAACTATCCAATGACGGTGAAAGGCGATCCAGCTGCTGTTGACACAACGTTACTACCATTTATGAGAAGTAATTGTATCTATACCTCGGACATTTCGGTGGTTCCCTACCCTGGTCCTGATATATGCCGCTTCAGCCTGGATGATCAGTCCTCCGTTGCTCTCGATATTGACAATAGCTCGCCCTTCCCAGAGCACCTATGGTTCAAAGCAAGCGTTTCCAATGCCGAGGATTGGTTGAGTTGAAGTTCATTTTATTGCTTGTTATTTGTTGTGTGATGAAAACTTTAGTATTTGCTAGAATGTTTTGTTGGAAATAATCTATAATCCAACATGTATCCTCGTTGTCGTTGTGTGTTGATGACTTGTTGTATTTAATGAATGACATTTCAGTTGCGAATGCATGTCATAGACTCAATTTGTGAATGGTTTTCGAGTCACTTCTTGGAGTGTGAGTACCGTAGTAGTATAGCCAGCATCCGGTTAGTATATGAAGTTGCCACATCACATAGAGCCAACCTAATATTGGAGTATGCTAGCCCTCCACCGGCGCGCCGCTTCAAATGGCGGAGGAAGTGAGAGGTCGCGTCACCTTGTGTCCAGATCTGAGATGCCACGTGTACCAGATGAATGACTCCAAGTTCGACCACCGTGATGCTAGGTGCGAGCCAAGGAACACTGTTGGAGAGACCCCCCTCATAATTTTCCTACATTGTCGATGACGAGGTGCCTATGGTGACTTCGTAAATTTCAAGATGATAGTGCCGTGCGTGTGTGCGTTCATAGGGGCGAGTGTATGCGCGTGTATATGAGCGCTTGCATCTGTACTGTGTAAAAAACGTAAATGCGTGTCAAAAAGAGACTAGTCAGTATACTCAATATTGTGCACCTCGGAGAGGAAAACAATAGAACTAGTACGTATTTATTTACGGTGCAGATTCACTCATTTTGCTCCATATGTACTCCGTCTCGGTGTAGTCTAGTCACTTGTTGAAATCTCTAGAAGGGTAAATACTCCTTTGTGGTTTACAGGGCTATACTAGCAAGTAGTTGTACGTACTAGTACAATAGTGGGCTCACATAGCAATTTTGTCTCATGCAAGAGCCTGGCTATATGCGTGCTCCAATGTTCGCAACTGCAACGTTCGGTTTACGCTTGGCTCTTCGCCTCTTCGAGAAGACGAACAATGATGTTACTACTACTGCTTCTATAGTGTCGAATCCACTACTGCATGTCCGTCCACCGCGAGCGGGACAGATAGCTTGTTGTAGAAGTACTACTAAGCAAAAGCATGTCCTCGTTTGCGAGCAACCGCGCGCATGGGTGAGGGAGGAGGCGTGTAGTAAAATCAAGCTTCTCCTCGTTGTACGAGTTGACGCGACACATCATAGCACTGGCCCCACATGCTTGCCTCTAAACTTGGCTGAAAGACCCGCACTGTACAATATATTTGCTACAACCTCGAACATTTACCCACCACAAATTAAAATATATGTGGTCGTATGCATCGTTCTGATGCAGAGGCCGGGGAGTCCCCCCTTTTCGAAAAAAACAAATTAAAATATATATTCCTGTCTTGACCAGATGAGCGTGCAAACTACAATCACGAGGGTGTCAGGTAGGGCCAGAAGACTATTTTATTTTTTTAAAAAAAACTTTGAGACGGTCACATAGCATGGAGCCGACCCCAACGATTTTAAGCTTACAGGCACGGTACACGCTATCCTAGACTACTCTACACATGAAACTGCCACACGAGCGTCCGGGCTGTGCTTGGCTCTTCGCCTCTTCGGGAAGTCGAACAATGATGGAGTACTACTGCACTGGAGGAGTACTACAGTACGCTTCTGGCCATCTGACACCGATTGAACTGCTGCATGTCCACCGCGTGCGGGAGGGAGAGCATGTAGCGAAAGCTTCTCCTAGTCTTGCCAGCCACCACGCTCATGGGAGAGGGAGGGACGCTCCTGCCTTTGCGTGTATGACAGGTGGGCCCGACAGGTGTGTGGCCAACCTGTCATACAGCCAAAGGCAGGTGCAGTTAAGTCCGCGAGGGAGAGGATAATCAAACTTCTCGTTGATGTACGAGTTGACGCAACACATCAAAGCACTGCACTCGATATATTTCAATAATTTGTGTTTACCGATGCATTAATTACAACGCATCCATGCATGCCGTGACTCTCCTTTTGATACTTGCATGTGTTGATTTAATGCACCTTGAAGTAGTATAAAATATGTGACGGTAAAGCTTTGTAATACCCCGGCCCAAGTCGAGAGATGGTTGTGCATGAGGAGGGCGAGATCATGCAGACCGAACAGGACCCGACCGTGGAGCTCTCTAAGGTCTCGATGGACCTCACCGTGCTCCACTGCCCCTTGTGCCTCCGCCCCTTGAATTGTGGTTTCTCAACGAGTTGTTCTGAACTTCTTGTGAATTGTGGTGGTTTTCAGTAATCGTCCTTATATATTCATCAGTCTTGCTATAAGTCGCAGTAGATGCTATATAGGTCCGTCGGATCTTACATCAAGATCCGTGCTTTCAGATTTTCTTTTTTCTCTCTTAAATCTCAGTCGAGTGAGACATAGCCACGCCATTAAACAGAGGCTCGGGCGCCATTAATGGAGACCTTGGGAGAGAGGTGGACGGTAGATGGAGGTCAAAGGGCTCTCCTCCCGATAAGCACGCGCAGGGGTCTGATCGCACGCCTCTCATACTCAAATAGCTACCCTGCACGGTGCCTCCTAGCTAATAAAAAATGGGGACGCGTGGCGGCACGTAAATGGTACTAGTAAGTAGAACGCCCACGGTTTCAACAATACTTGTGTTTCCGATTGTAACGTGACAGCACTTGTTCCAAAATGACTTTGTTGATTGTTAATGTGTGCGCCTTCACAAATCGGACTGCAAATTTACCACAACATGTTGGTGCCATGTCATGGCACCAAGCCAAGTTTCATTATTTTCATGCGTGTTTTGGATTTACAGGAACTAAAAAACTAAGTTTCTCAATGTTTCCAACCCTGCCACGACGCCCAGAATTTTGAATTTCATTCACATTTCTTGCATGGAACCTAGAAATTTACCCGAGGACACACATGTGATTTTTCAACCAACTTTGGTGCACTCGAACATGTGCTTGTATTTCAAATTTGAATTATGCACACAAAGGTGACACGTTCCCTTCCAGAACCACGAGCCTTCTTGAGAGAAGCTCCGATTTGCAAGAAGCTTATACCAAAATTTGTTCCTATTCGGCCAATTTTTTTTACCACGGCATGGTACTACCATGACATGACACCATGCCAAGTTTCATGATTTTAAAACCAAGTTTCTCAATGTTCTCGACCGAGCCACGATGCCCAGATGTTTGAATTTTATTCTCATTTTTTGCATGGGACCTACTCCCTCCTTCCATCTATATAGGGTCTAATGTGTTTTTCAAGACAGCCTTTGACTATTGACAAGATTAATAGCACATGAGATGTATACTATGAAAATTATATTATTGGAAGCTCCTTTGACATACAAATTTGAAGGTATGCTTTGTGTAAGTTGCATGTCATATACTATTTCTCTAACGTTTGGTCAAAGTTAGCCTCGAAAAATGCATTAGGACCTATATAGATGGAAGGAGGGAGTAGAAATTCACCCGAGGACACAAATGTGATTTTTCAACCAACTTTGGTGCACGGGAGCATGTGCTTGTAGTTAAAATTTGAATTATGCACATTAAATGACCAAAAACTCAATTAATGTGTAAATAAGGCCAAACGAAGCCGGAATAATTCCAAAATTTAACAGGGCACTCATGTAGTTCTATGTTGCGTTTGTAAATAAACTCAAGGGGGACAACGTATATCATTTCGCACTCAAAGGTGGCACGTTCCCTCTCAGAACCACGAACCTTCTTGAGAGAAGCTTCGGTTTGCAAGAAGCTTATACCAAAATATGTTCCTATTCGGCCAACTTTTTTACCACAACATGGTAGTACCATGACATGACATCCATGCCAAGTTTCATGATTTTCAGACGTGTTTTGGATTTACAAGAATTTTAAAACCAAGTTTCTCAATGTTCTCGGCTGAGCCACGATGCCCAGATGTTTTAATTTTATTCTCATTTCTTGCATGGGACCTAGAAATTCACCCGAGGACACAAATGTGAATTTTGAACCAACTTTGGTGCACGAGAGCATGTGCTTGTAGTTCAAATTTGACTTATGCACATTAAATGACCAGAAACTCAATTAATGTATAAAAAACGACAAACGAACCCGGAATAATTCCAAAATTTAACAGGGCACTAATGTAGTTCTATGTTGCCTTTGTTAAGAAACTCAAGGGGGGGCAGCGTATATCGTTTCACACTCAAAGGTGGCACGTTCCCTCTTAGAACAACGAGCTTCCAAATCGGCCCAATTTTTTACCACACCATGTTAGTGCCATGACATGACACCATGCCAAGTTTCATGATTTTCAGGCGAGTTTTGGATTTACATGAATTTAAAATCAAAGTTTCTCGATGTTCTCGGCCGAGTCATGACGCCCAGATGTTTGAATTTCATTCTCATTTCTTCCATGGGACCTAGAAATTCAACCAAGGACACACATGTGATTTTTCAACCCACTTTGGTGCACCGGAGCATGTGCATGCAATTCATATTTAGATTATGCACATTAAAAGTCCAGAAACTCAATTAATGTATAAAAAGGCCAAGTGAACCCAAAATAATTCCAAAATTTAACAGGGCACTCATATAGTTCTATGTTGCCTCTGTAAATAAAATCAGGGGGGAGGCAGCGTATATCGTTTCGCACACAAAGGTGACACGTTCCCTCTCGAAACTACGAGGCTTGTTGAGAGAATCTCCGGTTTTGCAAGAGGCTTATACCAAAACTTGTCCCAATTCAGCCAAAAATTATACGTATGAAAACAGGGTTTAGATTATCCCAAACATCTCGCTACCTAGACCAATAATGTACTATGATTTGAATTCAACATAAAATGGATACAAATATTTGAATTGGAGAGCGTACGGTACATGTAGTTCATAGTGAAATATGATTACTACTATATGTATGTTTTTTGTTATCAAGATAATATTTAAATTATTGTATAACTTGACAACAATCGTATTCAAATAAGGAAAATTGATTCAAATTTAGTCCAAATGGTAGACGACAATATATATGTTCACGTGGTGGAGTAAAATGTTCATATATGATGGAAGATCAAAATGTACGACTACATCAATTATAAACCGCAAGGTCACCTAACGATATATTTGAATTCAACATAACGTGGATTCAAAAATTGAAATTCGAGATCATGGCATCTGTAATCATATAAAAAGGGACATTACTCTTTCTTTGGTGGGAATTGATTTGTTTTTTGTTGTTGTTGAGGGAAGTGCGAATCGATTTGGTACGGTGCAGGGTAATCTTGTTCTCCCGATTTTTTTACATTTTTCTTGTAGTTTTTTCAATGGAATCTATAGCAATATAGTAAAAGGGCAGATGACTCTCTTGTGTCTTCTATGAATTGTTTTTTTTACACGTTAAGTTTGTTCTGCCGAACAAGGAATCCGCACATTGTTATCCCGAAATTTTCAAGCTCGAGTATCTTTTGTCTCACCTGCTTTGAAACTCCCGCTTCTTCAACCCGCGCCGCGCCTTGTTATCCCGAAATTTGGACGTGCGCGAGAACTCCCTCCTCATCCGAAATCGCTCCCGCGGCCCAGACACGCGAAATCCCCCTTCTACCCCTCAGCCGGAAATGAAGCTCCACGTCGCGGTCTCAAAACCGGTGGGGGTACGCTGGTAACTTACCCTACATTTCGGACAAGCGCGTCCCTAAGCCTGGCTCCCCCTCCCCCTTCGCCCCCCCATTCGTACACCGAGGCCGCCAAAACCCGCGAAACCCCACGCTCCTCCGTCGGCCTCCCAACCGCCGCCCAGCCCGAGACTCTTCCCCGACTACCTCGTCCACCGCAACAGCTCGCCGTCCCTCATCCACCGCACCGGATGAGGATCCGTTGTCGATCTCGTCGTCCCGCCGGATCGGTCGCCCCGTCCTCCACCTCCAAGGAGCTGCCCCGACGTTCGCCTCGTCTATCGCGCCACCTCAATCCCCACAGCGCCGTCTTGACCTGCCCCACTGGAACCGCAGCACCCTCACCAATTCCTCTGATGAAGCCGAGGCCAACTCGGCGCCACCAAGGAGGTTCTGCACTCACCGCTGCATTTTATCTTTTATTCGATCTCACGGGGCTGCCGGTGCTCGATACCGAGCAGACATGGCGTGTCTCCATCGACGGCGCCGTCGCCGGCCACATCATCCACGGCGTCTCTCCCGCATGTCGTTGCTTCCTCGGCGGCGACTTCCACAACGGCACTAGCTGCAGCTGCTCCGGCTCTCGCTCGCGCTGCGGCTCTGTTCTTGCTGTCGGTCGCGCTGCTGCACTGCTCCTGCTTTCGTTCGTGCTGCTACTCTGCTCTTGCTCTCGCTTGAGCTGCTGCTGCTGCACGACCTCCGGCAGCTACAGGAGTTGCTGCTTTAGCACTCGCTCGCGGTGCTACTGCATGACTTGCTCTCTGCTAGTGCGTTCCCTGCTCGAGCGTCTGCTGATTTAGATCACTGCTTCTCTACTACTAGTGCTCGAACGCCCTAAACATCTATTGCAATGCTCTGTTACTAGTTCAATCAGTTTCGACAGTAAAATTCAGTTTCGACTGTGAAGTTCATTTTCTTCAGTTAAGTTCAGAGTGAACAGTACTTACAGCATCTGTCGGAGCGGCCGTGGCGTGACTGATGCGTTTTACATCTAGCACTTTTTGGTGATGTATTTTACATCATCTATTGCAGATGATATTAGGGTCCCACTTCAGATTAACGTTGTCTGTCTTGTCATGCTTCAGCCTCGTCGCCGTACACCTTAGCGGAGCTGCTCCAACGATGGAACTGTCCATCACAGCGGAGCAGTACCCTCGGCGCCGTTTCCAGAGGCCTCGGATCTTCTTCCCCGCCTCCGACAGTCACACCAGCATCATCACCATCCTCCACGTCCAACCCAATGATGATGAGGTCCACAAGGCTATGCCAAAGAGGTTGTACACTCGTCGCATCACTTTGTTTCTCCATTCCTCTGTTCTTCCAATTCATGTGAGCCAAACACCTAGGTTGAATGAGATCCTATGTTTCCAAATGCTCTGTTTTGCACGTGCATTCCTATCCTATTCCTGTGTTTTTCCTGTCCCTGCGTTTATAGAATCCTCCAATTCTAAGGAGCCCTTACATATTTACTTCATTTTCAAATAGGCGTCAAAGAAAACTCTGTGTGTTATGTCCTGCTCCTGCCGTGCCGTCACCCACCCCACCTGAGGTGCACCATCGACAGAAGCGTTCACTGCAGCAGAGATCCCCCCTGCAGACTTCCTTTCGCCGCCTCAGGTCATCTTCCCCGTTGCCGGCAGCCACGCCAACTGCATTACCATCATCGACTGAGCAGATGAACCTGAGGACTACACAGTTCCGGAAGAGAGGTCACAGTCTTTCGTGTTTGCTTACGTTATACATCGGTTATTATTACCTGTTACTTTATCGTTCAATCTTGAGTTTTGAATTGCCCATGGGTCTCATATCGAGCCAGCAACGAATAGTATCTGTCTACTATCTGGTTCATCTGGGGTCTTCTATGTGATTCATGTTGGGTGGGCAACAAACAATAGATGATCCATTGTCTATCTTTTTAAACTGAAGCTATAATCTACCTGCTATCATTAGTTTTGGATCCATCCACTCGTTTGCTACCATCAGTCTTGATTTTTGCATGCACCCCTTAGGCCTTACAAAATCTAACTATTTTTTTATTATGCATGTCAGATATTGTATACAATCGTACTGAACATGTAGAGAAAAAGAGAAGACCGTTGCGTGCGAATATAATGTCATGCAGACGCCGCTCCATGGTGGGCGAAGTGGCCCCCCCTCCTGCATTTCCAGATTGTATTCCAGAGGAAGATAACTGTTCAGATGGAGATTCAGAAGGAGCCGACCACGCCTGTTTACCACCTGAGGTGTTTGCTATAACTTGGCATGCTGATGTTGGTCATATCATGCATATGGCGCCTTGTATTGCTTACATTATACATCTTATATGTCATCATCTTAGTTTAGATTTGCTTTATGTGAATGCCACCTGTTTGGTTTCTATATCATACTCCCACCATTCCTAAATATTTGTCTTTTTAGAGATTTCAACAAGTGACTACATACGGAACAAAATGAGTGAATCTACACTCTAAAATGTGTCTATATAAATCCGTATGTGGTAGTCCATTTGAAATCTCTAAAAAGACAAATATTTAGGAACGGAGGGAGTATATGGGAATTATGCAATGCCATCTTCTTTAGCCAGGCATCATATACGTGAATCAGCTAATGCCATCCTGTTTAGCCAGTCATCGTATATGTGAATTATATTGTGCCATATCTTTTTTCATAATGTATTCCATTTGTCAACAATGTTTATACATTCATCTACTCTTCCTGTGCATCAGCCATTTGAGTCGGTCATGGGAAAATCTGGAGTGAAAACAAGGTCTTCTGAGCAGTCGGTGCTACCTGTCGATGCAGATTTCTTGCTGGTTACAGATAGCTCCTCAGAGGAGGATTCAGAGAGAGATGACCAGTCGTATCCCCCCCCCAAGGTGCATGCTCTAACTTGGCTGGGTTATATTGCTCATATCATGCATATGGTGTCTTGCATTGCCATGCCATCAGCTTAGATTAGACATGCTTTGTGTGAATGCCTCCTGTTTGCTTTCTATATCAGATATGTGAATTATGCAATGCCATGTTTTTCAGCCAGTTATCATATATGTGAATTATGCACCGCCATGGAGCCAGGCATCATATATGTGAATTATCTCATGCCATCTTTGTTTTCATTACGTATTCCATTTGTCGACAATCTGTGTATATTGAACTACTCTTCATGTGTATCAGCCATTTGAGCCGGTTATGGAAAAATCTGGAGTGAAAACAAGGTCTTCAGAGCACGCAATGGTACCTGTTGAAGCATATATCTCGATGGTTACACGGAGCTCCTCAGAGGAGGATTCAGAGACATATGACCAGTCCTATATCCCACCTGAGGTGTATGCTCTAAGTTGCAATGTTTATATTTCTCATATGATGCATATGGTCTCTTGCATTGCTTAGTTTAGACATCATATGCACAATATTGAATTCTATCTGCTTAGTTTAGAGATAATACATGCGAGTGCCAGCTGCTTAGTATATGAATCAATTATGTCAATTATATCATGCCATCCTGTATACTTAGACAACATGTATGTGAATTATTTCATCCCAACCTATTTTAGAAAGACATCATATAGTTTTGTCATGTCATCATGTTTAGGTACTCATCATATGTTGAATTATGCAATTATATCATGTTAAGTTATCCATCATATATCTGAAACTGTGTCATGCTATCCTGTTGAGTTAGGCATCATATATGTGAAATTGTGTCATGCTGTCCTGTTTGGTTAGACAACATATATGTGAATTACCACATCTGTCTATCATACAATGTCTGTACGTTCAATTTCTTTTCTTGTTTATCAGCCATTTGAATTGGAGGGGGTGATGGCAGTATCTAAGGGAGCAAAAACCCATTCTTCACAAAACACAGTGCTACCCGTCGATGCAGATAGAACCATGGTTGTACTGGCCCACAAACTAGCCCCACCACACATAATCGAGACTCTTCCAGATTGCACACTTACACCGTTGGGTAGAGAACCAGCTACAACCCATCTAACCGCAACCCCAGCGGATAGTAACCCACTTATAGTTGACAAAGCACCATGTCCACCACAGAGCACCCCACACGAGCAGTTTGTAAAGCTACTGCAGTGCCCAAAGCACGAAGACCACCACAGCTAACCCAAACTCCACGTTTAAAGCAGAAGAGCAACTGTTCTCAGGTCAGATTCCGTAGCTATGGTCCATACTCCTTTGCTGTTGCATCACTGTATTTACTCATACCAACTACTTTCGAATTTGAAGGATCCAATTGAAACTCCAATGGCGCAACAGGTATGTTTTAAACCTATTGCTTTAACTGGATTGCTGTTCTAACTTGTTGCTCTATGTTGATTTCAGTTTAAGTTGTATAAACAGTTATGTTCTCATGTGATGCACATTACAAGTGCTGCCAATGCTGTGTAGTTTCTCACACTTATATTCTGTCTATGCTGCTGTGTCTTAAAAATATATGAGTTGAACTGTGTCTCTATCTTGATTAGGGAACATAAACTAGAATGATATGGACAATATAATGACCATAGTATATAGATATATGTTTGTTTCATGCTGTTATCCTGTCCACCTTACTACTGAACCGGTTTACCAAAATGAGTTTCGTATACTACAAGCTAAACCTGTGATGTGTCTGCTTGTTTCTCTTGTAGTATGCAAACATAATATTGGAGAAGAGCACCCCACTATGCAATGGTAGAGAAAGTAATGCAGATAAGGTTCAAGATAGTGAGACAACCCTGTTGGTCTCCAAGAAAGGTGATAGAAACGATCTTGTAGACAGTGAGAAACCCAATAGTCCTGCGTTGATGTAGTGTTCGAGTTACTGGCCAGTACCGCTGGCACAAGCTCTTCGAACTCGCTGCCTGAATCACTTCGGCTTCTTCAGTCTCAGCTACAAGCTGAAAGGCATCAGTCAGCTGTGCTGCGGCAAGAAGCCGAAGGACTGAGGAAGTCCCTGCAGAATTCAGATGCGTACTTTCTTGTGCAGCAGCAAGCGCTGGAGGATTTAAGCGCCAAACAAGAGAAAGTTAATAAGCTTGCTAAGCATCTTGCCAGCATTATGGGTACCCAGGATATTGTTTCTTGAACTCTTCTGAAGTGGTTTTAGTTCTGGACTTGTTTTGCTGCGGCATTTATATGCTGCTTTATTCCCTATATTTGCACTGGTGGTGAACTTTGATGCCCAGTGGATGTAATATGTGTAATAGCCGTGATAGCCTAGCATAAGTTGCTTGCTTATTTATTTCCTTGTTGTCTTGTTTATTTGTTTGCTTGTAGTCAGTGCAGTTCTTTTTCCGCGGTTTGCTAGTGGCTGCAATAACCTATTTTTTAAAACTAGGCCACAATAACCATGGGCTAATATTTACTGTAGTGACACTGGGCCTCCTACGGGCCGTAGAAACAGTGGGCCTTCTACGGGCCGTAGAAACAGTAGGCCTTCTACGGGCCGTAGAAATAGTAGGCCTTCTACGGGCCATAGAAACAATGGGCCTTCTACGGGCCGTAGAAACAATGGGCCTTCTATGGGCCGTATCATCAATGGGCCTTATACGGGCAATATGATTGATTGGCCAAACATGGGCCAATAACAGGCCGCATTATGGCCGTAAACGGGCTAGAGTTGGAATCGTCCGTTCATGGGCCGACCATAACACGTCATCGTTAATAGGCCGTATTTGATGACGCTATGAAAACGGCCCAACGTATTAACGGACCACAAACGGGCTGACTGTAACCACGGCTGAATTTGGCCCACAAGCAAAAAATGACAGTAACGGGCCGTAAGTAAACGAATGCTGGAAATGAGCCCAAGAATAAATGGGCTCTGAGAAGGCCGAAAGATAATATGGGCTGGAAACGGCCCAACGGAATAACGGGCCGTTAATGGGTATAAAGTGATACACTGTTCATTACGGGCCAGTTTCACCACGGGCCGTTAATGGGTGTAAAGTGATACACCGTTCATTACGGGCCAGTTTCACCACGGGCCGTTAATAGGCCAAGAGTTACATAGGGCCTCATATGGGCCGAAAGACGTCATGGGCCATACATGGGCCAGAACTGAAAATGGGCTGGAATCATATTGGATGGCCCAAATGACGCTACTGGGCCTAATTCGGATAGGGCGTAACAGGCCTTGGGTTAGCGGGCTGTAAATGGGCTATATGCGAACATGCCGTTAACAGGCTTTCCATGGGCCGGCCCGCCACCTTTTGACCAAGTCAAACGGGCCGGCCTTTTCACAGGAATGGGCCTCTGTTGGGCCGTGCCACATGTCGACGTATCATACGCGCCTTCTGTCCAATGAGTGGATGACATCTGTCCCAACGATGAGCCGACACGTGTTTCCTCCAGCCAATGATGATTTTACACGTGGAAAATCCCCATTGGTCGGGGCTGTTAACGGGTTATCGGATCCAAACCCGACCCGATAGCTTAACGGCGTTCCGTTACGGTGGATGCCACGTGTGGGTCACCCTTGACGAAAGCACTTCTGTGACGCGCAATTTATCATCATGGAAGTGGACACTTCCGTGATGATAATTTTGGAAATGTCATGGGACACTTCTACGACAACATAGGTATGACTATCTTGATTCTGTCATAAATTTTTCATGGATGTACATGCATGACAAAAAACGCGACCTACTGTGACAAACACGTATCATCACGGAAGTGTATTTTTTTGTAGTGTATCTAAGCACATGTGCATTGGGAGAGGTCTAATACATATATAGCTAGTAAAATTCTCAACCTAGAACGATGCGCATGCCCTGTAAACTGAGACGGAGGAAGTAGCATTTTGTGAAATACATGCAATGAATGTGAGCTTAAAATATGTTGGTTTTAAATATAAACAATAACTTGTTCCCTGCCGCTAGACATTTTTCCTCGAAAGCGGACCCAATTGCACATCACTTGTGTTACAAGAATCGCCAAGATAGTGTCGTCCAACAACGAAAACAAGCAAAGTAGCAAAGGTTGTGGATGGCAATGCTATGATCATAATGAATATTTCTAAATGTGACAATTTTTCTATTGAAATGTAGATAAGAGTGTCATCAGTGATAAGCAACAGACCTATCATCGTGCATGTGGACTGTGATATGTATTCCAAAATTTGTGATACAATCGGGGATGCTGTAGGATCGAAAGTATGTCTAGAGGTGGGGTCATTAGACTACTTGACTAAATAAAAATCTAGCCTTTTCCCAATTTTAGTTGTGGGTAGATTTTAGCAATTCGAACAAGTCAAGTAATCTTCCTACAGATGCAATTCTAAGAGTATAGCGGTGGAAAGTAACACATTGCATATGCAGTTAAAGGAAGGGTTTGGAGAGTGCAACACAATAGAGACACGGAGATTTTTGGCATGTTTCCGATAGGTGGTGCTATCGTACATCCACGTTGATGGAGACTTCAACCCACGAAGGGTAACGGCTGCGCGAGTCCACGGAGGGTCCACAAAGAAGCAACGTTGTCTATCCCACCATGGACATCGTCCACGAAGGACTTCATCACTCAGGTAGATCTTCATGATGTAGGCGATCTCCTTGCCCTTATAAACTTCTTGGTTCAACTCCACATCTCTTGACAGAGGCTCCTAAGCGACACCTAACCAATCTGGAAGACACCACTCAAGGTAATAGACGGTGTGTTGATGATGAACTCCTTGCTCTTGTGCTTCAAATGATAGTCTCCGCAACACTCAACTCTCTCTCATAGATTTGGATATGGTAGAAGGGAGATTTGAGTGAAAAGCAACTTGGGGAAGGCTAGAGATCAAGATTCTTGTGGCAGGATTGGAATGCCTTGATCTCAACACATGAGTAGGTGGTTCTCTCTCAGAGAATGAATGGTAGAAGTGTATGCACGTTCTGATGGATCTCTCAGAAATGAAGAGGGGGTGGAGGGGTATATATAGACTCCACACAAAAATCCAACCGTTACACACATTTGACCCAACTCGGTGAGACCGAATAGAAGAACTCGATGGCACCGATTAGTTCAAACAGGTAAATGTTAGGAATCTCGGTGGGACCAACTATAACAACTCGGTGAGACCGATGTGCAAGGGCTAGGGCAAAACATCATCTCGGTGGCGCTGATTGCATGAACTCGGCGGGACCGAAATTAGCAAAGAGCAAACAGAGAGTCAGTCAAGCAAACTCGGTGTGACCGATTGCTCATTTCGGTGAGACCGAAATGTTACAAAGGGAAATAGAGAGGTTGCAGGGCCATCTCGGTGAGACCGAGATCCGTATCGGTCGGACCGAACTGTTAGGGTTTCTGGCAGTGGCTATGTCAAGTGAACTCGGTGGATCCGGGTAGGAAATATCAGTGTGGCCGAGTTGGAGTTTAAGGTTTTGACATATTTGGATGGAAAGAGTGGCTGAGGGTTTTTGGAGCAATATCACTAAGCACTTAAGCAAATAATCCATTAAGCAACATCTGGATTTTTCTATTCCCGTGAAAAGCAAAGGAAGGCAAGTCTTTCCAAAGGAATACGTGAAGCCATTCCTCTGAGTCGAATGGCCTGGTAGGAAGTTTTTCCCAAGGAGCGCAAGCATGTACGATTCCTTCAAAATTCCTACGAAGCGAACGCACCCTAGGTTCATGGTCTAGGAGCAGGAAAGTACATGTCCATCTTTGTGATATTCTCATATAAATAAGCATAATACTATGTATAGAATCCCTCAATTGTGTAGACAGGTCATCAAGTAATGGTTAGTAATTCATAATTCTGCTTCACCTTTTAGTTAATGATCCGCTTTTAAGTGTTTGTTGCCAAAGTGAGCATCAAATTGCAGGAATCTCAATATTTTTTCTATATTTCTCGCAAGGCTCTTGTACGATAGACATTTTTGCTTTGTCATAAATGAATTAGTTCCATGCTCTGACAGCAACAGAATGTTGCTAGGTGGAGGAACATCAGCATTGATGCCAAGATTATCTGACATCTTGCTGTAGTATTGTCTTAATTGGATATGTTTACAGTTCTAAAATCAATGTTCATCAGCAGCCAGCCTTCTAACTAAAAAGTATTTTCGCAAGGGCTTCCCTGCACTGGTACGCTCTCTCGCTGGTACACGATTTGTTCAATTCATTTATATCCATTTATTCAATCCATTTATAGCCTGTAGCAACACACGGGCGTTCTACTAGTTAAGTGTAGTAGACACCCCGCTCAAAAAATAGCGTAGTAGACAGTTCCTCGCCATCCGTCGGTGCAATGTCCGTTCGTCTTGACTCCGATCGGGTCCCAAGTGCCAGATGGGTTTTCTCCCGGGCAATAATAAAGTTGTTATTTATATTTCCTTATATCATGATCAATGTTTATTATTCATGCTAGAATTGTATTAACCGGAAACTTAGTACATGTGTGAATACATAGATAAACAAAGTGTCACTAGTATGCCTCTACTTGACTAGCTCATTAATTAAAGATGGTTAAGTTCCTAGCCTTAGACATGAGTTGTCATTTGATTAACGGGATCACATCATTAGAGAATGATGTGATTGACAAGACCCATCTGTTAGCTTAGCACGATGATCATTTAGTTTGTTGCTATTGCTTTCTTCATGACTTATACATGTTCCTATGACTATGAGATTATGCAACTCCCGAATACTGGAGGAACACTTAGTGTGCTATCAAATGTCACAACGTAACTGGGTGATTATAAAGATGATCTACAGGTGTCTCCGATGGTGTTTGTTGAGTTGGCATAGATCGAGATTAGGATTTGTCACTCCGATTGTCGGAGAGGTATCTCTGGTCCCTCTCGGTAATGCACATCACTATAAGCAAGCAATGTGACTAATGAGTTAGTTGCGGGATGATGTATTATGGAATGAGATTGAACTAGGTATTGAGATACCGACGATCGAATCTTGGGCAAGTAACATACCGATGACAAAGGGAACAACGTATGTCGTTATGCGGTTTGACCGATAAAGATCTTCGTAGAATATGTGGGAACCAATATGAGCATCCAGGTTCCGCTATTGGTTATTGACCGGAGATGAGTCTCGGTCATGTCTACATAGTTCTCGAACCCATAGGGTCCGCACGCTTAACGTTCGATGACGATCGGTATTATGAGTTTATGTGTTTTGATGTACCGAAGGTTGTTCGGAGACCCGGATATGATCACGGACATGACGAGGAGTCTCGAATGGTCGAGACATGAAGATTGATATATTGGAAGGTTATGTTTGGACACCGGAAAGGTTTCGGATGAGTTCGGGCATTTTCCGGAACCCCCGGGAGGCTTAATGGGCCTACATGGGCTTTAGTGGAAGAGAGAGGAGGCGGCCAAGAGGAGGGGCGCCCCCCAAGCCCTATCCGAATTGGGAGGGGCGACGGCCCCCCTTTCCTTCTTCTCCTCTTCCCCTTCCTTCCCCCTCCTATTAGGACTAGGAAAGGGGGAACCTACTCCTAGTAGGAGTAGGATTCCCCCCCTTGGGGGCGCACCATGAGGCCGGCCGGCCCCCTCCTCCCCTCCTTTATATACGGGGGAGGGGGCACCCCATAGACACACAAGTTGATTGTTTTAGCCGTATGTGGTGCCCCCCTCCACAGATTTCCACCTCGGTCATATCGTTGTAGTGCTTAGGTGAAGCCCTGCGTCGGTAACTTCATCATCACCGTCATCAGCCGTCGGGCTAACGAAACTCTCCCTTGGCCTCAGCTGGATCAAGAGTTCGAGGGACGTCACCGAGCTGAACGTGTGTAGATCGCGGAGGTATTGTGCGTTCGGTACTTGATCGGTTGGATCGCGAAGACGTTCGACTACATCAACCGCGTTACTTAACACTTTTTGGTCTACGAGGGTACGTGGACACACTCTCCCCACTCGTTTCTATGCATCTCCTAAATAGATCTTGCGTGATCATAGGAATTTTTTTGAAATACTGTGTTCCCCAACAGTGGTATCAGAGTTAGGTTTATGCGTAGATGTTATATGCACGAGTAGAACACAAAGAGTTGTGGGTGATAATAGTCATACTTCTTACCAGCATGTCATACTTTGATTCGGCGGTATTGTTGGATGAAGCGGCCCAGACCGACATTAGATGACCACGTTCATAAGACTAGTTTTACCGCCGTGCTTCGCTCACAGGTGCCTAGTGGGTGTCAGTTTCTCTAACTTTAGTTGAATCGAGTGTGACTACGCCCGGTCCTTGTTGTAGGTTAAACAGCACACTTGACGAAAAATCGTTGTGGTTTTTGATGCGTAGGTAAGAACGGTTCTTGCTAAACCCGTAGCAGCCACGTAAAATTTGCAACAACAAGTAGAGGACGTCTAACTAGTTTTTGCAGGGTATGTTGTGATGTGATAAGGTGAAGATGTGATGATATATAAATTGTTGTATGAGATGATCATGTTTTGTAATAGTTATCGGCAACTGGCAGGAGCCATATGGTTGTCGCTTTATTGTATGAAATGCAATCGCCATGTAATTGCTTTACTTTATCACTAAGCGGTAGCGATAGTCGTGATAGCAATAGTTGGCGAGACGACAACGATGCTTCGATGGAGATCAAGGTGTCAAGCCGGTGATGATGGTGATCATGACGGTGCTTTGGAGATGGAGATCAAAGGCACAAGATGATGATGGCCATATCATATCACTTATATTGATTGCATGTGATGTTTATCCTTTATGCATCTTATTTTGCTTAGTTCGACGGTAGCATTATAAGATGATCTCTCACTAAATTTCAAGGTACAAGTGTTCTCCCGGAGTATGCACCGTTGCTATAGTTCGTCGTGCCGAGACACCACGTGATGATTAGGTGTGATAAGCTCTACGTTCACATACAACTGGTGCAAGCTAGTTTTGCACACGCAGAATACTCGGGTTAAACTTGACGAGCCTAGCATATGCAGATATGGCCTCGGAACACTGAGACCGAAAGGTCGAGCGTGAATCATAAAGTAGATATGATAAACATAGTGATGTTCACCATTGAAAACTACTCCATCTCACGTGATGATCGGACATGGTTTAGTTGATTTGGCTCATGTGATCATTTAGATGACTAGAGGGATGTCTATCTAAGTGGGAGTTCTTAAGTAATATGATTAATTGAACTTTAATTTATCATGAACTTAGTCTTGATAGTATTTGCATAACTATGCTACGGATCAATAGCTCGCGATGTAGCTCCCCGTTTATTTTTGATATGTTCCTAGAGAAAAATAAGTTGAAAGATGATAGTAGCAATGATGCGGACTTGGGCCTTGATCTGAGAATTATCCTCATTGCCGCACAGAAGAATTATGTCCTTGATGCACCACTAGGTAACACAACTATTGCTGGAGCAGATGCAGACATTATGAACGTTTGGCAAGATCAATATGATGACTACTTGATAGTTTAGTGCACCATGCTTTACGGCTTAGAACCGGGACTTCAGTAATGTTTTGAACGCCACGGAGCATATAAGATGTTCCAAGAGTTGAAATTGGTATTTCATACTCATGCCCGTGTCGAGAGGTATGAGACCTCTGACAAGACTTTGCCTACTAGATGGAGGAGAATAGCTCAAATAGTAAGTATGTGCTCAGATTGTCTGGGTACTACAATTGCTTGAATCAAGTGGGAGTTAATCTTCCAGATAAGATAGTAATTAACAAAATTCTCTAGTCACTATCACCAAGTTACTAGAACTTCGTGATGAACTATAATATGCAAGGGATGACGAAAGTAATTCCCGAGCTCTTCGCGATGCTAAAATCAGCGAAGGTAGAGATCAAGAAAGAGCATCAAGTGTTGATGGTTAACAAGACCACTAGTTTCAAGAATAGGGCAAAGGGAAAGAAAGGGAAATTCAAGAAGAATGGCAAACAAGTTGCCACTCCCGTGAAGAAGCCCAAAGATAGACCTAAGCCTGAAACTGAGTGCTTCTACTGCAAAGGGAACGGTCACTGGAAGTGGAACTACCCCAGATACTGGCGGATAAGAAGGATGGCAAAGTGAACAAAGGTATATTTGATATAGATGTTATTGATGTGTACTTTACTAGTGCTTATAGCAACTGAGGGAGTCCTGGATTAAGGGGTCCTCGGCCGTCTGGGCTGTGTAACATGGGCCGGACTGATGGGCTATGAAAATACAAGACAGAAGACTTCTTCCCATGTCTGGATGGGACTCTCCTTGGTGTGGATGGCAAGCTTGGCATTCGGATATGAAGATTCCTTTCTCAGTAACTGACTTTGTACAACCCTAGTCCCCTCTGGTGTCTATATAAACCGGAGGGTTTAGTCCGTAGAGGCAATCATAATCATACAGGCTAGACTTCTAGGGTTTTGCCATTACGATCTCGTGGTAGATCAACTCTTGTAACCTTCATATTCATCAAGATCAATCAAGCAGGAAGTAGGGTATTACCTCCATCAAGAGGGCCCGAACCTGGGTAAACATCGTGTCCCCTGTCTCCTGTTACCATCGACCTTAACGCACAGTTCGAGACCCCCTACCCGAGATCCACTAGTTTTGACACCGACAGCAACCCCTCAGTATTTGATACTCGTTCAGTTACTAAGAGTAGTAACTCGAAACAGGAGTTGCAAAATGAACAGAGACTAGTTAAGGACAAGGTGACAATGTGTGTTGGAAATAATTCCAAGGTTGATAAGATCACCATCGCACACTCCTTTTACCTTGGACAAGGGATTAGTGTTGAACCTAAAATAAATGTTATTTGGTGTTTGCGTTGAGCATGAATATGATTGGATCATGTTTATTGCAATAAGGTTATTCATTTAAGTCAAAGAATAATTGTTGTTTGTGAGCCAGATTCATTTGAGTCAGTAGATTGGACTCGGGAAATATTATACTCTCTGCGGTTGTGTGTGAGCCGGTTACGTTTCCTGTGTTCGAGAGCTGCTTTGGAGTATTCGGAGGAGGAACCCGCCTTGCAATGCCGAAGACAATCTGCGCGCTGGACACCTCGTTATTGAAGCCTGGTTCAGGGGCTACTGAGGGAGTCCTAGATTAAGGGGTCCTCGGGCGTCCGGGCTGTGTAACATGGGCCGGACTGATGGGCTATGAAGATACAAGACAGAAGACTTCTTCCCGTGTCCGGATGGGACTCTCCTTGGCGTGGATGGCAAGCTTGGCGTTCAGATATGAAGATTCCTTTCTCTGTAACTGACTTTGTACAACCCTAGTCCCCTCCGGTGTCTATATAAACCGGATTGTTTAGTCCATAGAGGCAATCATAATCATACGGGCTAGACTTCTAGGGTTTAGCCATTACGATCTCGTGGTAGATCAACTCTTGTAACCTTCATATTCATCAAGATCAATCAAGCAGGAAGTAGGGTATTACCTCCATCAAGAGGGCCCGAACCTGGGTAAACATCGTGTACCCTGTCTCCTGTTACCATCGACCTCAGACGCACAGTTCGGGACCCCCTACCCGAGATCCGATGGTTTTGACACCGACATTGGTGCTTTCATTGAGAGTTCTACTGCGTCGTCATCAGAAGGTTCGATGGCTCCATCAATCATCTACAACAATCCTGCCCTGGGGGAGGTTTTCCTCCCCGGTCAGATCTTTGTGTTCGGCGGCTTCGCACTGCGGGCCAACTCGCTTGGCCATCTAGAGCAGATTGACAGCTACGCCCCAGATCACCAGATTAGTTTTGGATACCTGGACTATGTCGCTGATATCCGAGGAGACTTGATATTCCAAGGGTTCATGACTCCGACTTCCGCTCTGGCCTTAGATCCGAAGCGCATCGCCAGGTCCGAAGACAGGATTCCTGAACCTGCCGGACTATCTGCGGCCATTACGCCCAGTACGGGAGAACCGGAGGAGGTAATGTCATGGGCGACCATCATGAAGCCGGACTCCTCCCCGGACACTGGCTCCGAACCCACGGAGCCAGCATTGTGTGAGTTTGGCCAAGGAATTTCCCTCCTTCCATACTCCACGGACTCCCTGTTCCCTGGCCAAACCTCGCTTTTGAGCGAGGCTCTGGACTTAATGCGATCTCTTATCATTACAGAGGAGCAATATCCGAACTACGCCCAGCACAGACTAGGGGCTGAGAGCAGGGAATTTCACATCCCACCCACCACCCACTTCATAGCCACTGTCGAGGGCTTAACTGACATGCTCGATTATGGCTCCGAAGACATCGACGCTATGGACGACGCTGCCGAGGAGGAGCAAGCCCAAAACCCGCCGTTTACCGGACGCTGGACGGCCACATCTTCGTATGACGTGTACATGGTGGATACACCCAAAGAGAATAACGGCGATGACGAAGAAGACCCAGTCAAGGATAAACATCCTGGCATACAGCCAAAGCGCCGATGTCAGCAGCGCCGTTCTAAGTCACACCATGGAAAAGACAGCAATACCGGCACAGGAGATAACAACACTCCGGACGGTGCCGAAGACCAAAAATACCCCGTCGAGCCAACCTCCGAGCAGGACGATCAGGAAGATGGGCGTGTTAGCCCTGACGAACAGGCCATAAACGAAGTCTCGGAGGACAGTAATTATCTTCCACTCTCCGAGGACGAGGTGAGCCTCGGCGACGAGGAATTTATCGTGCCTGAGGAACCTCTCGAGCAGGAGCGCTTTAAGCACCGGCTAATTGCCACTGCAAGTAGCCTGAAAAAGAAGCAGCAGCAGCTTCAAGCTGATCAAGATCTGCTCAACGATAGATGGACTAATGTCCTGGCAGCCGAGGAATACGACCTCGAGCGCCCAACCAAAAGTTACCCGAAGCGCAGATTACTACCTCAATTCGACGACGAGGCCCTTGAGCCCATACCGTCAGCGCGTAATGTGGCTGGCCGACCACCACGTGGCCGGGACAAAACGGCAACTCAAGCCGAACACCAGCACATACCACCTCGCCGTAAAGGTAGAGATACAACAGCTCGGGGATATACATATGACCTGCGTCAGGACCTGGACAGTAGAGCAGGTCGGACCAGATCGATCTACGGATCGCGGGGGCGTGCCTTGACGCGCGACGACGGCTATATAGCCGGACGTGACAAACATAATTACGTCCGGGCCAAAAACCGCAGACGGACTTGATCTGAGCTACGTCGCGACTTGGCCTGATATAGAGGCGCTACACACCCCCTATGCTTCACTGATGAAGTAATGGAACACGAATTCCTAGAAGGGTTTAAACCTGTGAGCATCGAATCATATGATGGGACAACAGACCCCGCGATTTGGATTGAGGATTTTCTTCTCCATATTCATATGGCCCGCAGTGATGATCTTCATGCCATCAAATACCTCCCACTAAAACTCAAGGGACCAGCTCGGCACTGGTTGAACAGCCTGCCTGAAAACTCCATTGGCAGCTGGGAGGACCTGGAAGACGCCTTCCGAGACAACTTCCAAGGTACATACGTCCGACCTCCAGATGCCGATGACTTAAGTCACATAGTCCAACAGCCCGGAGAGTCAGCCAGGAAATTCTGGACTAGGTTCTTAACTAAAAAGAACGAGATCGTCGACTGTCCGGATGCCGAAGCCCTAGCGGCCTTTAAGCATAGCATTCGCGACGAATGGCTCGCCCGACACCTCGGCCAGGAAAAGCCGAAGTCGATGGCAGCCCTCACGGCACTCATGACCCGCTTTTGTGCGGGCGAAGATAGCTGGCTAGCCCGTAGCAATAACAATCCAAGTGAACCTGGCACCTCTGAAGCCGGAAATAGCAACGGCAAGCCCCGACGCAACAGACACAAGTGTCGAAGCAACGGTGACAATATCGATGACACGGCGGTCAATGCCGGATTCAGTGGCTCCAAGTCTGGCCAGCGGAAGAAGCCATTTAAAAGGAACAATCCGGGCTCATCCAGCTTGGACCGCATACTCGATCGTCCGTGTCAGATAAGCCAGCCAATCATACCAACGGAAGTTGTTGGGTCTTTAAGCAGGCCGGCAAGTTAAATGTCGAGAACAAGGAGAAGGGGTCGCAAAGTGAGGACAATGACGAGGAGCCCCGTCCACCGAACACAGGGGGATAGAAGAAGTTCCCCCCCCCAGGTTAAAACGGTGAACATGATATACGTTACCCATATCCCCAAGAGGGAGCGCAAACGCGCGCTCAGGGACGTCTATGCGATAGAGCCAGTCGCCCCAAAATTCAACCCATGGTCGTCCTGCCCGATCACCTTCGATCGCAGGGACCATCCGACCAGTATCCATCATGGCGGTTCAGCCGCACTGGTCCTCGACCCAATAATTGATGAATTCCACCTCACGCGAGTCCTCAAGGACGGTGGCAGCAGCCTCAACCTGCTCTATCAGGATACAGTGCGCAAAATGGGCATCGATCCATCAAGGATCAAACCCACCAAAACTACCTTTAAAGGAGTTATACCAGGTGTAGAGGCCCGCTGCACGGGTTCAATCACATTGGAAGCCGTCTTCGGATCTCCGGACAACTTCTGAAGCAAAGACTTGATCTTCGACATCGTCCCCTTCCGCAATGGCTATCACGCACTGCTCGGACGAACTGCATTTGCTCGATTCAATGCGGTGCCACACTATGCTTATCTCAAACTCAAGATGCCCGGACCATGCGGTGTCATAACAGTCAATGGAAACACGGAGCGCTCCCTCCGCACCGAGGAGCACACCACGGCCCTGGTAGCGGAAGTACAGAGCGGCCTTATTAAGCAGAACTTTAATTCAGCAGCCAAGCTCCCGGACACTGTCAAATGAGTCTGGACTACTCTGCAGCATGACAGTCTAGCTCGTCAGGAGTTAGACTAGCAATTCAGCCTCTATCTCAGTCCCCACCAAATGGCGGCATACGTGCAGCGCGTACATAACTACGCACTCAAAATACCATGGGCAGAGACAGAGGCATAACTAGATTGTGGTCCATAATACGGCTCGACCTTCCCTGGGCCCACATACCTCCCTTTTTCTTTTTATCCTTTTCAGGTTTCCTTTCTATAGGCCCCTCTCGATGGCCTGATCATCGGTCCTTTCGAAGGATGGATATACCAAGGCGTCAAGCCGCATATACGTGTGGAGAAATCTCTAGATGTTCCTCTTGACGATCATTCTACCTGTTTTCAGGACCCACACGTAGCTCCCCCTTTGAAAGATCGTGGATGTCGCCTAGAGGGGGGGTGAATAGGCACTTTAAAATAATTACGGTTGAGGCTTGAACAAATGCGGAATAAACCTAGCGGTTAATTTGTCAAACACAAAACCTACAACAACTAGGCTCACCTATGTGCACCAACAACTTATGCTAAGCAAGAAAAACTACTTAGGTGATAGCAAGATATATGACAAGAAACAATATGGCTATCACAAAGTAAAGTGCATAAGTAAAGGGCTCGGGTAAGAGATAACCGAGGCACGCAGAGACGACGATGTATCCCGAAGTTCACACCCTTGCGGATGCTAATCTCCGTTTGGAGCGGTGTGGAGGCACAATGCTCCCCAAGAAGCCACTAGGGCCGCCGTAATCTCCTCACGCCCTCGCACAATGCAAGATGCTGTGATTCCACTAAGGGACCCTTGAGGGCGGTCACCGAACCCGTACAAATGGCAACCCTTGGGGGCGGTCACCGAACCCGTACACTTTGGCAACCCTTGGGGGCGGTCACCGGAAACCGTCAAATTGCTCGGGGCGATCTCCACAACCTAATTGGAGACCCCGACGCTTGCCCGGAGCTTTACACCACAATGATTGAGCTCCGAACACCACCAACCGTCTAGGGCGCCCAAGCACCCAAGAGGAACAAGCTCAAGGGTACGAAGCACCCAAGAGTAATAAGCTTCTCAACTTGTAACTTCCACGTATCACCGTGGAGAACTCAAACCGATGCACCAAATGCAATGGCAAGGGCACACGGAGTGCCCAAGTCCTTCTCTCTCAAATCCCACCGAAGCAACTAATGCTAGGGAGGAAAATGAGAGGAAGAACAAGAAGGAGAACACCAAGAACTCCAAGATCTAGATCCAAGGGGTTCCCCTCACATAGAGGAGAAAGTGATTGGTGGAAATGTGGATCTAGATCTCCTCTCTCTTTTCCCTCAAAAACTAGCAAGAATCCATGGAGGGATTGAGAGTTAGCAAGCTCGAAGAAGGTCAACAATGGGGGAAGAACACGAGCTCAAAGGATAAGGTTCATTGGGGAAGAAGACCCCCTTTTATAGGTGGGGAAAAATCCAACCGTTATGGTCACAGCCCGCACCGAGCGGTACTACCGCTCCAAGGAGTGGTACTACAGCTAGGGCGGTAGTAGCCCTTTGAAACACAACAGCGAGGAGGCAAAAAAGCTAGAAGAACCGTCTGAGCGGTAGTACCGCTTGACCTCACGGTACTACCGCTAGGGGTAGCGGTACTACTGCTAAGGGTAGCGGTATTACTGCTTGCGAGCGGTACTAAAAAATTACATCCATGCCTACCACCGCTGGACTTGTGACGAGATTTTGGTCCCGAGCGGAAGTAGGCACGGAAGTAGCCGCGGTAGTACTGCTCGAAGCGGTAGTACCGCTCCCAAGAGAGGTAGTAAAAAATTACATCCGCTCCTGTCCGCGGTAGTACCGCTGCAGCCTTTTCAGAACACCAAAACTGACACAACTTCTTCAAACGGACTCCGAATTCGACGAAACCAAGTTTGTTGGAAAGCTAGCGACAAGGGCTAACACAATCTTTATAGAAATAGCAATAAGAAGCAAATGAGAAAAGTCCCAAAAGAAAATGGTGAGAACCCTTCGTCGGATAAGACCGGTAAAACCTCCAACATCGAAAACATCATAGAAGACGCATGCAAACTCCGTTTTCGATGAACTCAAGCTTGTCATCAAGATGACCATAAGCTCTAAGACTCACAAAGAGAACCAAACAAGAACCAAGAAACATGATGCAAGGATGCAATGGTTTGAGCTCTCGACGAACGATACGATCAAGCTACTCACTTGAGAGCCCCCCTTGGTAGTACGGATATTGATCCTATAACCCGGTCTCCCAACTACCACCATGAGACCGGTAAAATAGAAAACCTATCAAGGGCAAACCTTTGCCTTGCACATGGTCCACTTGAGCTAGATGATGACGATCTTGACTCCCTCAAGTTGGACCACCTTTCTTGATTGCGTTGGCTCGATGAAGACTAGATGATTACTCCCCCATAGTCCACTATGGGTGAGCCACTCTTCGGCACATCTTCACAAGTCCATTGTCACCACAATGGACGGCAAGCTTCAAGCACTTGATCTCTTCGTGATGCTCCACTTGAACTTGCACACGGCAATCTTGATGACGATCACCACTTGATGTCATCCTCTCCATGTTTTGAGTGATATCTTCCTCTTGACGCAAGCCCGTGAACACGTACCTAACCCCACATAGAACTCTCACATAGACCATGGGTTAGTACACAAAGCACAATGGACAATGCTTACCATACCATGGGATCACTTGATCCCTCTCGGTACATCTTCTACGCTTTGTGAGTTGATCAACTTGATTCACTCTTGACTTAGTCTTGATCAACCTGGAATCTTTCCAACTCTCTTCATTTGGATGATGTCTTGAAGGTAAACATGAATGATCACACAATCTTCTTCTTCTTCAAGACATGCTTGCAATAAGCTCAACTCTACATGACCAATCTTTGGATAATTCCTTAATAGCACCTTGGTCAACACAAACTCTCCTTGAAACCAACACATGTACTCCAAGAAAAGCCTATGGACAAAACCTTCAAATATAACTCAAGGCAACCATTAGTCCATAGAGATTGCCGTTAATTACCAAAACCAAACATGGGGGCACCACATGTTCTTTCAATCTCCCCCATTTTGGTAACTGATGACAATCACTTTCAAGAGAGTTTATATAAGGAATTATGCATCACCATGCAATGCAACAACCAATGATGCATGAGTAAGAGATGAAAATGCTTAGGAACAAAACCAAAGCAAGAGGAGAGAATTCTCTAAACTTCTCCACAAAACTCTCTGAAACTTCTCCCCCATTGGCATCGATTGCCAAAATGGGAGAAAGGCTTAGAAGGCCAATATAAATTGTGTTCCTCCATAATTTGTGTATTTCTCAACAAGAGAGAGGAATGCAATACACAAGTTTGACGGTAAATACTAGGAGGAAAACAAACTATATTTAGGCCCAAAGTTTACAAAATAAAGATATGCCACAAAGACATAAGAAAGAGAGAAACAAGCAAACAAGCAATCAAAAGATACCAATTGAAGCAAGCAATCAACGGATATCAATTGAGCCAACTAGACCAATGATCCTACGTGCCACATGAATGAAATAAATTATGATATGAGCAAAGGAGTGTTCTAGAGAAACTAGAGAAGCTCCCCATGATTTGTGCACAATTTAGTTTTGTAACTGGATACAACGAGCACAAAATAGGATCGTCACTCCCCCAAGATCAATAGAACCTCACGACAAGTGCAAGAGAGCAACAGAGTGTTCTAAAGACACTAGTGAAGCTCTCCATGATTTGTGCACTTCTTACAATATTTGCATTAGGATACCGAGTGCACAAAATAGGATCATCACTCCTCGAAAATCAATAGAAACTCACAACAAGTGCAAGTGAGCATATAGGAAACAAAGCCTAGCACTTGCAACAAACAAATGGTTGAGCAACATATAAAAGAGGCAACTTAAGAGTAGGCTCAACCAAAATGATGTGTGTGAGTCATGGCAAAGCACTTGAGAAGACTAATGTACGAATGAGCACTAAGCATCAACATAGTCTTGGATAGTGGAGATACAAGGTGCATGACATGTCCTCCCCACACACACCAAGCAAAAGGGTTCACAAGCACACTAAAAATGCAAAATGAATAACCAACACTTGTGACAACCCATGGTGAAGATAGAAGATGAAAGCCTCATCAAGACAAGGGATACCAATTAAGATGGCAAAAGCCTCGTAGAGATAAGCATGAGGAAAATATTCTTCACCACCCAGGAGTGCATCAAGATGCAACGAGATAAGACATGCACTCAAGGAAAAAGCTTTCACGGAGCCACCAAAGAAATAACAAGAAAGACAAGGTGGACGTGAAAGAAAGGATATCATCTAGAGATGTAATTTCTCTCAAGTGTATAAGGTTCTAGGTAGACGAGATCACGATGATATATATATCTACAAAGAAGGATGTACACCCGAAATAGTTACAACACGAAGGAACAAGATATCCAAAAGGAAGTCATAGATATACCAATAAGATATTTGCTTGGAAGCATAGCACATGGCTAGATATGGTCTTATTGTACATAAATGAATTCCTACCACACAACCATCAAAGACATCACAACTAGCAACAAGAGATCATTGTTGGGATGCTTTGAGAAGGAAACAAGTACCACAAGAGAGAATGAATAACATGCCATGATACAACCTACACAAGGTTGATGCAAGAAATGTGTGCATGAAGTATATGAAGATACTTGTTACCGAGTTAACATTGGAAGGATGTAGTAGATACCAATTGAAGGTACAAAGTAGTTCATTGATCATCCTAGCTTGACTCCAAAAAGCACATGGTGACAACACCTTCCTTGTGAGTGAGCCGAGCATCCAATGCATCTCCAATTGTTCCTAGAACAACAACACAAACAAAATGGTACCCAAACTCATTGGGACCAAAGAGTTAGAAACACCAACAATACATAGGACAAACTCCACATAAATATGTGCATATAGATATGGAAATGAAATTCATGCACATCTCATCCAATTTGAGACTTGCTGGAGTTTCCCCTATATATTGGGTCAAAGAGAGAAAGCATGCCACGGAAACTACATGAAGTTAATATGCATGCTCAAGACTTTCAAGAACCGATACCAAAATACAAGGAAATACCAAGTGAAAAGAATACCAAATGGAGAAATCATCACTTGGAAGATATCATTAAAAGATACATCAAGGAATGAGATATCCATTGGAACCCACAAAATGATATCAAACTCCCAAAAGAGAGGATGGTTCCAAACAAACCAAGCTCTCTACAAAGTTTCATGATGGCACAAGTACCAAAAAGAAACGGCTAGTCGTCCACCAACACACACTTAAAATGGATCACAAGTTTAGTGTTTTATAGAAAATAGGATAGCTCCCCCACGAGTTGTGCATTATAGAGAATTTGCATTTGAATACAAAATGCACAAGGTAGGATCACCACGTTCACTATATCAAGGAAAACACTAGACAAGATCAAGAAAACAACAAGATCCTCAAGTGGCATGGAAGGCAATGGGAGTTGACACAAACTTGGCAAGAGATAAGGCAAATAAAAAGCAAACGCCAATGTGAAGATGATCAATAATTTCTACCACACATAAGTGAGTACCAACTGTCAAAAGACAAGAAGTATTTGGAAATAATTCCCGGTGGTAGATAGCAAGGATATCCGACATCATCTTCACACCAAACACAAGAAAATTGCAACTTGTAGAGCTAACATGACCCGTAGGAACAAGATAATTTACAATATCAATTCTAGGTGACAATATCTCAAATGTACACATTTTCTAGGCTAGTAATATACATAGCATATTACTCCCCCATAATGTGATACCATTTAAAGAAAACTTAACAAGAGGCAAAAAGAGGATCCAACAAGAGATATGTAATGGACTATTTAGAATTTGAATTTCTCATGAGAAGACATACCACATAGTGACTAGATAAGCTTGAAATATCAATACTAGGTGGTATTCCTCATGTATACACATTTATGGGACCGTGAGGTGCACAAAGCACATCACTCCCCCAAAATGGGATGTTCCATTAATCTCTCACAAGAGCCAACTAACATACAAACAAGATGCGCAAAGGCTCAACGCACTACACACACGTACATGATATGCAAACCAACACACACATACTTGATTACTCAAGATAAGCAAATTGGAGGCACAACATATACAACCACATGCAAGGAAAAAAACCAAAACATGCCAAGGGGCAAGTAACTTTCGATGTAAACAATTTAAGTACAAGTTACCGGAAGGAGGCACATTGGATCTAAAATAGAAACTTGATAACCCAATTGACTTGGCTTGAGACAATAAGAATGATGAAGTCCCCTTAAATCTTCATAATGTAGCCAAGTCTCCAATGCCCTCCAACAACACCTATTGATCAAGTTTGAGCTAGTTGGTCCCCAACCAAGTTGGGTCCTAAGAGGTTAGTCACAATAGGCTTGGCTACCCAAATGGTTCTTTTCTTGACACCACTTTGAGCACCAACAAATTTGGCAAACACATGGCCAACATTATCCTTCCCAAGAGAATAGATATCATCAATAATAATTGGGTTGGATAAGTTACCACTAGTGCATGAAGAGGCGAGGTGACCTTTCCCACGACATAAGTAGCAACGTCTACTCTTCACTTTCTTCTCACTTGATTTCTCAACTTGAGAAGCATTAGCTTGAGGATTCTTGGGAAGAGGACTTTCTTCAACTTGCGGTTGAGCATGAGATCGAACTTGTGGCCGCTTCCCTTGTTGCTTGTCACTAATGGCCTTCTTCTTCAATGGGCAAGATCTAACATGATGCCCTTCTACTTTGCACTTGAAGCAAACAATCTTGGCGGAATTCTTGACTTGTTCTTGGCCCTTCTTTTTGTTCATCTTGGACTTCTTCTTCTTGTTGGAATTGAATCCAATTCCACCTTTGTCATTGGGGGATTTTTGCACTCTCAAGATGTTGTTGAGTGTAAATTTCCCTTCATGACTCTTTTCCAAGTCTTTCTTCAGAGAAGTGACTTGGGCCTTGAGCTCTTTGATTTCCTCTACATGGTTAGTCTCAACACAAGCACTAGAGGAAGTATAAGCTTCATCGTTAGAGCAACAAGGCAAGGAAAGCAATTCATCACAAGATGTACCAACGTTATGCATGGATGAATCGCGAGGACTAGCACAAGGCAATATAGCATTTTGACTAAAAGTAGTGCTAGTGTCCACATGAGGCTCACTAGATGTTACCTTAGCAATCATGGCCTCATGAGCTATCTTCAGCACATTATGGGATACTAGAAGATCATCATGAGAGCTTGAGAGCTTTTCATGGCTTTCTTCCAATTTCCCATAATTGCTAGATAGCAACTCAAGTTGAGCCCGTAGCTCAACGTTCTCCTTTAAAATGGATGCTTCACAAGAAATAGAGTTAGTAGCACAAGCATCATCATTAACAACAAGAGGAGAAGGCAACTTGGCAAGCTCTTTTAAATAAGAAGCTTCAAGTTGAGCATGAGACTCGGTGAGTTTGATGAGCTCACCCTTGATGACCCTTGAGCCATTTTCGAGGTGCTCAAAATCCTCAAGGAGTCTAGCATGAGCAACTTCAAGCTTATCATTTTTAGTTTTAAAAACATTGGCCACCTCAAGAGCTCTATCATGAGATTCCTTCACTCTAGATAACTCTAGAGCAAAAGTCTCCTCAAGAGATTCCTTGGTGGTTTGTTCAAGTTCAAGAGCTTGAGAGAGGTCCGCAATCTCATTAGCGTAATCATGCTCATGACCTTCCATTTTATCATTGGTGACCTCATGCTCCTCAAGACGAGATTCCAACTCATCAATATATTTCTTGCCCTCAATAGCAATAGACATGATTTCCATGAAGTTGGAACGAGCAATATTTTTAAGAAGAGCTTTAAAAATTATTTCCCCCTTAACTTTTAAGGAGGAAACATCATCATTCTCTTCATCATAATCGACATCATCATCACTCTTGCCATCATCAATATTATCACAAGATATATTGGGATTCAAAGTGGGAGATACCTTTGAAGCCTTGGCCATAAGGAAAAAAGCAATAGATGATGATGTGGGATCCCTTGAAGCACCATTCAAGACCACATCTTGTTCCATGGAGTGTTGGGTTTCCTCTTCATTGTTAGCACAACAACTCGAGGAAATACATGCATTTTTATCATGCCAACAAGACATAGCAAGCATATCATCATGAGATTTTGTCAAGCAATTTGTACATGATATGCAAGGACTATCAACACAAGAATGTGAAACATTTGGAGTGCTCGAAGTGCTAGAGTCCAAAGATGAAGCATCGCAACAAGAAAGTGATGAAGGATTATCAAAACTAAGCCCACTATCATCATTGCAATGAACACCACTACTCACCATGTCATTACCTTGTGGCAAACCACATGTAGGTGAAGTAGAAGAAGTTGAGAACACAACACGACCGGAGGTGGAGGGAGAACAATCATCCCCACAAAACTTGGACACGCCATATTTATCTTGAAGCTTTGTCCACAACTCATGAGCATCCCGGAAAGGCATGAGTTGAAATATAACTACATTGCTCAAAGCATCGAAAAGCATATTAGAAGCTTGAGCATTGAGATAAGAGTTTTTCTCATCCTCTAAAGATAATCTTTGGGGATCTTTTGGAGGAGAAAAAACCCATATCTACAATTTGCTCTAAATTTGGGTCCATGACCCTAAAGAGATTAAGCATGCGAATTACCCAAACATCAAAATTTGTGCCATCGAAACTAAGTGTGTCACGGAATCCTAATCCCCTAGTCGACATCTTTACTCTCTAGGCGGTTAAGCCTAACAAAGAGAGACGAGGCTCTGATACCAATTGAAAGATCGTGGATGTCGCCTAGAGGGGGGTGAATAGGCGCTTGAAAATAATTACGGTTGAGGCTTGAACAAATGCGGAATAAACCTAGCGGTTAATTTGTCAAGAACAAAACCTACAACAACTAGGCTCACCTATGTGCACCAACAACTTGTGCTAAGCAAGAAAAACTACTTAGGTGATAGCAAGATATATGACAAGAAACAATATGGCTATCACAAAGTAAAGTGCATAAGTAAAGGGCTCGGGTAAGAGATAACCGAGGCACGCAGAGACGACGATGTATCCCGAAGTTTACACCCTTGCGGATGCTAATCTCCGTTTGGAGCGGTGTGGAGGCACAATGCTCCCCAAGAAGCCACTAGGGCCACCGTAATCTCCTCACGCCCTCGCACAATGCAAGATGCCGTGATTCCACTAAGGGACCCTTGAGGGCGGTCACCGAACCCGTACAAATGGCAACCCTTGGGGGCGGTCACCAAACCCGTACACTTTGGCAACCCTTGGGGGCGGTCACCGGAACCCGTCAAATTGCTCGGGGCGATCTCCACAACCTAATTGGAGACCCCGACGCTTGCCCGGAGCTTTACACCACAATGATTGAGCTCCGAACACCACCAATCGTCTAGGGCGCCCAAGCACCCAAGAGGAACAAGCTCAAGGGTACGAAGCACCCAAGAGTAATAAGCTTCTCAACTTGTAACTTCCACGTATCACCGTGGAGAACTCAAACCGATGCACCAAATGCAATGGCAAGGGCACACGGAGTGCCCAAGTCCTTCTCTCTCAAATCCCACCGAAGCAACTAATGCTAGGGAGGAAAATGAGAGGAAGAACAAGAAGGAGAACACCAAGAACTCCAAGATCTAGATCCAAGGGGTTCCCCTCACATAGAGGAGAAAGTGATTGGTGGAAATGTGGATCTAGATCTCCTCTCTCTTTTCCCTCAAAAACTAGCAAGAATCCATGGAGGGATTGAGAGTTAGCAAGCTCGAAGAAGGTCAACAATGGGGGAAGCACACGAGCTCAAAGGATAAGGTTCATTGGGGAAGAAGACCCCCTTTTATAGGTGGGGAAAAATCCAACCGTTATGGTCACAACTAGCACCGAGCGGTACTACCGCTCCAAGGAGCGGTACTACCGCTAGGGCGGTAGTAGCCCTTTGAAACACAACAGCGAGGAGGCAAAAAAGCCAGAAGAACCGTCGGAGCGGTAGTACCGCTTGACCTCACGGTACTACCGCTAGGGGTAGCGGTACTACTGCTAAGGGTAGCGGTACTAATGCTTGCGAGCGGTACTAAAAAATTACATCCGTGCCTACCACCGCTGGACTTGTGACGAGTTTTTGGTCCCGAGCGGAAGTAGCCACGGAAGTAGCCGCGGTAGTACCGCTCCCAAGAGCAGTAGTAAAAAAATTACATCCGCTCCTGTCCGCAGTAGTACCGCTGCAGCCTTTTCAGAACACCAAAACTGACACACTTCTGCAAACGGACTCCGAATTCGACGAAACCAAGTTTGTTGGAAAGCTAGCGACAAGGGCTAACACAATCTTGATAGAAATACCAATAAGAAGCAAATGAGAAAATTCCCAAAAGAAAATGGTGAGAACCCTTTCTCGGATAAGACCGGTAAAACCTCCAACATCGAAAACATATAGAAGACGCATGCAAACTCCGTTTTCGATGAACTCAAGCTTGTCATCAAGATGACCATAAGCTCTAAGACTCACAAAGAGAACCAAACAAGAACCAAGAAACATGATGCAAGGATGCAATGATTTGAGCTCTCGACGAACAATACGATCAAGCTACTCACTTGAGAGCCCCCCTTGATAGTACGGCTATCGATCCTATAACCCGGTCTCCCAACTACCACCATGAGACCGGTAAAATAGAAAACCTATCAAGGGAAAAACTTTTCCGTGCACATGGTCCACTTGAGCTAGATGATGACGATCTTGACTCCCTCAAGTTGGACCACCTTTCTTGATTGCGTTGGCTCGATGAAGACTAGATGATTATTCCCCCATAGTCCACTACGGGTGAGCCACTCTTCAGCACATCTTCACAAGTCCATTGTCACCACAATGGACGGCAAGCTTCAAGCACTTGATCTCTTCGTGATGCTCCACTTGAACTTGCACACGGCAATCTTGATGACGATCACCACTTGATGTCATCCTCTCCATGGGTTGAGTGATATCTTCCTCTTGACGCAAGCCCATGAACACGTACCTAAGCCCACATAGAACTCTCACATAGACCATGGGTTAGTACACAAAGCACAATGGACAATGCTTACCATACCATGGGATCACTTGATCCCTCTCGGTACATCTTCTACGCTTTGTGAGTTGATCAACTTGATTCACTCTTAACTTAGTCTTGATCAACCTAGAATCTTTCCAACTCTCTTCATTTGGATGATGTCTTGAAGGTAAACATGAATGATCACACAATCTTCTTCTTCACGACATGCTTGCAATAAGCTCAACTCTCACATGACCAATCTTTGGATAATTCCTTAATAGCACCTTGGTCAACACAAACTCTCCTTGAAACCAACACATGTACTCCAAGAAAAGCCTATGGAAACAACCTTCAAATATAACTCAAGGCAACCATTAGTCCATAGAGATTGTCGTTAATTACCAAAACCAAACATGGGGGCACCACATGTTCTTTCACCCTTGATCTTGGCATGTTAAATAGCCATGTTGCTTATCGCACTATTTGTACAAATATGCTTTCACGTATTAATCAAACTATAATGGAAATAGTTTGCGGCCCAACTTATGCGGCACTAGCTTACTACTTCATTTTATTTCTTGATTGAATCCGTACACTTTGGTACACTTTAAATGGGCCAGGGGCTTCATTGCGCCCCATACTATGGCAACAAAGTCCGAACACTTTTATAGTATAGTTCGGCACCCCGAATTTTAGCATTATATGCATTGGCTCCGAATCATGTCTTTGGTCAATAGTTGGGTTACCCGGCTCCTGTGCTTACTACCTTACGTTCCGTCCTATCGGCTAGGGTAGTAAAGGGAGAACTACTGCGATTGTGTTTCTCGTTTATCCGAGCAATCACCTCAGTAAAGAAAGCCGAAAACTGACTGTCATAATGCGGCGAGAGCTGGTCAGCTATTCGGAGGTTAAAAATCTTTGCAATTTTTTCCGCATTATGCGACGGATCGGCTTCCCCGATCAGGTGTCTACAGCACCCTAGTCCACATTAACAAAATAGCAACCAGGGGCTGCGCCTACATTTCATTGTCAAACTCATATGGCTAAGTGAGGGTGATAAAGCCACATAGTCCGATTGCCTGGTTCATTGCGCTAAATACCTCCTTCAAGGACCAACCTTTTGGATCAAGAGTGTTTAGATTCCATCCCGAACACCCCCGTACTACCTAGATGGGGGCTGAAGCCGACGACTGGCCAACTCTCAGATTTAACAAAACGGCCACACAGGAGGTAAAAATAACAAGCTATATATTACATAATGGCTTTGTTTCATAATACAGGAAGGGATAACATGAATGTATTCATTCAAAGATAATGTCTTTAGCACACTGCTCCGCTACAATGCGGGATCCCTCTAGTACATCATCAAAATACCGCTCGGGCGTGCGGTGCTCCTTGCCCGCGGGCGGTCCCTCAGTCGCGAGCTTGACGGCGTTCATCTTCGCCCACTGCACCTTGACGCGGGCGAAGACCGTCCGCGCACCTTCAATGCAGACCGACCGCTTGATGGCATCAAGCCGGGGGCAGGCATTGACCAGCCGCTTCACGAGTCCGAACTAGCTGTTGGGCATGGCTTCGGCAGGCCATAGACGGATTATCAAATCCTTCATGGCCAGTTCGGCCACCCTATGCAGTTCGGTCAGCTGATCGCTAAAGGGCACCGGATGCTCTGGCGCAAGATACTGCGACCAGAATAGCTTCTTTGTCAAACTCCCTTCTTCGGCTCAGAAGAACTCGGCAGCGTCAGCAACACTGCGCGGAAGATCCGCAAACGCTCCTGGAGAACTCCAAATTTGGGTCAGTAAGAGGTACCTTTTCTTCACATATTTGCTCTGCATAATAAAGGCCTTACCCGCCGTGATCTTCCTGGCCTCCTGGATTTCCTGGAGGGCACCCTGGGCTTCAACCCAGGCATCTTGTGCGCTTTGGAGGGCCTTGGCAAGTTCGGACTCTTGATCCACAATATTGCGCTCCAAGGACTCGCATTTCTTCATGGCATCCTGGATCTCCTGCTGGACCTCATCGACCCTGGCCTCGTGCTTTTCGCGGGCGGCTTGTTCCTCCGCCGCTCTCTTCTGGGCCTCGGCCAACGCCTTCTTGAGGGTCTCCACCTCGGTCGCTGGTCCTACCGAATATCATGACACTATGGTCAGCACAAAGCATTCATCCTTTCTGGATCTACAAAGGGTCATTGCATACCTCGCTTGTCTTCTAGCTATTTTTTTCACACGGCCGAGCACTTCCTTGGCCCGCTCCAGACTCTGCTTCAGTCCGGAGACTTCGGCAGCATGAGAGGTCGCAGCCAGCAACGATGCCTGCTTATTCACATAAGACATATTTGGTTAGTTTCCTGCGAAAATTAATTGATCCTCTGTCCGGCTTTTCTTTCCGAACACCAGACAGAGTCTCAGGGGCTACTGTCTATACTATGACATTCTTTTTATACAATTGTGTCGCTTACCTCAAAGCCTGTCAGAAGGCTGGTGCAGGCTTCGGTCAGTCCACTTTTAGCGGACTGAACCCTCTCAACCACCGTACCCATAAGGATACGGTGTTCCTCAACAATGGAAGCACCTTGCAGCGCTCCCAGCAAATTATCCGATGCCTCTGGATGGACAGAGGTCACCGGTGGAATAGACGCACCTCCTTCTTTCGAAGGAGGCTTCTCGCCTGATTCCGGAGCCGTATGGGACTCCGAAATAGTATTTGGCTGGGGGCCGAATTGGATGGGCCCCCATCGCCAGTCTCCAGGGGGATTTGCTCCCCCATGTGTCCGGTGGCCGAGGTATCTCCCTCTAGCGCCACCCCGACGGCCTCCTGAACCTCTCCCTGGCCTGGGAAGGTCCTTCGGGACAGTGCCTCGACATCGCCCATGGCCTTGGGAGAGGAGGCCGCTGGCAGTGACCCGATGTCCATCGCATTTGGATCCAGCGATCCCCCCGAAGATGAGGATCGCTGGGGGCTGTCGTGGGCCGGACTGCAGTGCATGATTCAACATGTCAAAGCTATGAAGTGCGGGAGTCGAATATATGAGTGCGTTAGTGCCTTTGAGTACTTACGATTCGGCCAGGGGCTTGTCCTTGGGGCGCCACTCCGAGCTGCTGTCAGTTCCCAATGCGGAGTTGTCCGCTAGGGAAACCCTTCCCTTCTTGGATGCCTCGGCCTCCAGATCCATGGAGGCCGCCCTTTTCCTCATTCCCCCCTCGGGGGGGGGAGTTGCTTTCTTCCTCCTCCTCCTCCTCATCAGTGGGGGAGGAGAGGGTTTCGGCGTCTTTGGACGTCACGTCCGAAGTGCCCTTACGACGGAGGCCACTTCTGGTCTCCTTGGCCTTCTTCTTGGCCTTCTTCTCCGGCGCCTGGTAGGGCGCTAGAACCAGCATCTTCGTCAGACGCGGGATAGCTGGATCTTCGGGCAGCGGAGCCGGACACTGAACCCGCTCCGCTTTCTTTGTCCAGCCCTGAAAAAACAAATAGGGAAGCTTAGACATCTTCCTTGAGTATGCAAGTAAAGGATACACCTTGAAATACGAAAAACTTACCGGACTAGCGGGATGGGCCAGGTCATGCCCACGGTCCTCGGTCATCGCCGGCCACGTCTCTTTGGCCTTAAAAAGCACCTTCCAGATGTCTTCGTGCGTAGTGCCAAAGAACTGTTGCAAGGTCTGGTGCTCGGCCGGATCGAACTCCCACAAATGGCAAGTCCGACTTTGGCATGGAAGGATCCGGCGAACAAGCATCACCTGGATCACATTGACGAGCTTGATGATCTTGTCTACCATGCTCTTGATGCACGTCTGAAGCGTTGTCAGCTCGTCCGACGAAGACCAGTCCAGGCCCTTCTCTAGCCAGGAGGTGAGCCACATCGGGGCTCCGGATTGGAATTCGGGAGCCGCGGCCCAGGTGGCGTCGCAAGGCTCTGTGACGTAGAACCACTGTTGTTGCCACCCTTTGACGGTCTCCACGAAGGTACCTTTGGGCCATGTGACGTTGGGCATCTTGCTCACCATGGCGCCTCCGCACTCTGCGTGTTGACCACCCACCACCTTCGGCTTCACATTGAAGATCTTTAACCACAGTCCGAAGTGGGGTGGGATGCGGAGGAAGGCTTCGCACACGACAATAAATGTCGAGATGTTGAGTAAGGAGTTGGGGGCCAGATCGTGGAAATCCAGCCTGTAGTAGAACATGAGTCCACGGACGAATGGGTGGAGAGGAAATCCCAACCCGCGGACGAAGTGGGGGATGAACACTACCCTCTCGTGGGGCTCCGGGGTGGGGACGATCTGCCCCTTGGCCGGGAGCCAGTGGGCGATTTCCTTGGCCAAGTACCCGGCCTCCCTGAGCTTCGTGATGTCCTTCTCCTTGACGGAGGAAACCATCTGCCCTGCGCTCCAGATCCGGACATGGTCGGAGTGCTTTTTTGAGGCGGAAAGGGTGGAAGCTTGGGCGCTGGAGCTTGAGAATGGATGGGCTGAGAGGAAGAAGGCATGGGTGAAAGGGTGAGTCCTTATCTCCTTATAAAGGCAGTGAATATCAAGCGCCTCCCCACTCGCCTTAAAACTCGCCTATTCCCCATGGGTCGTGCAGACAGCGTGGTTGGATTACCCACGCCCGTATTGATGAGAATCCCACAATAAGGGGACACGATCCCTGCTTTGACAAGACATGCCAATGAAAACCGCATCTTGAAACATGGAGCGGGAGGCTAAAAACGGTTCGAAATAATGACCGGGCAGCGACGTGATGTCACGCTACAAAAGTTGTCAGTAGATTGGACTCGTGAAATATTATACTCTCTGCGGTTGTGTGTGAGCTGGTTACGTTTCCTGTGTTCGAGAGCTGCTTTGGAGTATTCGGAGGAGGAACCCGCCTTGCAATGCCGAAGATAATCTGCGCGCCGGACACCTCGTTATTGAAGCCTGGTTCAGGGGCTACCGAGGGAGTCCTGGATTAAGGGGTCCTCGGGTGTCCGGGCTGTGTAACATGGGCCGGACTTATGGGCTATGAAGATACAAGACAGAAGACTTATTCCCGTGTCCGGATGGGACTCTCCTTGGCGTGGATGGCAAGCTTGGCGTTCGGATATGAAGATTCTTTTCTCTGTAACCGACTTTGTACAACCCTAGTCCCCTCCGATGTCTATATAAACCGGAGGGTTTAGTCCGTAGAGGCAATCATAATCATACATGCTAGACTTCTAGGGTTTAGCCATTACGATCTCGTGGTAGATCAACTCTTGTAACCTTCATATTCATCAAGATCAATCAAGTAGGAAGTAGGGTATTACCTCCATCAAGAGGGCCCGAACCTAGGTAAACATCGTGTCCTCTGTCTCCTGTTACCATCGACCTCAACGCACAGTTCGGGACCCCCTACCCGAGATCCGCTAGTTTTGACACCGACAGAAACCCCTCGGTATTTGATACTGGTTCAGTTACTAAGAGTAGCAACTCGAAACATGAGTTGCAAAATGAACAGAGACTAGTTAAGGACAAGGTGACGATGTGTGTTGGAAATAATTCCAAGGTTGATAAGATCACCATCGCACACTCCTTTTACCTTGGACATGGGATTAGTTTTGAACCTAAAATAAATGTTATTTGGTGTTTGCGTTGAGCATGAATATGATTGGATCGTGTTTATTGCAATAAGGTTATTCATTTAAGTCAAAGAATAATTGTTGTTTTGTTTACATGAATAAAACCTTCTATGGTCATACACTAAATATAAATGGTTTATTGAATCTCGATCATAGTGATACACATAATATTGATGACAAAAGATGCAAAGTTGATAATGATAGTGCAACATATTTGTGGCACTGCCGTTTAGGTCATATTGGTGTAAAGCGCATGAAGAAACTCCAGGCGGATGGACTTTTGGAATCACTTGATTATGAATCATTTGATGCTTGCGAACCATGCTGTTGGCGCGCGAAATTGCCGCGCAACACCAGGATATTTGTCGTCCTTTCGTGACGACGAACAATTGCTTTACGAGCAAAGCAACAAAGATTTCCTCGCTTTCGTGGAGAAGAACCGGCCGCTTTTCAGCGCAAAACGGCAAAGCTCACCAAACCCTAGGGCTGCTAGGGCTCGACAGGAGAAGAACGATGGAAAATAGACTCACGTGAAAAAGTAATGTATTTGTTGATAGATCAATTGTTGGGGGGCTTTTTCCAATCAGCCATGGCCTTATAAATAAGGTACGCTGGACTTTGCGTATACAAGGCAGGACTTGGTTACGTAGCATGCCTTGCCGTACAGCAATACAACTCCAAAACTAAAACCGGACTCGATTCAGTTACCATGTAATACATGCGTACAAAATCTGCATGCTATCTGTAGTACGTATCTAGGCCATATTCACGTACAAAGACTCTTGGATATATGAATAAAATATTTCGGCAAGGTCGCTATCACACTATATAATAAGGACTAATCACCCACCATCTGTGCTTGCTTTTGTTTAGGTGACTTCATTGCCCATGCTAAAATTCCTTCATCTTAGCAACCACGGTTTAGCCCAGCACATGAGAATTTGTCCATGTAGCCGCTAGTCCATACAGAATTGTATATACTTGTCTTGGGTAAAATAACTTCCTACGCCTGACAAGCCTGTATTTCAAAATAAACAGCAAGTCCAAAAACATATATATCAACCACACATTTAAATTAATTTGGCCCATAAAATACCTAGCAGCCAAATTATACATTCAACACATGCCCCCCTGTTTTTGTTACAATTGGATTTATCAAAAACACCATAACAATACCTTAGGGCGATGTTGATCAATCCACCGGCCATATTATTTCTTAGGATGATATTCAAAGAATACATCGGCCAAAATTTCTTAGGGCGATATCTCAAATAATATATCGGCCAAATTTGCTCAAGCCTCCTGCCACATGCTAGGATAGTACTTCTTCAAATATTTCCCATTGAGAGCTTTGGGCAACTTCTCTCCCTACAAAGATTGTACAAAATATGAATTTCCAGGAACGATCTCTACAACCTTATACGGGCCTTCCCAACTCGGCGACCATTTGCCGAATTTCCTATCTTTAGTTCCAATAGGTATAATCGTTTTCCACACTAAATCTCCTATTTGAAACAATTTTTCTCTCACCTTTTTATTATAAGCCTTGGCTACTCTTAATTTCTCCTTCTCAATTTCTTGCAAAGCTCGTAATCTCTCTTCTGAAATGTCATCTATCTTATCCATCATCAGGTCATTATAATCTACAGCCGACAAATCATTTTGTCTGGCCACTCTAAGAGCTTGTAAATTAACCTCTACGGGTAACACCACCTCTTGGCCATATACTAGATCATACGGTGCTACTTGAGTCACTCCGTGCTTAGATATCCGATGAGCCCATAAAGCTTCTAAAAGTACCTCATGCCACCTTTTCGGATGTTACTCAATTTTCTTCTTTATAAATTTAATTAAAGTTTTATTGCTAGACTCGGCCTGTCCATTACCTTGAGCATAATAAGGCGATGAATTTAACAACTTAATTCCTAAAGATTCAGCAAATTCACGAAATTGATGAGACATAAAAGAAGCACCTTGATCAGTAATTAAAGTTTGAGGAATACCAAATCTGTGAATAATATGCTCTAAATCAAAACTAATAACCTCTTTATGAGTCATATTTTTCAAAGGAACTACTTCAGTCCATTTAGTAAAATAATCTGTAGCAACTAGGACGAAGCGATGTCTTTTAGAAGACGAAGGATGTATCTCACCAATAAAATCTAAAGTCCATCCTCTAAATGGTCATGGCCTAATTATGGGATTTAACATAGACGCGGGCGCTAACTGTACATTACCAAATTTTTGACATGCCTCACAACCTTTATAATACCGAAAACAATCCTCTAGCAAAGTCGGCCAATAAAACCGCGCTCGTTTTAATAACCATCGCATTTTGTGAGCCGACTGATGTGTTCCACATATTCCTTCGTGTACTTCACCCATAGCTATTCTAGATTGATCAGAATCCAAGCATTTTAAAAATAACCCATCTATTGTTCGGCGATACAACTCGTCGTTAAACAAAGTATATTTTAAAGCTTGTCGCCGAATTTTCCTATCTCTCGTTTGACTTGGATCCTTTAAATGATTAACTAGAGGAACTCTCCAGTCACTTAGTTCTAAATTATTTGCTAATTCGGTCGTTTGAGATCCATGCACCGAATCTGCACTACATTGTACAGTTAGTTGTTCAACTATGCTAGGCCCAAGTGCAACCTGCGGCAAAGTATCCATCATTATAGACGCAGCATGCATCCGCTTGTCTAATATAAAAAACATTCCTTTACTAATATGATAACCGGATGCTTGCTGTGCTAAACAATTAGCTCTAGAATTCTCTTCTCTAGGTATATGATGGATGGTGAATGTATCTAGAGACTTAATTATGTCTAAACATCGGTCCAAATAACTATTTAATAACCCATCAAAACATTGAAATTCGTCTTTAATTTGTTGTACTACCAGAAGCGAATCCCCAAAAGCATCAATATACTTTACGCCCATATCATGTGGCACCCCGGCTCAGAGCAACCGGTTTACCCTGCATTGCCAGCCCAGAGATCGAGTCTTCTGGCAATACACAACAACATGGTACAGAAATAACCGCTTTATTGATACTAGCATGGTACAAAGGTCTGATATTACATCGAGATTCGAGCCCAAGCGGCACACATGGTGCTGCTGGACAGTATGTACATTATTTAATGAACATGGCTGGGGCCTCGATCACACGAAACTACGCGGCAGCGGAAGAACGACGTAGCGGAACTCCATGGCACAGGGACACCGACGTGGACACGGCCTAGACACGAGATGCGCTCCGATGCGAATCAACTTGCCTGAAAGCTGGCATGACACGCCAGGTCAGTACATTGAATGTACTTGCAAGCTCACAACAAACATAAGCACGATGACAGACAATATCATGATAATTAATCAAGTTAAATTAATGCAAGAAATTACTACAAATGCAAAGCTATGCAAAGCAACCAAACAGCGCACCGAGTCACACGGACTCGCTTACCAGACGGTTACCTCGTAACCAAACGGTGACCACACCGGGGTCACACCTGAAACCAATCACTCATGAACACCTCGAGTGTTCAAGGTTCACCACGAAACAATGCATCACAACAATTACTAGTTTGCAAGATTAATTATAAAAGTTGATCCATGGTGTGACTTACTCCCGAGTCTTGCCCATAACCGAGGGCGCGGCTATCGATAGATTAAATACACTCTGCAGAGGTAGCGCACTTTACCCACACTACGGAATACCTGGCCTCGTACTCCCATTCGGGTGGACCAAAGTATTCCGACGAAACCCTCCCTTTGCCATGCACTCTCCCCGGCCACTCCGACCATCTCCCTCTCAGGGCTAGGTCTTGGGTGGCCCCGTGTCTACCAAAGACACCAACGGCCACCGTCGTGGCAAAACGGTCCCAAACGGGGACAAGGTACCATAAAAACAAAACGAGCACACAAGGTTATGTCTGCCTACCGGGCCAGGGTATGCACGCCCATAACCTTCCCTCGCGGGAGGCACCGGTGAGAGCCACGACAAAGGACCGAATCAAGACCTTCCCATTAGGTAAATGTGGTCGCACTGAATTAAAAACCCGATTCAGTGGCACCATGATGTGATCAACATCATATTCAGGTTGAACTTAATCAAGTAATAACTTTCAGAAAAACTTTTTATTACTAACATGGCATCATACCGGAAATCATGCAACTACTCGTCACACAGAGCAAGCAACTCTTAAGCATGGATCAAAACAAGCAACATAACTATCTTGCAATACTAAGATCAGAAACTTCTCTGGTTATAACTCATTTTTATCTACAAACAACATTTTTATTAGTTCATCATTTAGTTGAAAACTATTACTAGCAAAAATAGCTACCATAACTTTCCATAACAAAATATCTAGTGCAAAATCTTACTCTACTTAGCCAAACAATTCTATGAACTCAACCAGAAGCTAAAACAAGCATATCAAGCATCATAAAACAACTAGCAATTAACCATATTAATTTATCAAATTTTAAATGCAAATAAAGACTCATATTCAAGTAGAAAATCATAGATATTGAAATAACACCATCCAAATGATGTTGTGGCTTGCCTTAGTGCAGAGGAGGGTCACACTCCTCCTGGTTAGCTTCAAGGCAAGATCCTCCTTCTGAAAATATTTTAAAACCACAAAAATAAATGTCAAAACACATTCTGAAAATCACCAGAAATTCTAGACAGCAAGGAAAAATCCACCTTTTGGTGTGCTGCTAGAGCTTTCTGTAACAAAGACAATGCAAAAAGAATCAATTCATTTGGACTTGTGGTTTAGAAATGGTGGCTGGTCAAAGTTTTGTCAATTTTTTGAATTAAATTTGAATAAATAGAAAATCCTGGTGGGTGACGTCGAAGGCATAAAGTGGGAGTGCGCCTCCACTCGTACCTCTTCGGGCGCGAGTGGTGAGACTGACACTGGGCCCCACCAGTCAGGAGAGAGGGAAGGGGATCGAGATCATAGGGGAGGCGATGCTTCGTCGGAGCTCATGCCGGGGACGAGGGGGTTTGGGGCTAGGCTAGAGGGATATATCGGAAACGGGGCTCGCGGCACACCTTCCCGTACCCGTGGCTTGGCGAAAGGTGGACGGAGCTGGTCGCAGTCGAGCTCGCAAACTTCGGTGGCGGACGGGGTTCGCCGGAGAGGTGGAACAGGGTGGCTAGAGGCAGCTCCGAGGGCTTGGCGGGGTCCAGGCAGCTCCAGCAGACCACCAAGGCCCTGCCCAAGCAGCTGCTTGAGCTCGAGAGGCCCTGGAGAGCGGCAGCTGGCCTGCGGGGATCGCCGGAGTCCTCGAGTCGGGGCGATGGCCAGAGGCCTGCCCAACCGGGCTTCTGCTCGTCTACGTGTTTGTGGATGTGGTGTGGAGTGGTGTGTGGCTAGCGAGGGAGGCGGGGTGGCTTTATATAGCCGGAGCAGAGGGGGGATGTGTCGCCGCCGGAGCGCTGTGGACACGCGGCGAATGTCGACGAGCGGCTCCAATGCGAGGGGACAGGGTGCAGCGTCAATGCCGGCGCTTGCCCACGCTCGCGGACGAGCACAGGAGGCGGTTTGAGATGGGGACAAGCACACGCGCGCACTGTGCCGTTTTGGCCGCAACTTGACCAGGCTTGCTGCGGCGGCTCCGGCATCGGCGAGCGCCAGGGAGGGGTCATGGGTGATGGGTCAAGGGTTGTGGCACGTTGCGGCAGTCGGAGGCGAGCGCTTGCATGCACACGCGTGAAACAGAACGCAAAGCGCCAGCCAGAGCGCGTCGAGACGCTGCCAGGCGTCGTGTCCTCGTGCGGTCACCAAGCTGGCATGGCCAAAACGACGGCCAGGAGCGGCCAAACCTTGTCTATGAGCTCGACCATGCAGTGCTACGTCTAGGAGAGGCGATGGATCATACCCAGGCCGACCAGACGCGACTCTACCAAGCTGGCAAGTTTCTGGTCAGAAACTTGGTCGCCAAGTTTGGCCACCTTCTAGAAGGCCATTAGGGCTAATCTTCTGGGGTTCAGGGTTTCTTAGGAAGGTCTTTAAGCTCAACAAATCTCAAGGACAAAAGCTCAAGAAAAAATGCACTTGCTGTACAAAGTGCATTTCTGGTCCAGAAGTGAAAAGATTTTCTACAGCAAAAATATTACAAAAAGTGATGCAATATTTTTGCATGGGAAGATGTGCCATGGTCCTAAGAATATTTAGGAATTATCTCAGATTTTTCTAAGGAAGAAAAATTGAGGTTGCTTTGGAGCACAAAGTTCTGAAATGAGCTTAAGAGAGAAAAATGAATATTTTCCTTTTAGGAAAAATATTCATTTTATTATTTTGGGAATTTGTGGGAGGAATAAGGTAGATAGGTCACTTGGGTGAAAGCCAAGGATATGCCCAAGTGACAAGTCCATTTGAATTGATCCAAAAATCCAAATCAAATCAGGGCAAAAACCACGATGAAAACCAAGTCCGGAAAGAGAGAGAAGGCAAGTCCGGTAAAAAGAGAGAAGGCAAAATCCAGGCTGTCACAAACCTCCCCCACTTAGGATGAATCTCGTCCTCGAGATTCGGTTGCTTGGGAAAACCATTCTGGGTATGCAGTCCTTAAAAATTCCTCTCTTTCCCAGGTTGCTTCTTCTTCGGTGTGATGCTCCCACTGAACCTTGTAAAATCTTATCTCTTTGCTGCGAGTGACCCTTTCTGTCTGATCCAATATTCTGATTGGCTTTTCCTCATAAGTCAAATCCTTAGCCAATTCTATCTCTGACATATCAGTCCTTTTCTCCGGTGGCGAGATGCATCTTCTTAGCTGTGAGATGTGAAACACGTTGTGTACTTCTGACAATTCTGGTGGCAATTCCAACTGGTAGGCAACTGTTCCGACTCTGGCCATGACGGGGAATGGACCGATATATCTGGGTGCCAATTTTCCTCGGGTCTGAAACCTCTTGACTCCTTTCATAGGGGTGACTCAGAGATATACGTGTTCTCCGGGTTCGAAGCTGATCTGACGATGTTTGGCATCATAGTAGCTCTTCTGTCGGGATTTGGCCAGTTGCAGTCTGTCTCGGATTTCCTTGACTTGCTTCTCTGCTTCGAGCATTAAATCAGTCCCGAAAATACGGCTATCTCCGGTTTGAGACCAATTTAATGGGGTGCGGCATTTCCGGCCATACAGGGCTTCATAGGGTGACATCTTTAAGCTGGCCTGGAAACTGTTGTTGTAGGAAAACTCGGCGTAGGGCAGACAGTCTTCCCACTTGGTTCCTTGGGCCAATGTACATGCCCGGAGCATATCTTCGAGTATTTGATTTACTCGCTCAGTCTGTCCATCTGTCTGAGGATGGTAAGCCGTGTTGTACTTCAGAGCGGTCCCCAAGGCTTGATGAAGTCGGGACCAAAATGCGGATGTGAATAGAGATCCCCTGTCGGAGGTGATAGTCTTGGGTACTCCATGCAGACTGACGATTCTTGATACATACAGCTGTGCAAGTTTATTTGCACGGTATGTGGTCCGGATAGGTAGGAAGTGTGCCACCTTGGTTAGAGTGTCCACTATGACCCATATCGCGTCGTTTCCTCGATGAGACCTTGGTAATCCGGTGATGAAATCCATGCAAATATCGTCCCATTTCCATTGGGATACCGGCAGAGGCTGGAGGAGTCCGGCGGGTTTTTGGTGTTCCGCCTTTACCTTATTGCAGATATCGCAGCAGGCCACAAAATACGCGATGTCTTTCTTCATTCCATCCCACCAAAATATCTGACGAAGATCCTCATACATCTTGGTACCACCGGGATGAATTGAGTATGGTGCTTCATGTGCTTCCGCCAATATTTTCTTCTTCAGACTGTCTTGGTTGGGTACGCAAAGTCTTCCTCGGAACCTTAGCGAACCTTGCTGATCCATAGTTAAATCCGGTGCTTGCCCTTGGTGCAGCTTCTGAACATATATCCGTAACACCTTATCATCCGCTTGAGCTCTGCGGATATCCTCTTCGAGAGTAGGAGCAACTTCCAATATATTGGTAAGACGGGCGTCGGTGATTACCAGATTTAGCTGCATGATTTCTTCATAGAGCTCTGGAGGCAAGGAATCCATTAGGGCATTGAGGTTGGCTGGTTTGCGGTTGAGGGCGTCAGCCACCACATTAGCTTTGCCCGGGTGATAATTTATTCCGAGGTCATAGTCCTTAACCAACTCGAGCCATCTTCGCTGTCGAAGTTTCAAGTTGGGCTGAGTGAATATATACTTGAGACTTTTATGGTCGGTGAATATCTGGCACTTCTTTCCAATCAGATAATGTCTCCAGATTTTCAAAGCGTGCACCACTGCGGCCAATTCCAAATCATGAGTAGGATAGTTTCCTTCATGTTGTCGCGGTTAGCGAGATGCATAGGCCACCACTTTGCCATCTTGCATGAGCACACACCCCAGACCTTTTCTGGAGGCGTCGCAGTAAACATTGAAACTGCGGTAGATATCTGGAAGAGTTAATACGGGTGCTGATGTCAGTCAGGTTTTTAACTCATTGAAGCTCCGTTCGCAGTCTTCAGTCCATATGAACTTCTTGTCCTTCTTGAGGAGCTCAGTCATTGGCTTGGCAATCTTGGAAAATCCTTCGATAAAACGGCAATAATATCTGGCCAGTCCAAGGAAACTCCGGATTTCTGAGACGGTGGTGGGTGCGGACCAATCAAGTACATCTTTTACCTTGCTTGGGTCCACCGAGATTCCTTCTGCCGAGAGGATATGTCCGAGGAATACCACTTGCTGGAGCCAAAACTCACATTTGCTGAATTTGGCGTACAGTTGATGATCGCGAAGCTGTTGCAGAACTGCGCGAAGATGTTCCTTATGTTCGTCCTTGCTTTTGGAGTAAATGAGGATGTCATCAATGAACACCACCACAAACTTGTCCAAGAAGTCCATAAACACCTTGTTCATCATATGCATAAAGAATGCAGGAGCGTTGGTGAGGCCGAAGGACATAACAGTGTATTCGTAAAGACCGTACCGAGTGGTGAACGCGGTCTTAGGAATATCTTCCTTCTTAATCTTGAGTTGATGATATCCCGTCCTCAAATCAATCTTTGAGAATACTTTGGCCCCACTGAGTTGATCAAACAGATCGTCAATCCTCGGCAGTGGATACTTGTTTTTAATGGTGACGTCATTCAGCTGTCGGTAGTCTACACACATTCGTAGACTGCCATCCTTTTTGTCCATGAAGATTGCTGGTGATCCCCATGGGGAAGAGCTTTGACGAATGTATCCTTTTTGCAGCATCTCATCCAATTGTTTCTTCAATTCCACCAATTCTAAGGAGGGCATCCGATAATATTTCTTATGTATCGGGGTGGTTCCAGGCACTAGGTCAATAGCGAACTCCAATTCCTGGTCTGGTGGCATGTCGGGCAATTCTTCAGGAAATACATCTGGATACTCACTGACCACTGGGATTAATTCCAACTCTTCTGTCACGGCTGCGAAAACCATATCCTTCGTGGGGATGCGCTTGCGGGCATAAAAACTGGTAGTGCGACCTTCCATATTTTCCACGGTAACTTCTCTAGTCGCACAGCTGATGCAGACTTGGTATTGGGTTAACCAATTCATGCCCAGAATGACATCCAATTTGTTGGAATCGATGATTATCAACGATGTTGGAAACTTGACGCCCTTGATGTCAATCTCCAAATTTCGGCAGACGAGATTGCTTCTGAGGAGGGATTCCGGGGATTGTACCAGCATGTGTTTTCCCAAAATCGAGCAAGAAAAATTGTTTTGGGAAGCAAAACTCCGTGAAATAAAAGAGTGGGAAGCCCCAGAGTCAAATAGAATTACGACGGGTATGTCATTAACGAGAAACATACCAATGACGACTTCCGGGTCCTCTTGGGCTTCATCTGCGGAGATGTGATGAACTTGCCCTTGGATTATATCGGGGGCGGAATACTGCTCCATGTAGTTGACTTGCGGCTGAAATGGAGTGACGTGCTTGGTGTTCTTGGGACACTGTCGGGCGTAGTGTCCGGTTTGACCACAGCTGAAGCACGAATTGTTGCGCTGGCAATCGTCGCGCACCGGGCTGGTCACGACATTCTTGACTTGTGTAGTAGTCTTGTTGACGTTCTGCTGCCAATTGGGTTTGTACTCCACCTGAGTCTGTTGCCATGTACGAGCCTTTTTGCACTAGTTGCATATCCTTCTTGGGCTCAAATTTGCGCTTGTGGTCATTAGCAGCTGGCTTGTTGTCGTCCAGGAGCTTGTGTTCCCTCTCGGCGATGAGGGCCTTGTTCACTAGAGTCAGGAAGTCCGGGAAATCAAACATACTGAGAGTGCACCGGAGATGTTGATGTAGGCCTCCAAGGAATCAGTTGATCTTCTGCTCTTCTGTGGCCACTCATGGAGAGAATAGCGGGCCAGATAGTTGAATTTATTCAGATACTCGGCGACGGTCATGCTGCCTTGAGTGAGAGCAAGAAATTCGCGTTGCTTGATCTTCATGACTCCGGTGGGAATATGATATTTGCGGAAATGATCCTTGAATTTTGTCCAAGTAATTTCCTCGTCGGCGGACCATATTGCTTTGGCATTATCCCACCATATAGTGGCAGCTCCTTCGAGATAATGCGTTGCGAAGGGAACCTTGTCTCTGTCGTCTGTGCGAGCAATTTCTAGTTTTCTTTCAATAGTCCTTAGCCAGTCGTCGGCGTCCAAAGGATCAGTAGCATGGCTGAAACTGGGAGGCTTGGTTCGCTGAAAATCTGATAGCTTGGAATGATGGCCATTCTGGTTTCCATTCTGCCCAACCATAACTTGTACACTTTTCAGTATTTCCAGCAGATCGTTGCTCCTTCTTTCTTCAAACATTCGCGGGATTTGCTCGGTGGAAGGCGGTTGTGGCGGTGGAGGCGGAGGTGGCTGGTATGGTTCAGGGGAATGTCCTGCCTGTCTTGCGGAACGACGGACAGGGACATCCTCACCAGCTTGACTGCTGCTGCCTCCACGCGGCATCCTATTTTTTGTTTTCCCAATACATAGGAACCATGATGAGAAAATTCCAAAATGGGGGAAAAACCAATGACAAATCCCGGAAGAAAGCAGCGAATAAAACCAAGTCGAAAAAGAGTCCAACATAATTATACATAGTCCCAACATGAAAATAAACATCGCAATGGGTCTACTACCCTCGTACATGAAACTACGCATCATGACAAGTGCGATTACAGCCATACATGATGCTCATGACTACCACGATACTCTAACGATCTACTGCTCGGATGGTGCTGCTGCAGGCTCGTCTCCTGAGCCGGACCCAGATCCTGAACTGATAGTAGAGACCTCCGGGGGAAGAGAGGTGCGCTGGCGCTGCCTTGAGGGCTCTCCCTCAGGGGCAGGCGGGGGATGGGATCTAAGCATAGGAGCGGCAGGAGTAGCGACAAGAGAAGACCATGCAGCAGGAGCGCTGCGAGGGTTCACCGTCAAAGGGTTAACGGTACCCTGCAAGGTCGTCGTAGGAACGGAGGTGGGAGGAGCAGAAGTGTAGATGACAGCGAGAAGAGGGTTCCTTATACGAGCAGCAGCGAGAGCGGCGCGAGCGCGTGAGAGCTCCCGAGCTAACTCGTAGTTAAGGAGATAGCTAGTGGTGATGTAGCGTGCAAGGTGGCTAGTGGGACGATCGCACGCCGGATTAATCAAAGGAAAGCGGATACGCCCATTCTCGTGCAGAGATGGGTAGAAGAAAAGTCCAGGGTGGGTGTGCATGCGATGCTCATTGTAGCGCAAGTCTACAAGAGCCTCGATAGCAGCAAACTGAACCGCCTGAGATGGCGTAGAAGCAAGACCACCCTTAGACGAACGAGTGTAAGCGTCGGATGGGGAACTGTGGTGTAGAGTGACCTCAGCATAATACTCATACAATGCACCGGCCAGATGCTCGCGATACACCCGATACTCTGGATCAGCACCCTCTGGATAGAGTCGTCGCCACATGTTCTGAACCAGGTGCGGCGATGTGCACGGAGCTGGCTCAGGATGGTACAAGATCGGTACTGCTGCCATCTACACTCACAAACCATACGGTTAGTAATAACAACAATAAGTCATGCATGCAATGCAACAACCAATTCCTATGTCTACCGGCACTCAAATGAAACTATCTACCGTTTTACTAACGCACTTCCGGTCTAGCGTGTCCTACAATCAGCGCGGCTCTGATACCAAGCGTTGTGGCCCCCCGGCTCAGAGCAACCGGTTTACCCTGCATTGCCAGCCCAGAGATCAAGTCTTCTGGCAATACACAACAACATGGTACAGAAATAACCGCTTCATTGATACTAGCGTGGTACAAAGGTCTGATATTACATCAAGATTCGAGGCCAAGCGGCACACACGGTGCTGCCGGACAATATGTACATTATTTAATGAACATGGCTGGGGCCTCGATCACACGAAACTACGCGGCAGCGGAAGAACAATGTGGCGGAACTCCATGGCACAGGGACACTGGCGTGGACACGGCCTAGACACGAGATGCGCTCCGATGCGAATCAACTTGCCTGAAAGCTGGCATGACACGCCAGGTCAGTACATTGAATGTACTAGCAAGCTCACAACAAACATAAGCACGATGACTGACAATATCATGATAATTAATCAAGTTAAATTAATGCAAGAAATTACTACAAATGCAAAGCTATGCAAAGCAACCAAACAGCGCACCGAGTCACACGGACTCGCTTACCAGACGGTTACCTCGTAACCAAACGGTGACCACACCGGGGTCACACCTGAAACCAATCACTCATGAACACCTCGAGTGTTCAAGGTTCACCACGAAACAATGCATCACAACAATTACTAGTTTGCAAGATTAATCATAAAATTTGATCCATGGTGTGACTTACTCCCGAGTCTTGCCCATAACCGAGGGCGCCGCTATCGATAGATTAAATACACTCTGCAGAGGTAGCGCACTTTACCCACACTAGGAATACCTGGCCTCGTACTCCCATTCGGGTGGACCAAAGTATTCCGACGAAACCCTCCCTTTGCCATGCACTCTCCCCGGCCACTCCGACCATCTCCCTCTCAGGGCTAGGTCTTGGGTGGCCCCATGTCTACCAAAGACACCAACGGCCACCATCGTGGCAAAACGGTCCAAACGGGGACAAGGTACCATAAAAACAAAACGAGCACGCAAGGTTATGTCTGCCTACCTGGCCAGGGTATGCACGCCCATCACCTTCCCTCACGGGAGGCACCGGTGAGAGCCACGACAAAGGACCGAATCAAGACCTTCCCATTAGGTAAATGTGGTCGCACTGTATTAAAACCCCGATTCAGTGGCACCATGATGTGATCAACATCATATTCAGGTTGAACTTAATCAAGTAATAACTTTCAGAAAAACTTTTTATTACTAACATGGCATCATACCGGAAATCATGCAACTACTCGTCACACAGAGCAAGCAACTCTTAAGCATGGATCAAAACAAGCAACATAACTATCTTGCAATACTAAGATCAGAAACTTCTCTGGTTATTACTCATTTTTATCTACAAACAACATTTTTATTAGTTCATCATTTAGTTGAAAACTATTACTAGCAAAAATAGCTACCATAACTTTCCATAACAAACTATCTAGTGCAAAATCTTACTCTACTTAGCCAAACAATTCTATGAACTCAACCAGAAGCTAAAACAAGCATATCAAGCATCATAAAACAACTAGCAAATAACCATATTAATTTATCAAATTTTAAATGCAAATAAAGACTCATATTCAAGTATAAAATCATAGGTATTGAAATAACACCATCCAAATGATGTTGTGGCGTGCCTTAGTGCAGAGGAGGGTCACACTCCTCCTGGTTAGCTTCAAGGCAAGATCCTCCTTCTGAAAATATTTAAAACCACAAAAATAAATGTCAAAACACATTCTGAAAATCACCAGAAATTCTAGACAGCAAGGAAAAATCCACCTTTTGGTGTGCTGCTAGAGCTTTCTGTAACAAAGACAATGCAAAAAGAATCAATTCATTTGGACTTATGGTTTAGAAATGGTGGCTGGTCAAAGTTTACTCAAATTTCTGAATTAAATTTGAATAAATAGAAAATCCTGGGGGGTGACGTCGAAGGCGTAAAGTGGGAGTGCGCCTCCACTCGTACCGCTTCGGGCGCGAGTGGTGAGGCTGACACTAGGCCCCACCAGTCAGGAGAGAGGGAAGGGGATCGAGATCAGAGGGGAGGCGGTGCTTCGCCGGAGCTCATGCCGGCGCCGAGAGGGTTTGGGGCTAGGCTAGAGGGATAGATCGGAAGCGGGGCTCGCGGCGCACCTGCCCGTACCCGTGGCTTGGCGAAAGGTGGACGGAGCTGGTCGCAGTCGAGCTCGCAAGCTTCGGTGGCGGACGGGGTTCGCCGGAGAGGTGGAAGACGGTGGCTAGAGGCAGCTCCGAGGGCTTGGCGGGGTCCAGGCGGCTCCAGCAGACCACCAAGGCCCTGCCCAAGCAGCTGCTTGAGCTCGAGAGGCCCTGGAGAGCGGCAGCTGGCCTGCGGGGATCGCCAAAGTCCTCGGGTCGGGGCGACGGCCAGAGGCCTGCCCGACCGGGCTTCTGCTCATCTACGTGTTCGTGGATGTGGTGTGGAGTGGTGCGTGGCTAGCGAGGGAGGCGGGGTGGCTTTATATAGCCGGAGCAAAGGGGGGGGACGTGTCACCGCCGGAGCGCTCTGGACACGTGGCGAACGTCGACGAGAGGCTCCGACGCGAGGGGACAGGGTGCAGCGTCAACGCCGGTGCTTGCCCACGCTCGTGGACGAGCACAGGAGGCGGTTTGAGATGGGAACAAGCACACGCGTGCACTGTGCCGTTTTGGCCGTGAATTGACCGGGCATGGTGCGGCGGCTCCGACGTCGGTGAGTGCCAGGGAGGGGTCATGGGTGATGGGTCGAGGGTTGTGGCACGTTGCGGCAGTCGGAGGCGAACGCTTGCATGCACACGCGCGAAACAGAACGCAAAGTGCCAGCCAGAGCGCGTCGAGACGCTGCCAGGCGCCATGTCCTCGCACGGTCACCAAGCTGGCATGGCCAAAACGACGGCCAGGAGCGGCCAAACCTTGTCTATGAGCTCGACCGTGTAGTGCTACGTCTAGGAGAGGTGATGGATCATACCCAGGCCGACCAGACGCGGCTCTACCAAGCTGGCAAGTTTCTGGTCAGAAACTTGGTCGCCAAGTTTGGCCACCTTCTAGAAGGCCATTAGGGCTAATCTCCTGGGGTTTAGGGTTTCTTAGGAAGTTCTTTAAGCTCAAGAAATCTCAAGGCCAAAAGCTTAAGAAAAAATGCACTTGCTGTACAAAGTGCATTTCTGGTCCAGAAGTGAAAAGATTTTGTATAGCAAAAATATTACAAAAAGTGATGCAATATTTTTGCATGGGAAGATGTGCCATGGTCCTAAGAATATTTAGGAATTATCTCAGATTTTTCTGAGCATGAAAAATTGAGGTTGCTTTGGAGCACAAAGTTCTGAAATGAGCTTAAGAGAGAAAAATGAATATTTTCCTTTTAGGAAAAATATTCATTTTATTATTTTGGGAATTTGTGGGAGGAATAAGGTAGATAGGTCACTTGGGTGAAAGCCAAGGATATGCCCAAGTGACAAGTCCATTTGAATTGATCCAAAAATCCAAATCAAATCAGGGGAAAAACCACGATGAAAACCAAGTCCGGAAAGAGAGAGAAGGCAGGTCCGGTAAAAAGAGAGAAGGAAAAATCCAAGTTGTCACATATCAACCAAAGTTTGCAAACCAAACAGTAAAGCTTTATACTCAGCTTGGTTATTAGTGCAAGGATATTCCAAACGTACCGATGTATCATAAACAACATTATTAGGTGATACTAAAACATTACCGACGCCTTGCCCGTCCCTACAAACCAATCCATCAAAATAAAGCTTCCATGGACACACACTAACATAATTAATATTTTCATCATCTTTAATCCTATGATCAACAATGAAATCGGTGATAACTTGACCCTTCATAGCACGCAACGATTCATATGTTAAATCATATTCTATTAGCGCGTAAGCCCACTTTCCAATCCTACCACTAAGAATCGGTTGTTGCAACATATACTTAATGACGTCGGCCTGGCAAGCTACTACACATGTACTAGAAAGAAGATAAGGCCGGAATTTGGTACATGCATAGTATAAAGATAAGCATAACTTTTCAATAAACACGTACCGACTTTCGGCGTCGAGCAAACGACGGCTTAAGTATGCAATGATGTATTCTTTCCCACTGACCTCTTGCGCCAACACTGCACCGATCACCCTATCTTCTGCAGCAATGTACAGCCTGAACGGCGCACCGGACTTGGGCGCCCGCAATATAGGAGGATTCGACAAGCATCGCTTTATATAATTAAAAGCATCTCGTTGCTCTGCCCCCCAAGTAAATTCGGCTTCATTCTTTAGCCGAAGTAGAGGAACAAACGATTCAATTTTCCCTGCAAGGTTAGATATGAATCGTCTCAAGTAATTAATTTTTCCTAACAACTTTTGCACATCCCTTTTACATGTGGGTTCCTCCAAATTTCTAATTGCCTCCACTTTCTTCGGGTCAATCTCTATGCCATTTTCATGAATTATGAAGCCTAAAAACTTGCCAGCCGACACGCCAAAAGCACATTTGAGTGGGTTCATTTTTAATCCATACCGTCGCATCCTTTCAAAAGCTAATCTTAAATCGGCTAAATGATGATCAAGATTTAACAACTATATCATCAATATATATTTCTAGTACAATGCCTAGAAGATCATGAAAAATTAAATTCATAGCTCGTTGGTATGTAGCGCCGGCATTTTTCAACCCAAATGTCATAACGACCCACTCAAATAAACCAAAAAAACCTAGGCAACGAAAAGCAGTCTTAGACATATCTTGTTCGGCCATAAATATTTGATTATAACCTGCATTACCATCTAAAAAGCAAATCATTTAGTGTCCCGATGCATCATTAATAAGCATGTCGGCTATAGGCATAGGATATTCATCTTTTGGAGTAGCCTTATTCAAATCTCTAAAATCAACACATATTCTAATATTACCAGTATTTTTATTTTCTGCGGGCACTGTATTAGAAACCCAATCTGCATATCTACACGGCCAAATAAACTTAGCTTTTAACAACCGATCAACTTCTTCTTTGATGCGGTAATACAAATTAGGATTGAAACTTCTACGAGGTTGTTTATGCGGCCTAAAACCAGATTTAATAGGTAATCTATGCTCTACTAAATCTCTACTCAAACCGGGCATCTCAGTATAATTCCAAGCAAAGCAATCAACGAATTCTTTAAGTAATAAACATACCTTACTTTTCTGGTCGGCTTTCAAGTTAGCTTTGATAAATGTAGGCCTTGGAATACTTCCATCACCAATATAAATTTCTTCAAGTGGATCAGCCGATGAGAATCCCTGTCCAAGCTTTTCCATGTTATCAAAATCTTCAATAGTTTCATGCATATCGTTCTTTCCGGAACGATACTCCTCCGTGCGTCTTTGCAGCCACTTAATACTGTCGTCTTTATTCATCATTTATATACATAAATCATTAAGCCGAGCTACATTAGCCGGTTGTGCATTTATTGGTACAAAACCATCTCTACCAATACTGATATAATCATAGTCCGATAAATCCCTACCGGTCAAACATCGCATCTCACCGTGTTGCCAATCAACCGGCGCGTCCGTCAAAGCAATGCATGAAGAATTATCGGCCTCAATCACCTCCACATCATCATTAACCCACTTAATTAAGCACTGATGTAAGGTAGAGGGGATGCAACAATTTGCATGAATCCATTCGTGTCCCAATAGAATATTATACCGGCCTTTGACATTGACAACAAAAAACGCAGTCGGCAACGTTTTGCTTCCGACTGTGAGCTCCATAGAAATAACACCCTTAGCCTCGTACAATTCCCCTGAGAATCCACTAAGTCCCATATTGGTCTTCATTAACTCACTCTCTTTACAGTTCAGCTTAGAAAATACCGAAAAGGGCATAATATTAACACCTGCTCCGCCATCAACAAGCATGCGACCAATAGGCTTACCATCAATGTGACCTCTGATAAATAATGGTTTTAGGTGGTGTCCATGCTTCTCTGGTTTCTCAAATGTAGCATTCTTTGGGCCAAGAACAAGTTCAGCAATTTCAGCCTCGCGCGCGCGAAATTCAGCAGGCAACGCGAACACCATGTTAACATCCATATCAGTAGGTGCGTCTCCGTTATTCTCTGAATTTTCAGCAACAATTGCGTCATCCATATTTTTATTTTCCTCCGCTGCGATGCGCTTCTCCTTCCAAGTCTTTGTGGGTATTATTGGTTTATCTTGATTGAACCATTTATCGCGCTTCTTCTCAGCTATCTCTTCCTTTATTTCCAATGTCTGCAGTTGTTGTACACGTCGTTTCTGAGTGTGAGTAAGTCCCTTTGGGCACAACTGCGGTGCTGGTTTAGTCCCTGGCGCGACAGACTTAATTTGACTGCCCCCTGGGTCCTTCGGCCTATACTGGCGTACTTCTATTTTTCTGGCAAACATTTTATCTCTGGCCAAAGAACTTCTCTGCTGATCATATATGGTACTGGCATTAAATCCCTGGCCACGTACATTGCCTGAGTCCCAACGTGTAGATGTACTAGTATTAGACTTGAAACTCCTCGGAGACAAACTCTTGGACATTCCTGTGCAACCTTTATGACCAAATCAGCTTGTGTGCTTGCCGATTTAGGCTTCTAAATAGTACGTGAGGATATAGCATCTGGCCGTGCATGCGGGTCATGCCCAGAGTTAGTTTGCTTTTCTAATTGATTAGACTGGCCAGCTTGCCGCAAGTTTACACCATTACTTTTCTCCTCTGTACCGAGAGCTTCTTTTGAGACACTACTTGTTTCTGTACAATTGAGAACACCTTCATCTGACTGGTGTTCCGCTATTTTCAGACCATGAGAAGCATCTAAATCATCTGAATTTTTTGCCGCTTTAGTTTCAGCACGCTTCACCGGCACCCACACGCGCTTGTGACCACCCTTATAGTTTTTTCATCTGCATTGCGTAACGGTGATCGACTTGCTCGAATCTCGATGGCATTATGTGATCTAGCTTCCTCATCGAACCGAGCCCTTTTCTCATGCATATTTGGTCTGAATATGGGCCTCGGCGGAATCCATTCCGGCGGAAAATAACCTGCTGGCCCTGTAGGATATGGCGCCCAAGGATTAAATCCCCATGGATAAAACTGCGGATACATCGGAGGTGCACAACCCCAATATGTTGGGTCCACTGCATGATATGGCTGCTGGTCATACCAATTTCCTTGCCATTGCTCATGAACGATGTATCCAGAAGGAGATCTAGGACGCTTATTACCTCCGAGCCGATTAAACAAATTTTTGGCCTTACGTGAGGTATATTTTTTCAACAACATGCTAACTGTCGGCTTTGGCCTTGGAGCTTGTCTCCTTCCTCCATTGACTTTCCACACTCCTATTTCTGGATTTTTTTGGTTTAATCATCCTTGGAGGAGCATTGTTATCAACAACATTTTTCTCTCTTGCGGATTCGGTCTGATCCGACCGAATAAGCATCTTTTTACTCTCAAGCTCGACCACATTGATAGGAAAAGGGTCCCTGTCGAGCTTCATCTTAAAACCTTCTGTAAACGTCAATCATCCTTCATTGATGGCCAATTGCACCTGTCGACGAAACACGTTACAATCATTAGTAGCATGAGAAAAAGAATTGTGCCACTTACAATAAGCTCTTCTACCCAATTCTTCTGGAGGTGGAATTACATGACCCTCCCTCACTCTAATTAATTTATTTTGCAGTAGCATATCAAAAATTCTAACACACTTGCTTACATCAAAAGTATATTTAATTTCGTCTCTTCTAGCAGGTGTAGGTTTTAAAGCGGAACATGCAAAAGGTTTTGACTTCGGCGCTTGAACCCATTCGGCTACACATATATTAACATCATCCTCACTAGCCAAATCACTATCATAATCTAAGGCATTAACTACATGGTTATCTTTCTCTTTATTTCTATTATCTTTAAACCGGCTATATTGTTTAATTTCCTTAGCCCGGTTTTCTTGCGCCAAAGCCTTCTGCAAAACTTGATTAACATCTAAAAATTCTTGCCCTTCTAGTTTATCCTTAATATGAGCAAGTAGACCCGAAAAGGCAAGATCAGCTAAATCCTTTTCGGCTATGGTCAAGCTGAAACATCGGTTTTTGACATCTCTAAACCTCCTAATATAATCATGAACATGCTCATTATATTTCTGCCTAACCATAGCTAAATCTGATAGTCGAAGTTCTGTTTCACCGCTATAAAAATACTCATGAAATTTTTGCTCCAATTGTGCCCATGTTGAAATAGAATTATGAGCAAGCGATGTAAACCAAGTAAATGCAGTACCGGATAAAGATAATGGAAACAATTTTAATCTAAAAACATCCAATGTGCCGACCTCGCTGCATTGTGCTAAAAATTGTCCCACATGCTCAAAAGTAGATCTACCATCTTCCCCCATAAATTTAACAAAATCTGGAATTCTAAAACCACGAGGATATGGTGTCGAGTCAAAATAATCAGGGTATGGTTTTTGATATGCACGTGCTCTGCCCTTAGGTTCTAAACCAAATTCTCTAAGTATATTAGCAAGCTAATCCTTAAAACTATCATTGGGCTGTAGAGAACTGGTTTGTGGATCAGATGAAACACAAGCACGCGGCGGAAACTCCGGCAACGAAAATTGAGCATGTGAAGTTTGCAACGGAGACCCACTAAAATATGAATCGGGTACCGGCCCGTACGGAACCCCGGTACCAACAGGCGGCAGTGGTGGCGTACTATATGCCACTGTCCGATAACTAGGCTGCTGCAAATAAGAATTAAAACCAAAACTTCGGTTATTGCTATTGTGATTTTGTGGAACTGAAGTCGAAACAATAGGAGCAGTAGTACTAGGAACAAAATTATTAGCCGAACTACCAACATAGTTCCGGCCATCCAGATTATTGTTTAAAGGGACATGAGGTTGCATAGCATTAGCCGATGCACTAGGCGTATGTATATTACTTGGTAAATTGTTAAATCTGCTACTGTCTTGTGGCATCGGTCTTTTTCCAGAATACTCATCATTGACTTGCAGCACTAATGAGCGTACATGACCAGGTAGACAATTTTCAAGATCTTTATTAAACTGCACCTTAAATTCTTCATGTCTATTAGCTACTGCTTAAGTAATTGTATGTGTCATATTCTCCATATCAGAACAATATTTACTAGCTACGGACACATCAATTAGATGAGCAATTTCTTCGGTTGGGTTTTTTACCTGAGTGTTGAACGCATCGGAAGGGCTCGGAACTACCTTTTTTATGACGCCGTGCCTCGTCTTCGCGTATCCAGCCAACTTCAGCTTCAACCTCTCAACCTTTTCTTTCTCAAGCTCCACTTCAAGCTCGCGCCGATCATCTTCCGACAGATCTGTCGAGTGTGACGGCGATGATGTTCTCCGGGTCGATGTCGCTCCCGTTCTTGAACTCGGTACTCATCATGTAGCTCTTCTTCTTCTCGTCCCCAGCAGAGTCGCCAATTGTGTTGGCACGCGAAATTGCCGCGCAACACCAGGATATTTGCCGTGCTTTCATGACGACGAACGATTGCTTTACGAGCAAAGCAAATATTTCCTCGCTTTCGTGGAGAAGAACCGGCCACTTTTCAGTGTAAAACGGCAAAGATCACCAAACCCTAGGGCTGCTAGGGCTCGACAGGAGAAGAACGATGGAAAATAGACTTACATGAAAAAGTAATGTATTTGTTGATAGATCGATTGTTGGGGGCTTTTTCCAATCGGCCGTGGCCTTATAAATAAGGTACGATGGACTTTGCCTATACAAGGCAGGACTTGGTTACGTAGCATGCCTTGCCCTACAGGAATACAACTCTAAAACAAAAACCGAACATGACTCGATTCGGTTACCATGTAATACATGCGTACAAAATCTGCATGTTATCTGTAGTACGTATCTAGGCCATATTCACGTACAAAGACTCTTGGATATATCAATAAAATATTCTGACAAGGTTGCTATCACACTATATAATAAGGACTAATGACCCACCATTTGTGCTTGCTTTTGTTTAGGTGACTTCGTTGCCCATGCTAAAATTCCTTCGTCTTAGCAACCACGGTTTAGCACAGCACATGAGAATTTGTCCATGTAGCCGCTAGTCCATACAGAATTCTATATACTTGTCTTGGGTAAAATAACTTCCTACGCCTGACAAGCCTGCATTTCAAAATAAACAGCAAGTCCAAAAACATATATGTCAACCACACATTTAAATTAATTTGGTCCATAAAATACCTAGCAGCAAAATTATACATTCAACACATGCCTCATGGGTAAGATGACTAAGACTCCGTGCTCCGGAACAATGGAGAGAGCCACTGACTTACTGGGAATAATACATACCGATGTATGCAGTCCGATGAGTGTTGAGGCTCGCGGCGGGTATCGTTATTTTCTGACCTTCACAGATGATTCGATCAGATGTGGGTATATCTACTTGATGAAACACAAGTCTGAAACATTTGAAAAGTTCAAAGAATTTCAGAGTGAAGTGGAAAATCATCGTAACAAGAAAATAAAGTTTCTACGATCTGATCGCGGAGACGAATATTTGAGTTACGAGTTTGGTCTTCATTTGAAACAATGTGAAATAGTTTCACAACTCACGCCATCTGGAACACCACAGCGTAATGGTGTGTCCGAACGTCATAACCGTACTTTATTAGATATGGTGCGATCTATGATGTCTCTTACTGATTTACCACTATCTTTTGGGGTTATGCATTAGAGACAACTGCATTCACGTTAAATAGGGCACCATCTAAATCCGATGAGACGACACAGTATAAAATGTGGTTTAGCAAGAAACCTAAGCTATCGTTTCTTCAAGTTTGGGATTGCGATGCTTATGTGAAAAAGTTTCAGCCAGATAAGCTCAAACCCAAATCTGAGAAGTGTGTCTTCATAGGATACCCAAAAGTAACTATTGGGTACACCTTCTATCACAGATCCGAAGGCAAGATATTTGTTGCTAAGAATGGATCCTTTCTAGAGAAGGGGTTTCTCTCGAAAGAAGTGAGTGGGAGGAAAGTAGAACTTGATGAGGTAATTCTACCTCCTCCCGAATTGGAAAGTAGTTCATCACAGAAATTAGTTTCATTGGTTCCTACACCAATTAGTGAGGAAGCTAATGATGATGATCATGAAACTTCAGATCAAGTTCTACTAAACCTCGTAGGTCAACCAGAGTAAGATCCGCACCAGAGTGGTACGGTAATCCTGTTCTGGAAGTCATGTTACTAGACCATGACGAACCTACGAACTATGAGGAAGCGATGATGAGCCCAGATTCCGCAAAATGGCTAGAGGCCATGAAATCTGAGATGGGATCCATGTATGAGAACAAAGTGTGGACTTTGGTTGACTTGATCGGAAAATGATGTAGAATTTTCTGGAAAGCATAGAGGAGTATCTGAAAGGAGTTTTTTCAAAGAAAAACCTCGATGAAGCTGCTTACATATTGAGCATCAAGATCTATAGAGATAGATCAAGACGCTTGATAAGTTTTTTCAATGATTACATACCTTGAAAAGTTTTTGAAGTAGTTCAAAATGGAACAGTCAAAGAAAGGAGTTCTTGCCTGTGTTGCAAGGTGTGAAGTTGAGTAAGACTCAAAGCCCGACCACGACAGAAGATAGAGAGAGAATGAAAGTCATTCCCTATGCCTCAGCCATAGGTTCTATAAAGTATGGCATGCTGTGTACTAGACCTATTGTATACCCTGCCCTGAGTTTGGCAAGGGAGTACAATACTGATCTAAGAGTAGATCACTGCACATTGGTCAAAATTATCCTTAGAAGACTAAGGAAATATTTCTCGGTTATGGAGGTGATAAAGAGTTCGTCGTAAAGAGTTACGTCGATGCAAGTTTTGACACCGATCTGGATGACTCTGAGTCTCGATCTGGATACATATTGAAAGTGGGAGCATTTAGCTAGAGTAGCTCCATGCAGAGCATTGTAGACATCGAAATTTGCAAAATACATACGGATCTGAATGTGGCAGACCCATTGACTAAACCTCTCTCACAAGCAAAACATGATCACACCTTAGTACTCTTTGGGTGTTAATCATATGGCAATGTGAGCTAGATTATTGACTCTAATTAACCCTTTGGGTATTGGTCACATGGCGATGTGAACTATAGAGTGTTAAATCACATGTCGATGTGAACTATTGGTGTTAAATCACATGGCGATGTGAACTAGATTATTGACTCTAGTGCAAGTGGGAGAATGAAGGAAATATGCCCTAGAGGCAATAATAAAGTTGTTATTTATATTTCCTTATATCATGATAAATGTTTATTATTCATGCTAGAATTGTATTAACCAGAAACTTAGTACATGTGTGAATACATAGACAAACAGAGTGTCACTAGTATGCCTCTACTTGACTAGCTCGTTAATTAAAGATGGTTAAGTTTCCTAGCCATAGACATGAGTTGTCATTTGATTAACGGGATCACATCATTAGAGAATGATGTGATTGACAAGACCCATCCGTTAGCTTAGTACGATAATCGTTTAGTTTGTTGCTATTGCTTTCTTCATGACTTATACATGTTCCTATGACTATGAGATTATGCAACTCCCGAATACCGGAGGAACACTTAGTGTGCTATCAACGTCACAATGTAACTGGGTGATTATAAAGATGCTCTACAGGTGTCTCCGATGGTGTTTGTTGAGTTGGCATAGATCGAGATTAGGATTTGTCACTCCAATTGTCGGAGAGGTATCTCTGGGCCCTCTCGGTAATGCACATCACTATAAGCCTTGCAAGCAATGTGACTAATGAGTTAGTTACGGGATGATGCATTATGGAAAGAGTAAAGAGACTTGCCGGAAATGAGATTGAACTAGGTATTGAGATACCTACGATCGAATCTCGGGCAAGTAACATACCAATGACAAAGGGAACAACGTATGTTGTTATGCGATTTGACCGATAAAGATCTTCGTAGAATATGTGAGAACCAATATGAGCATCCAGGTTCCGCTATTGGTTATTGAACGGAGATGAGTCTCGGTCATGTCTACATATTTCTCGAACCCGTAGGGTCCGCACGCTTAACGTTCAATGACGATCGGTATTATGAGTTTATGTGTTTTGATGTACCGAAGGTCGTTCGGAGTCCCGGATGTGATCACGGACATGACGAGGAGTTTCGAAATGGTCGAGACATGAAGATTGATATATTGGAAGGTTACGTTTAGACGATGGATTAAGAATACCTGTTTCTATTATTAGTAGGTACAGATAGGAGAAACTTCTTCCGTGCAGGTGTCATCTCGCTCTGGAATGCATGCATGCATATGGTCGACTCGCGCACCGCGCAAGGAGACCAGCGGCGCGTGCACGTGCACGTGCGAAGGCGCACGGTCTGTTGAGTATATTAGAAAATATTCTGGCTTGCCTTGTACTTCGAGTAGATCATGTACTTCTTTATATATGCCCATGAGGCTTAAGTAATACAATGAACTATTCCACCAATCCTCTCTCTCCCTTCTAACATGGTATCTATCGCAAGTCGATCCTAAACCCTAGCCGCCGCCGCTTCCGCACCCGCACGCCGCCCCTGGGGCGGTCGGCCTCCATGACCGCTGCCGGGGGCCGCGCCGCCCGTACCTAGGGTTCGTTCGCCGGTCGTGTTGACCGGCTGCCCTAGAGAGTCTTTTCCCTGAGCCTTGCTCCGGGGTTTTCTCTCTCCCGCCAGTCATCTTGATCGCGCGTTTTTTTTTTGGTTTTTCGATCTATTCTTGATCGGTTTGCGTCGCCCACCGCCGCTGTCGACCCCGAGCGCCTCTACTCCGACCCCGGCGCGACCAGCCGGCCTCTCCTCCGACCCGGCGGCCACGTGCGCCGAGGCGGCCCGTCAGGGCCAGTCGCCGTCTGCGCGTCGGTCCGCCCGTCGCCCTGCGTCGGCCGTCACCGCCCGGCTCCGACCGGGACACCTGCATCGCCCCAACCCGGCGACCTCGCGCCATGCGACGGCCAATCATAGCCGTCGCTCACGCGCCGGCCCGCCCATCGATCCACATCACCCGCCTCCGCCGCATCTGCACGGCGGCCCCGCTGTCTACCTCGCCGGTGTCGTCCTCGGCTGCGTCGAAACGGCTGCGTCCGGCTCGTCGGCTGCTTCAACTCGGGCGCCGCTGCTCCATTGGTCGCTCGGGCCTCGCTGCCCGGGCGCCGGCGTTGCATTGGCAGCCCGGGTGCCGGTGCTGACAAGCTCGTCCGCACGACGTCCCACGCCGTCCGTCGTCGTTGGCTTCATCTCGGACTCCGCCGCCACCACGCCTCCACCGAGCGGCGTCCCCGACCTCGCGCGCGATCGGCTTGATCACCCGCTCGCCCGCGATCCGCCTCATCTACGCAGCGCGACCGACCTGGCCCGTCGGTTACGCGCGCCTCTGCAGGTCTCGTGAAGATCGTCCCCGAGTTCAGCGCGCCTCTCCACCGATCGAGCATCGGGCTGCCGCTGGGTCGCCCCGTCGGGGCGCACCGCCGCCGCCCCGTGGTTCTTCTCCCGGCTGCACTGACCCGCGTCACCGCTCCGTCGCCCCTTCGGGCCATAGTGCCACGGCCCGCGGTCCCCCGCCGCCCCGAGGGCGTCCGCTCTAGGCCGTCCCGTGGCTGCATCGACCCTCGCGCCGCCGCTACGTCGCCCCATCGGGCCATAGCGAGCGTGGCACGCGGTCCACGCCGCCGTCCCGAGGTCGTCCCCGCGGTTGCACCGACTCGCGAACCGCCGTTGCATCGCCCCTTCGGGCCGCAGCGTCGCGGCCCGCGGTCCCCGCCATCGCCCTGACCCGCCTGCCGCCGCTGCATCGCCCTTTCGGGCCTAGCGCCGCGGCCCGCGGTCCACTCCGCCGTCACCGCGCGTCGACTTCCCGTAGTATGTGCTGCGCCGTCTCCCTTGGCGCGGGAACACCACCGTCCGCGCCGGTCTTCGTCACGCTGTCAGGGTTCTTCGCCTACATCGAGCACCGCCGCTGCACTCCTAACCTAGCCGCCGCCGCCGCTGTCAGGCCGCCGCCGCCGCTCTTCTTTGGCCACCGCCGCCGCTACCTTCGTAGCCGCCGTCGCCCGTCCACCCCCTTCGTCTTCATCCAGCACCAGCTCGTCGCCAGCGTCGCCGTCATCTACCCCGACCGCTTCATCTACTCCGACAACCGCGGGCGACATTGGCCCCGCGCCGATGGACGCCGCAATCGTCGTCGAGTTCTTCTCTGCTGGCCCCTCCGACTTCTCCGACATGGCGTACTGCTCGTGCAGGTACCTCGTCTACGCATGTCCGGTGCTGGCAACAATGATGCGTGCCTTCATCCACGACGTGTCCCCGGGCCTGGCAAGCCTGGTCGGCGCTTCGTCAACTTCGTCTTCGTCCGTCTACGCATGCCCGGTGCTGGCAACACCGGTGCGTGCCTTCGTCCACGATGTGTCCCCGGGCTTGGCAAACCCGCCGCGATGCATCGTCAACAGCATTTTCTTTTCGGCGCACCCCTACTTCGACACCACTGCGCCCATGCTAACTCGGCGCCCTCTTGCGCCCGCGGCTCCACGGCGACTTCCTCGACACCGACCACCCCGACTCGACATCGACCACGACATTCTTCGCACGGCTACCTCAACCACAGCTCCACCACCCACGCTCTCGGCTACATCGACAAATGGCACAAAGGGCTACCGCCTTGCTTGAGCAACCTCGTTGGTTTCCACTCCAGCCACGACTCCGCGATGCGTCGACCGTTACGACTATGGGTGGGCATCCGTCGGCTTGCCTTCGGATTCTTCTCCAGTCTCACCATCTGCGTCGCTACCGTTGTGACTGCGGGGGGATGTTGAGTAACGTGATTGTATTAGGAAACATAGGTTACTAGGAAATATTCTGGCTTGCCTTGTACTCCAAGTAGATCATGTACTCCTATATATATGCCCACGAGGCTCAAGTAATACAATGAACTATTCCACCAATCCTCTCTCTCCCTTCTAACACGGTCTATGGACGGCAGTAGACATATCAGATAGCTCAGGAGGGACTGTGCATGCGCGCGGCGCGAGATATGTATAGCTAGGCCAAACAAGATCGCGAGCACGGACGCACGGCGTGTCCGTCAAGAGCTGGGCCTGCTTCGGCCACAGCGTCACTGCTGATGCCTCCTAAGAAGCACGGATACGGGGACAGAGACAAGGGGATACGCATACGGGGATACGGGATACGGCATTTTTCAAAAACAATCATTCGGGGATACAGCGGGGTATATAAGTATTTAGAAATAATAAATATGAAAGTATTTAGAATAATAAATATGAATAAAGACTTAATGACATTTTTTAGATGAGAAATTTTTTAGCACTGGATATATGTTGTCTCCTTTCTATTCATGAAAGACTAAGAGCAGTCCACTCAAAGCCCATGTAGCTCTCCATCAACTTAGAGCCCATGTAAGGCCCAATTCTGGAAAACCCTACTAGTAGCGCTCCAGCCATTCCAGTTGTCCCTAACTTCCATTCTCGTACTCCCTTTCTCCAGCCGCCAGTGAAGAAACGACAGCGCCGCCAAATCAGCAGCTTCCATCAGCCATCTTCTCCTTGCCCAAATCTTCTTCCTCACTGGCCACCACAATCCCCATCTTTCTTTCTGCTCAAAGCTTCTTCCTTGTTGGCGGCCGCCTTGCCATCTTCCTCTACCAAGATCTCCTTCCTTAGCAGCTCAGGGTGTGCAAAACCGAACCAAAAACCAAAAACCGAACCAAAAAAACCAAACCCAACTGAAACTTCGGTTTTTTCAGGTTTCAGGTTCAGTTTCAGTACCCAAATATGAAAACTGTTTAGCATACGGTTTTTTTTGTTAGAAAGAAACCGAACAATTTTCAATTAGACCGAAATAGCCAAAGCTAGCTTCAGTGTGTGTTAAATAACTGAAGAGCTCCCAGTCAAAAAAATAACTGAAGAGCTGAGTTGATCCTTCCCATCACCGTTCGTTTTATAGCCATCCACCCATCTCGTTGTTGGTCACTTCACAAGATGGTACTCCCTCCGTTCGGAATTACTCATCTAAGAAATGAATGTATCTAGATGTATTTTAGTTGTAGATATATCATTTTTGTGACAAGTAATTCCGAACGGAGGGAGTACTAAATTGTGCAACGCGGCTGGCGCACGACCTGAGGCTGGCACTTGGGCCTGGGCCTTGGGCTGCCTGAAGCATGAGTTGGAGGTTGGCACAGCGCTTGGACCAGGAGCGTGGATGCTTTTCCCCAAAAAAAAAGGAGCGTGGACTCTTCAGCCTACAGACTAGCGAGTGATGTTTCGTGGCATATTTTTTCTACGTAAAAATCCTGGAGGCTAGCGCATGTTGTGCTTTTCTCCTGTTTTGTCCTCAAATTTTCCTAATATATCTACATACATCTCTGTCAACGCCTCATCAGCCATATATGCTCGATCTGGCGCACACCATACGTACATATGCCACCAAATCATTTCTGCCATCTAATGATTTAATCTACGTACAGTTCTCAAAAGAAAAAACAAACCTACATACATAGATTGAATAATCTGACGATTAAAAAATATGAGTCGTTCAAAAATTCACGTCAACTTTGATTATTACCGAAACCGAACCGTATCTATGTATAAAACTGTATAAACCAAAGTATAAAAACCGTATAAACCGAACCGAATCAAACCGAAAAAAGCGAATGCATACCCTGACTAGCTAGCAGCCATCGAGGTTACCTGCTCGACCATGGTTGCTATCGGGAGGAGAACTGGGCAGCAGCATGGTCACTGGAGGCTGGCTGCCGAGTCCCCACCGTATCTAGGCCGTATCCCGATTTTATATCCTTTTTTAATAATTCGAAAAGGATGGGATACTGCAGGATACGCGTATCCAGCCGTATCCGGGCGTATCGGTGCTGAATCATGCCTCCCCCTTCCTCGCGGGGAGCATATATACGCGCGCTCCTGCCCAGTGCCCAGCATGCACCTCCTCTCCTGTCCCCGGGAAAGTTTGAGACGGCCAGCCGATAGAGAGAGCGAGAGAGCCAGCTAGCTAGAGATGGAGAGGAGCATGAGGCTGTTCGAGACGGAGACTCACGGGGGCCGGGCGGCGTACAGGCTCCACGCCGTCACGGTGGCCGCCGGATCCTGCTGCTGCTCTACTACCGGGCGACGCGCGTCCCGGCCGCCGGCGAGGGGAGGGCGGCGTGGCTGGGCATGCTGGCGGCGGAGCTCTGGTACGCCGCCTACTGGGTGGTCACGCAGTCCGTGCGCTGGAGCCCCGTCCGCCGCCGCCCCTTCATCGACAGGCTCGCCGCCAGGTATGAACCACGTCCGTCCGCGCTATGCATGGCTTATGACCGACCGACCACGAACGACGCGGCACGCGCGCGGCTGCATGATCGAGAGAGGAATATGATGCAGTTGCGCGCAGGCGTACGGGCGTACGTGTTTCCCTTGCTTACTCCTACCACTACGTTGTTGCCTAATCCGTACGTTAGCTCAGGTGACACGTGGTCGTCGTCGTGCGTAGGACTTGTGTAGTAACCAGAGTGCTGCTCATCTTGCCTTTGCCTTGCACTTGCACTGACCACCAGTAGCCACACGAGTGTTGTTGCCTCCAGTGCCCCTGGCTGGCTACACCGTGCGTGCGTCTACCGCGCCGCGTGTTCCGATTTGTACTGCTGGCCTGGCCTCATGCACCACGCCGAGGCAGGCACGCCAGCATCAACACCCAGCAATCTTAGCTAATGCATGGACTTCTTTTTTGTTTTTGCTTTTTGATATAAGACTTCTAAAGGCTGAAAGTTATTTCTTTCTTTTTTTTGCTTTTTGATAAAGAGAGCTCCCTCTCTAAATACATATTCAAGAAGATCTCCTAAAATGTAGTAAATGCATTTAACAAGTGGATCGAAATCAACGCTGAACACGCTGCAGAATTTAAATTTCAGTACGGTTGTCTGGTTTGGTCCAAGCTCCGGGACTCATCACCTGATAGGAACACCGTCCCATCATGGCAAACCAGAGCAATTTGCATGCATCTCCCGGGTAGCAAAATTGAATTTAAAAACTAGCTAACCAGGGACCTGTTTTCATATATTTCATCATCCAAACATATACTATTTGTCATGCTCAGCACTAACACGGTTAATTTGTCATTTGGACAAGGCACGGAGAAACGCTACCGTGTGTGGACATCTTTGTGTGCACTGCGGACCCCTACTCGGAGCCGCCAAGCCTCGTCGTCTCCACCATCCTATCGCTCATGGCGTACAACTACCCGCCCGAGAAATTAAGCGTGTACCTTTCTGACGACGGCGGCTCGATTCTCACTTTCTATGGCATGTGGGAGGCCTCCTTGTTTGCAAAGCACTGGCTGCCATTCTGCAAGAGATATAACATTGAGCCAAGGTCACCAGCCGCTTACTTCTCAGAGTCAGATGGGCATCAAGAACTGTGCAACCCAAAAGAATGGTCATTGATCAAGGTAAGCAGATATTGCAAACATCTTCTTCTTTTTAAAACACGTGCATCAAATGGCTATCGAACAGGGAATAAATTGGCATACAATGGTGATGACAAGATTATTATATATAGTGCTCGGCATTTGGCATGGCAACTGATACTATTTCATCTTTTGGGCAGGACATGTTTGACAAAATGACTGAGCGAATTGACACGGTTGTCATGTCGGGCAAAGTTCCCGAAGAAATCAAAGCAAGTCATAAAGGATTTTATGAATGGAACCAGGAAATCACCTCAAAGAATCACCAGCCAATTGTTCAGGTAGCTATCATGCCCTCCAGAATGGAGTAAAGGTTTCCATGATTTTGGAGTAAATAACTTGTATGGTATTTGTGAGTCTCAAGTTCTAAACTTGTTTCTTTTGTTAGATTCTGATAGACAGCAAGGACCAAAATGCAGTTGATAATGAAGGAAAGGTGCTACCAACACTTGTTTACATGGCGCGTGAGAAGAGGCCTCAACACCACCATAACTTCAAAGCTGGGGCCATGAATGCTCTTGTAAACTTACTAATCTTGCCCCTTCACACTAAGTAGACAGTTTACAGTAAGCTTCATAGTTTTCATTAGTAAACTCATTTTCTAATACTGATTCTTGGCGAAATACTAGTTGCACCTGCACCATATTCTAATTTATAATTCTGAAGTTTGTGATAAACTGTATTACTGGACAAGAGTAACAAAATGTTGTGTTGTGTTTTCTTCATTCAGTTTCACCTCTTTGCATCAATAGTACACAATAGAATTTCCCCAAGTACTTGAGAGGATTAGAGTTGAGAAAACCTCCACTTCTCCAGTCTTTTATGAAATATAAATGCAGTGAATGTATGCTTAAAATATGTTGGTACAGTCAGAAAGCCTCAATAGGGAAATAGTCCCTGGGCTTATTGTCAGTGGATCTGTTGCAGCAAGATGTGTGCCAGAATCAATTAGAAAAAGTTGGTTGATGCCGCATTAGTCACTTACCGTATGTTAATAAAGGTACACAAACACAAGGAGCATAGAACTCTTGTCGCATCGCTCAAGTTCCGAGGTGTGCTGGTTCTGGGTATGCACTCATATGAGTAGCCCATGCAATCAAATCAATGTCTCTTGGACAACACTGAAATCCAAGTTGTAATCGGACTATGCTTATGTACACACAACTACTCATCTTCTAGTGACACCAAAGACATCGAGTAAAATCCAAAATGGGCACCATATCCATGGATGCATACAAAACACAATTGTCAATGTTGCGTGCAAACGTATATTTGTTATCACAAATCATATGCATACACATGCATACACCTCTATGTTTTTTTAGGAAGACAGTTAGGTTTCCCTACTATGATTTCGATAATTTTTGGTTTTTGAATGTTCAAAAGCTATAAAGAAGTTAGCTAATACCATACACCCAATGTATACACTTGTTGATATATCTAAAAAGCACATGGTGATGCATTGTTTCCATTCTTTTGCCCTCCGCCAAGCAGGAGACAATGAGACACTAAGTGTAGCTTGACACCACACCAATTTAGCCTACTGGAATGGAATCGGTGTTGTCGGTGTTCAATTATCGTGGCCAATTAGATGACAAACTTTTTGAGGGAATTAGATAACAATTTTATATTCTATGAAAGGTTGTAATGCTTTAGTGGACTTAAACTAAAATGTGTCAATTTTTCTACTGAAATGCAGATAAGGGTATCATCAGTGATAAGCAACAGCCCTATCATCATGAATGTGGACTGCGATATGTACTCCAACAACAACGATGCGGTCAGAGATGCACTGTGCTTCTTCCTTGATGAAGAAATGGGTCACAAGATCGGATTTGTGCAATACCCTCAGAACTATTACAATCTGAGCAAGAATAACATATATGGGAACTCCCTCCATGTCATCAATGAGGTCAGCAGTGCCAAATTGTAACCTCATTTACAATTCTCATGTTCTCCACATTATATTATTGACACTAACATGGCTACTTCAATTTAAAAGGTGGAGATGGGTGGTATGGACAGTTTGGGTGGCCCTATGTATATTGGCACTGGATGTTTCCACAGAAGGGAGATCCTTTGCGGCAGGAAGTTCACCGAAGACTACCAAGAAGACTGGAATGCAGGGATCAAGGACAAATTACAAGAAAGCATAGATGAGACTGAAGAGAAAGCCAAGTCTTTAGCAGCCTGCACATACGAACACGGCACGCAGTGGGCAGACGAGATTGGGGTAAAATATGGTTGCGTGGTGGAGGATGTAAACACCGGGTTGGCAATACATTGCAGAGGATGGGACTCGGTCTACAACAATCCTAAAAGACCAGCGTTTATGGGTGTAGGTCCAACAACACTTGCTCAGACGATACTGCAACACAAGCGATGGAGCGAGGGTATCTTCTCGATTTTCCTTTCAAAGTACAACGTCTTCTTGTTTGCGCATGGAAAAACCAAGCTACGGCATCAGATGGGCTACCATATCTATGGACTATGGGCACCCAATTCGCTCGCTACACTATATTATGTTATCATCCCTTCACTGGCCCTCCTCAAAGGCACCTCCCTTTTCCCAGAGGTAAATGATTCATACTATGGAAAGGCCTCGCCTTAGTTACATATATGTTTTGTATTAAAAAACTGATATAATATTCATGTGTTGTTCAGATTACAAGTCCATGGATCGCACCCTTCGTATATGTCTTCTGCGTGAAGAACATGTACAGCCTATATGAGGCACTATTATCTGGAGACACGCTAAAAGGATGGTGGAATGGACAGAGGATGTGGTTGGTCAAAAGAATAACCTCGTACCTCTTTGGAGTCCTTGACAATCTCCGGAAGTTACTTGGACTGTCAAAGATAAATTTTGTGGTTACACCAAAGGTAAGCGATGAAGACGAGTCCAAGAGGTATGAGCAAGAGATTATGGAATTCGGGTCGTCGGATCCAGAATATGTGATCATCGCGGCTATTGCTTTGCTCAACCTTGTTTGCCTGATGGGAGGGCTAAGTAAAGTCATGAAAGGTGGATGGAATGTACACTTGGATGCACTTTTCCCCCAGCTCATTCTCTGTGGGATGTTGGTGATCACCAGTATCCCATTCTATGAAGCAATGTTCCTGAGGAAGGACAAAGGCAGAATACCATTCCCAGTTACACTAGCTTCTATTGGCTTTGTGATGTTGGCCTTACTGGCAAAAATAGTTTAAGGTCCCACAAGAGGCATCAGTGTGTAATAAGTACTCAAGTTGGTACGGTTTATGGTTCTCTTGGGACACTTGCTCTGATAGTTTCATGGGCAATTGTATTTATATGTGGCGCGGCCCGGGTTGGGCAGAGGCAATTTGCATAAGCCCTTCGACTCAGGATTAACCATGGATCAAATTACCCCTGTGAAAATAAAAATACCTAAACAGAAAATGTCAAGAACGCCAATGCAATCAATGCCAGATCTAACTCAATCTCCTCTAGCACTAGCGAAATCCCAGTATGGGAGCAACTTGTACAGAATCAGGGCTTTAGGTGGACACATGAATACATAGGATTCAATCGTCTGCACCATTGAATAAAGAATGAGTTGTCCAGATTTAGCAAGGTGGCCAGGACATGGACATTTTGCGTAAACCCTCTATTTTCATCCACAATGCTGCACCTAACCCCTTCTCATCCCACTTGTGCCCGCCTCAAATCATGATCCCCTTTCAACCATCTCTCCCTCTATTGTATCCTGTCATTTCTTAAACCTTGCCAACGAGAGGAATGACTAAGAGGAAACTCTTCACAATAATTAAGCAAAGTTGTACCAATGAAAATAGTTTCACAATACATTTTATTTTCTATATCTTCTTAGGAACATATTTGTAAGAATATTAACTATGAAAGTAACTTGTTGAAGATTGTGCAGTGCCCAAAATCACCATATCTATGTGAATCGGAATATCAGAGATTTCTTTAATTTTACTGGGGGGGGGGGGGGGGGGGGGGGCAACTTGTATAGGTTCAGACCATTAGCTGGATACTTTGGATCATTGGACAAAGATCTCAATGTAGAGACAAAGCAAGGTGGCACTGGATTGTACATATCACGTTCGAATCATTGAGTGTTCTCACTATGGCTTTTAGATCATTGTCTCACTTGAATGAGTTTAAGGTACCTGTTGTATATTGCACTGTATGACCAATTTGACATGTCCGCGGACATCTGGCTGGGCGTCGGCCATCCAAAATTGTCTCCATAATTTCCCTCATCCGAACATTTCAAACACGAATCACACACGAAATTAAACATAGTACGATATATTACGTGCATATTAGATAACATTTAACAGTTTCATCCAAACTACTCAAAATTTAACTTAACGTAACTAAACTAAAACTAGGCTAAGTAGCACACGACCACCTCGTAGGCATGGCCTTCAAGCCCACCGGCACCGCAGGCACCGCTGTCATTGAGTCGTCGTAGTCGCGCCAGTGGAGGATACAACTCCAGCCATCGCAGCATCTGTCCACGGCCGGGGCGTTGCGCTCCCGGCGCAAACGCTCGGCAGCCTCTTCCACCTTGGGCCGCTTCTTGTTGGCTTCGAGGTGGATCGAGCGCTCGGTCTTGACCAGCTCGACAAGAGGAGCTGCTAGTTCAGACGGCGCTGACAGTGGGCAACCATCTTCTCGGTGGTCTTGCACCTATCGAAGGCCCAAACCTCAGCGAGGACCTAGGGCGGCAGCATGTCAGTCTTGGCGAACACCGCCAAGCGCTGCACCCGGTGTCGCTCTGGGCGTGCCTCCGCCTTGGTGAGGCATCTCCCTACTGAAAGCACAAGTGCTCCCTGGGTGGTTTTGGTAATTAATGTCAACATATCTTTTGTTGGACTAATGTTTTTATCTAGTATATTTCAGATAAGTTCAACAGATGGAGTGGCGTGGACAAGAGGATGTGGAACCCCTTCAAGATGCTAAGGACAAAGGATTGGCTCAAGCTCAAAGCTCAAGACTCTGCATTTTCATTTTAGTGATCCAAGATCACATTGAGTCCCTAGGAAAAGCCAATACTATTAAAAGGGGATGAGGTGTTGCTTAATGGCTTACTTGCTCAAAGTGCTTAGTGATATGCTCCAAAGCCCTCAACCACTTTCTCATATCCACATATGTCCCAAACCAAAAGTCAAACTCGGCCCCACCGATTTGATCAATCCGGCGCCACCGAGTTCATCTGACATAGCCACTGCCAGAAACCCTAATCAATTCGGTCTCACCGATGGGATCCCGGTCTCAACGAGATGGGCTTGCAAACTCTCTGGTTCCTGTTGCAATATTTTCGGCTCAACCGAGATTTGTAATCGGTCTCACCGAGTTTGCTTGACCAACTCTCTGGTTAGCTCATTACCAAAATTGGTCCCACCGAGTTTGTGTAATCGGTCAAACCGAGATGAGGTTTTACCCTAACCCTAGCACATCGGTCCCACCGAGTTGATCATATCGGTCCCACCGAAATGCCTAACGGTCACATTATGAACTAAATCGGTCCGACCAAGTTTTCTGATTCGGTCCCACCGAGTTTGGTGAATTGTGTGTAACGGTTAGATTTTGTGTGGAGGCTATATATACCCCTCCACCCACTCTTCATTCGTGAGGAGAGCCATCAGAACATGCCTACACTTCCAGCATACATTTTCTGAGAGAGAACCACCTACTCATGTGTTGAGATCAAGATATTCCATTCCAACCACATAAATCTTGATCTCTAGCCTTCTCCAACTTGCTTTCCACTCAAATCATCTTTCCACCAAATCCAAATCCATGAGAGAGAGTTGAGTGTTGGGGAGACTATCATTTGAAGCACAAGAGCAAGGAGTTCATCATCAACACACCATCTATTACCTTTTGGAGAGTGGTGTCTCCTAGATTGGTTAGGTGTCACTTGGGAGCCTCCGTCAAGATTGTGGAGTTGAACCGAGGAGTTTGTACGGGCAAGGAGATCGCCTACTTCGTGAAGATCTACCCTGGTGAGGCAAGTCCTTCGTGGGCGATGGCCATGATGGGATAGACAAGGTTGCTTCTTCGTGGACCCTTCGTGGGTGGAGCCCTCCGTAGACTCGCGCAACCGTTACCCTTCATGGGTTGAAGTCTCAATCAATGTGGATGTACGATAGCACCACCTATCGGAACCACGGAAAAAATCTCCGCGTCTACATTGTGTTTGCATACTCCAATCCCATCCCTTTACATTCTCGCAAATTGCATGTTTTACTTTCCACTGCTCATATACTCTTGTCATGCTTGCTTGATATGTATTGTGAATGTTTAAACTTGTGCTAAAACTCCACCTTAATTTGAAGAAATTAAAAACTGCAACTTTTCTTTGCTAAGAGTCTATTCACCCCCCTCTAGACACCTCTTCTCGATCCTTTCACCTACCCTCAACGACAAGGACGATGCGCAACGCTAGCCACTACCGCTCAGATAGTAGTCGAGGCGGCTACGCAGCTTCGGCTGGGATGACTCTTGCTTTACTAGGGCCGGGCATCGGGGCGACAGGGACGACTACACGCGGAGTCTAATCTGGACACCATGGTTGCATAAAGGAGATGACAGCGCCAGACCCTAGTCACTCAACGAGTTCCGCGGTGCAATCCGCATGTGCTGCTAGAACTCGCCATCCGTCGCCGCCGCGGGGCATGGGCGGCTGCGGCTGCTGAGTCCTCGCCGCGAGCTTGGCCAAGTCGATCTCCTCCTTGTCAACCCACTTCTCCTTCACGGTGGACGAAGACGGACCCGGTGACCGGGGATAGCGTTGCATATCGGATCTGGAGCCCTGGGGTGGCGGTGGCTGCGTTGGGTGGTAGCCGCCAAGCAACCAGCACGCCCGGGTGAGCTCGTTATCTTCCTCGGGCATCTTCTTGTCCATTGCGGTGGCCATTGGAGGTGCGGTGTGCAGCAGATTTGGGAAATGTGGAGGACTGGGAGATTTGGGAGATGTGGAGGACTGGGTGAGGATAGGGTTTGGGAGGGGAGGTCGACCAACTTTAAAGCTGAACTGGGCTTCTCGGGCGGCACAGGCCGGGCAGGCTTGAATGCAGGTAGGCGACAAGTCAATGTGAGCGGCATCAATGCCGAGGGCTCTAGACATGGAAAGGGTGAGCCCAGGTTGTCGGACACCGAGGCAGCAAATGTCCAAACTCTCCCGCCCCGATTTGGGGCCGGCATTGGGATTTCGAATGTTCGAACCGATCCAACCTAAAATGTGTGACCGCATTAGAGCATCTCCGCTCGTTGCCCCCCCCCCCCCCCCGGAGCCACTTTTTCAGCCAGTTGGGGTCATGTCGGTGGAAATTTTGGCATGGGGGTGAAAAGTTTTCCAGCCATGCCCCTACCCAACACTAGAAGACAAGAGAGATGAGAGGAAAAAGAGATGAAGTGGGCGAGAGGCATGCACATGGGTGGGCCTATTGCATGCAAGAGAGAGAGAGAGGGAGTGTGAGGCTGACAGTGGCCCTGTTGCATGCAAATAATAGCGTCGGTGCCTCCGGCGGACCCCCGGCTCCCTGGGTTTGGCTTGGGGTTGCCGGGGCTGGTTTTGCCCAAATCTGGCGCAAAACGACTGAGGGCGTGGCTGGGACCTTTTTTACTGCCGGTGCTAAAAAAATTACTTGGGGAGCGTCTTGGGGTCCGCGTGGAGATGCTCTTAGAGGTTTGAAAATGCCTGAACCATTCGGTCGAGGCGATTTGATGAGTCATGTTGAAGATGCCCTACAGGACCACGGGGTGTGGCCATGTGGGGGTGTGTGCGCGCGTGGAGTGGAGCAGTGGGACGGGCAATCCAGTCCACCAAACCAGTGGAGTGTGGGGTGGGGAAGTCCACGCGTCCACCTGGTCGGCTGTCCACTACAACTACAGGAGTTGAGATCCTCCCTTACTACATGCGTGTGCTCCTGTCCATCTACAGGAGTTCACAAAAGACTCAGAGAGCGACAGGCGAGACTGGAAGATGGAGAGGACCAGGAGGCTGTTCGAGACGGAGACGCACGGTGGCCGGGCGGCGTACAGGCTCCACGCCGTCACGGTCGCCGCCGGGATCCTCCTGCTGCTCTACTACCGGGCGACGCACGTCCCCGCCGCCGGCGAGGGCAGGGCGGCGTGGCTGGGCATGCTGGCGGCGGAGCTCTGGTACGCCGCCTACTGGGCGGTCACGCAGTCCGTGCGCTGGAGCCCCGTCCGCCGCCTCCCCTTCATCGACAGGCTCGCCGCCAGGTACGCACCACGTCCGGGGGCTGTATGCTCCGGCTGTATCACGACAAAAAACGTGGATTTTTTTCTCCAAAATTTCAGATTTTATATGCGTATATTCTTGATATGGACAGACTGTTAAAAGCCAAACTAGTCCTGCGATGGTGATGGAGCTGACAGTAACGCCTACTATTTGTTAGCCTGTACACCGCCCGGATTGTGAGTTTGTGAGTCTGTGACCATACCACCACTCACCAGGTCAATAGTGTGAACAGTGAACTTGCTTTTTTGAGCATAAACGATGAGAGCATATACAACCACAATGGGCAAATTTGGCCTATCATACGTCCACGGACGCGTTCGGATAGTCGGGCGTATTCGTTTTGAACCCTCATTTTATCCGTGCACGCAATATGTTTCCAAAGTGTTCAGTCTAATCTACATGATTGGTGGGGATGGAGTCGGTTTAATTCATATGATTGGCGGACTGCCTAGACACCCTCATATCCTCCCCACATATGGGTCAAGTTTGAGGATTCGGTGACAGCCTGGATATATGAGTCGATTTGTGGGGTCCGGTTGAATTACATTTTTTTCTTCTCTCTCATGTCTGCGCCATGTCCGGGCTGTCACTATGAACATGCCACATATTTCAGTATGTTGGCTGATTTTCTTGAAGCTCTTGGACTCAGTTAGGTACACGAGACCACAACTCACAATGATGAACCGTATATTCAAGAAAAGAAATGTACCGGATTTAACTAAACACAGCGGGCAATTTCTAACGGGTGTTTTGCATAGGTATGAGCCCGTCATGTTCTAGTTCTCATAATTTAGTACTCCCTCTGTAACTTAATGTAAGACATTTTTGCAGTTTAAATTTAGTTATCTTCTGTGTTATTGTTATTTCTTAATATGTTGTACTTCAACGAGATGGCAGCCTATGAGTTTTAGACCACACAACACTAAGGGAGTGTTTGGTTTCAGGGACTTTTTTGTGTTGGGACTAAAAAAAGTCCCTAGCAAACCAAACAGAGGGGGACTTTTTTGGGATTTTTTGCTAAAAGTCCTTAGAAGCACCTCCTTGAGAGTCTTTTTTAAAAAATACTAGGGACTAGAAAAAGTCCTAGGACTAGAGAACCAAACACCACCTAAGTGCACTGAGAATCTACATTAGGCTAGCTTTAAAGCTACGCGGGCCAAATAACAGAACTATCTTTCTGTTAACAAATTAGACAAAAGTTTGATGCTTTTGATTTTTAAACTTTGAGTGCAGCACAAAGGTTTCTATTCTATGGTACAAAGGGTTAAAGCAAATTGTCAGATTGTTTAGAATTATAATTGCAAGATAAGACATTATCAACGCCAAAGGGCTTACATCGATGATCAGAGATCACTAACTTAGAAGGTAAATAAATAAGCTAGACTGAGAGGCCTTTTCTATAGAAAAGAAGGTAGATACTCCCTCCTTTCCGGTTCAAAGGGCTTATCTCAAGAAAAGAAAAATGGTGGTTTAAAGGACCAATATCAATATTACTATTTTTGCGGTTTAAAGGGTCCATCTCCATCATCTGTTTAGATTTCAAGACACATTAAATCTCTACATGCAAGGATTAAAAAGAAACTCACCAATGCATGTAATATTACTACTCATTTAATGATCACGCATGCATGCGCTGCAGTTAATGCAAATTAACGCATCGTTTTAATTTGGATAGTTTTGCAACCTACAAAATGCATTCCTATCTGCCTTGGTGGAGGTGATTTTTGAGTTGGGCCTTTAAACCAAAAGGGAGGGAGTAGATGACAAAGGTAGGGACTAAATTAAGGGGTGGTTTCTTGTAAGAACAAGTTCATTTCAACACCTCAACTCTTGCCCGACTCTGGAATAAACCCTCAACCCAAGTACTTCAGACTCATTTCTGCCAAAACAAGATCCAAAGTAGGGACTTGTTTTGAATGTTTAAGGGTGTCAAGTGTACGGTTCTACTGCTTTAAAACATGTATTTCCCGCACTGAGCATTAACACAGTTACTATGTCATTTGGAGAAGGTATGGAGAGAGGCTACCTTGTGTGGATATCTTCGTATGCACCGCAGATCCACACTCAGAGCCACCAAGTCTTGTCATCTCCACCGTCCTATCGCTCATGGCATACAATTACCCAGCAGAAAAAATTAGTGTGTACCTTTCTGACGACGGAGGTTCAGTTCTCACTTTCTATGCTCTGTGGGAGGCCTCCTTATTTGCAAAGCATTGGATACCATTCTGCAAGAGATATAACATTGAGCCAAGGTCACCAGCCGCTTACTTCTCAGAGTCAGATGGGCATCAAGATTTGTGCAGCCCAAAGGAATGGTCACTTATCAGGGTAAGCAGATTTTCCAAACATCTTTTTTAACACATGTAATCAAATGGCTATTGAACATGGAACGGCATGGCACACACATGTGACCAGATAAGATGCTTAATGTCAGCCTACCCGTAGTGCTCAGCATTTGGCATGGCAACTGACTTTTTTCATTTTTGGGCAGGAGATGTACGAAGATATGACTGAGCGAATTGATACAGCTGTTTTGTCAGGTAAAATTTCGGAGGAAGTCAAAGCAAATCATAAAGGATTTCATGAATGGGATCAAGAAAATACCTCAAAAAATCACCAGCCAATTGTTCAGGTAGCTTTCCTGCCTTCCAAATTTGAGTAAAGGTTTGCATGATTCTGAAGTAAATAACTTGCATGCTATTTGGGAGTTTCAAGTTATATAATTCTTTCTTTTGCTAGATTCTGATAGAGGGCAAAGACAAAAATGCAAATGATGATGAAGGAAATGTGCTACCAACACTTGTGTACATGGCACGGGAGAAGCGGCCTCAGCACCACCATAATTTCAAAGCTGGGGCAATGAATGCTCTGGTGCACTCACTAACCTAGCTAGCCCCATCATACTAAGCATACAATTTATTGTAAACTTTATAGTTTTCATTAGCCCATTTTCTTATACTGATTCTTAGCAGCATATTAGTTGCAACATATTCTAATTCATAATTTTGAAGTTTTTAGTAAACAGTAATGTTTGCAAGAGTAACCAAATTAGCAATGTGTTGTCATGCAATTTCTTGTCCTTTTGAGAAAATTGTACCATGGAGTTCACACCCTATTAATTCATTTTGTATCATTGGATTGTCTGTAGAGTTGAGGGAGTGCAAAACTCTCCACTTCTTTAGCATTTTGTGAAATACATGCAATGAATGTGAGCTTAAAATATGTTGGTTTTAGATATAAACAATAACTTGTTCCCTACCGCTAGACATTTTTTCTCGAAAGCGCACCCAAGTGCACATCATTTGTGTTACAAGAATCGCCAAGATGGTGTCTTCCAACAACGAAAACAAGCAAAATAGCAAACCAAAACCAAGGCACAAAATAGAGCGCGAAATGAAAAAGAACTTATTCACAAGTGTTCCATGAAAGGTTGGAATTCTATGATCATAATGGATTTTTCTAAAATGTGACAATTTTTCTATTGAAATGCAGATAAGAGTGTCATCAGTGATAAGCAACAGCCCTATCATCATGAATGTGGACTGTGATATGTATTCCAACAATTGCGATACAATCAGAGATGCACTGTGCTTCTTCCTTGATGAAGAAATGGGTCACAAGATTGGATTTGTGCAATTCCCCCAGAACTATAACAATTTGACCAAGAATAATATATATGGGAACTCCCACCAAGTCACCAATCAGGTCAGCAGTGTCAAACTGTAACTTCAGTTTCGTTCTCATGTTCTCCACAATATGAGCAATCATTGTGCATGTATGTTCTGCCACTAACATAGCTACCCAATCTAAAGGTGCTAATGGGTGGTATGGACAGTGTGGGCGGTCCTATGTATGTTGGCACTGGATGTTTCCACAGAAGGGAGATCCTTTGCGGAAGGAGGTTCACCGAAGACTACAAGGAGGACTGGAACGGAGGAATCAAGGACAAAACACAAGAGAGCATAGTTGAGATTGAAGAGAAAGCGAAGTCTTTAGCAGCCTCCACTTATGAACATGACACACAGTGGGGAGATGAGATTGGGATCAAATATGGTTACCCAGCAGAGGATATAGTCACAGGACTGGGAATACATTGCAGAGGATGGAAGTCAGTCCACAGCAATCCTCCAAGACCAGCATTTCTAGGTGTAGCTCCAACAACACTTGCTCAGACACTACTGCAACACAAAAGATGGAGCGAGGGTAGCTTCTCGATTTTTCTTTCAAAGTACTGCCCCTTCATGTTTGGGCATGGAAAAATCAAGTTACGGCATCAAATGGGCTACTCGATCTATGGATTATGGGCACCCAATTCAATCCCAACACTATATTATGTCATCATTCCTTCACTAGCTCTCCTTAAAGGCATCTCCTTGTTCCCAGAGGTAATGATTCAGAATAGGAAAAGCCTCAGTTTAGTTTCATATGCTTTCTATTACAACTAATACGATCCTCCTGTGTCATGCAGATTACGAGTCCATGGATGTCACCCTTCATATATGTCTTATGTGTGAAGAATATGTATAGCCTGTATGAGGCATTATCATGTGGAGACACATTGAAAGGATGGTGGAACGAACAAAGGATGTGGATGGTAAGAAGAATAACCTCATATCTCTATGGCTTGACTGACACTGTCCGGAAGTTACTAGGACTGTCGAAGATGACATTTGCAGTTACATCGAAGGTAAGTGAAGAAAGTGAATCCAAGAGATACGAGCAAGAAATCATGGAATTCGGATCATCAGCTCCAGAATATGTGATCATTGCAACTGTCGCATTACTCAACCTTAATTGTCTGGTCGTAGGGCTTTGTCAAATTATGACAGGTGGCTGGAATATACTCTTGAATGTATTTTCCCCCCAGCTCATTCTCTGTGGAATGCTAGTGATCACCAATATTCCATTCTATGAAGCAATGTTCGTGAGGAAGGACAAAGGAAGAATACCATTCTCAGTTACATTAGCTTCTATTGGCTTTGCGATATTGGCCCTGCTGGTACCAATAGTGTAAGGTCCTACAAGAGGCATTGATGTCTAACAAAGTAGCATATATTTATGGAATTATGGTTCTCTTGAAGTACATTTCATCTGATAAATTTCTAGACGTACTTCTATGTATGATCATCTACCTTGAGATTATCACTTGGTACTGCACAAGAGACATAATCATACATAACAAACATACTTTATCAGGTAATTCCACTAGGGCCTGCCTAATAGACATGCTCAGGTATCCAGCAGGCACAGCTCGAGGCATATCTAGCTTGCAACACACGTTATGGTGGCACTCAACATCAAAATGATGGAGTGTGCATAAAAGGATGACCTCAGCATTACTGTCTATGATACAACTTACTGCATGCAGTCCAAGAAGCAAAATGGACCGCAGAGCGCAGAAGACTATCCCCCTTCTAAAAACTGTAAGAGGAAAGATAATTTTTAGAACATGTGTCAGATAAACATCTTGAAGGGGAAATTCAGTTCATATAAACATTAGAAAATATATTTTGTTTTGGTTCTGCTTATCACATGCTCACCTAGTTGTCGGAGTCCTAGTGCATTGACCGGACAAGACGAGCAGCAAATGCCCCATCCAGAGAGTGCTTAGTTGGACTTGAGGAATAGAAACCATCATCTGTGATGAATTCTGCAGGAACATATCCATGTACACCCTGTGGGGTAAACTCCTGTAGCATATCATAGTAAAATGAATATACAACATGATTAGATGTCAGTGAATGTTGTATACAACATGATTAGATGTCAGTGAATGTTGTCTAACATGCAATAATCAGTAAGTAAGAAAAGGATAGAACAAAAAATATTTCAGTGCCATTCTTTTGATTGTATATATGTAGAACTGATTTGACGGACAGTGAACATAACCAACCGGTCAGGTTGCAGAAATGATATGGACCGTAACAACTGCACAGTATCTATCATTGTTAAACCTGAACTGGTAGGGCTAACATATAGTGGGAACGAGAGCGACTTCCAGTTGCTAGAGAAAGCTACCAACAGGATCCCAAATTGTAAGGACAGAAATATTGCCTATATCAATTGAACATTGAGTTTGTATCTTTGGTGAAGGATCGATGCATAATTTAAATATGAACTCGTACCGGATGCCTCTGAACAAAAGTAGTAACCCGGTTCTCATTTTCTTCATGATCAATGGAACATGTACTGTAGATTAGTACACCACCAGGTTTTACCAACCTGCAAGTAAAGTCATTGAAAGTAATCTTAGATGTTGTAAATATGAATTTGCTTGCACAAAATTTTAAACTTGTAACAGTAAGAATCTCACAATGACGCTGAATCAAGGAGCTCATCTTGCAAACACACCAACTCCTCCAGATCTTCAAATTGCCGATTCCAACGCAAGTCTGCCCTCTTGGGAACAGAAAAGGTGATGTTAGTTCATCACAAATTATTCCAGATTCGGATCAGTACAATGCTCTGTGATGAAGTTCTCAAAAAAAAAGTGAACTTGATAAAGAGAGCTACCTTGGAAAGGACACCCAGCCCAGAGCATGGAGCATCCAATAATACTTTGTCATATTTGACAGTGCTTTCCTTCTGCAATACAAGTCTACATGTGCATAAGCCTCCTTATCATATGTGTGGATAAAACATTAACCATAAGTCTGTAGCAGTAAATAGGCATATTCCTGATAAATATTTCCACTGGAGGTGCATTATTCTTGGATATACGGAACTTCCTCTTTCTTTTTGAGGCTTTATATGGACTAGTAATTATGAAGTTTCTTGGAAACTTACAGCATACAGTCGAAGATCACCATGGATATCAGTGATTATATCATCAAGATTGTGGCACTTTGCTGCCTCCATGAGAATTCTCAAGCGGCCTTTGTTTATGTCAAGAGCCGATACCTTCCCTGTATAAAATAGTACATCATTAGTCAAGTATACTATGTATTCCAGATTTAGAAGCTTGCTCCGCATCAATGGCATAATGTGTTAACAAGATCAGATCTGGTAAAACTTAACTATTCTGGACCTGTGAGTACTATATTCTTGTCGGTGTTGAATGTATACGTTCACAAATGCTAGTTTTCAGTGGAGATGAAAGGATGAAGAATATTTATACCAGCTAACCATTAAATAGCATCAGATGCTACATTTGAAGGATGTAAATGTAATACATTGGTTGCTTTATATCTGACAAAAAGTTAACAACGGCAGCCACTGGCACACGTTACTACGTCATAACGACTGAATCTGCCAGCGGTGGGCAGCACCCCGAGCAGGCTGTCAAGAATAACATGTGAAATGTGATTCATTTGAGCATTTTGCTCACAAGTTTTTTGCAAAAATCATAGCATGCTGACAGAACACATTATAGATGCATGGCCAGAAAGGAAAAGTTACACTAGCTCAAAATCCCACAGTTCTCCAGTTGCAATATCAACAGAAGATTGCCCTCATTCCAATCCCTCACCTTGTCCTGCCAGCCGGGATGCCATGAACAAAGTCTTCCCGCCAGGCGCAGCACAACAATCCATGATTGTTTCCCCAGGTTGTGGGTCGACCACAGACACAACAAAACCTGCAATAGGTTCTGTAAATCTTAGTACGGGTTATCTGTAGCGATCTTCAGTGAAACTTGCTGTTGTTACCACGATTTGGAACCGTATAAGGAAAAAGGGTAAATACTAAATACTTAACGTAATGGAATATAAAGCATAATAGTGAATAGTTCTTTCTACATCAGCATGTAGTCGTAGTTAAAATCACGATCCCATTTATAATAATAAAAGGTGGTCAACAAGCAACGTTCACAACTTGCCTGCACTCTCATCCTGCACGGCACACATGCCTTCTTTCAGTAATCCAGCTTGTAAGACTGCCTACAAGGAAGAAATTAAGATATCAGGATACCAGCCAGCATCTTGGGAGGCATTATAAGAAAAGGTGCAGACCTAATGCAATATTGCAATAAAAAAATTACTAGAGTTTCTTATGAATTAAGGGCAAATTGGGGAAACTGTGCGCCCACAAATGGTGCACAGGTTACTTCTTGAATATAAATGAACTTGTATGATACACAAGTAAATTTTCTAAAATGAAATGTATGGTGGGTTATAGCACTTTGTATTCCATAGCAATAGCATCAAAATAATATCTAAAGAGACCAGAAGTATAGCACTATCCTTTCCTTTCTAGCTAATAGTATCAAAATGTAGTATACAGCTCTCGGCGTCTCACTTCCTTGGACTGAAGTCAAGTGTGGTATCTTATTGTCCACATCCAATTTAGAAGGCTTTGAAGAGTGTTATTTATAAGCATCCTAAACAGATTGTGTTTCAAAAGAGATTGAGAGGATACGAATAGAACACATTGGTCTGGCAAACACCAGTTGAGCAGTGATCACGTAACTAACTATTCAGCTTCCTTACCTGCATGCCTTCACGAATGCGGACAAATTCGTCCATAATTGACTTTTCGTAGTGAACCTACACAAAAGAAAATCAAGTGATGAAACCCAATGCAAATAACCAAGGCAGAGTAGACCCCAACATGACTACTAAATTGGATAAATCCTATGTAGCTAAATAGCATGGTTCTTATATTTTTCCTACCTTAGCCATGAATAGGGTGGAACTCAGGTACTAAGAATTATCGTAAGTACCTGCAAATCTTCCAATCGGTTAACAAGATCATCCCTTGTATAGCCATTTGTTGTATTCACCCTATGGCACAAAGATCAGTCAATCAGAAACACATGCATAAACAGAGCAGCCGAGCAGGTAATTTGCAATTCGCAGAAGAGCACACTTAAAAATTAAAACCTTAGACTGAAATAAGGGTCACTGTTATTCCAGTTCATCAATTTGAGAGCTTCTTCTTTTCCAAGAAATCGAATCCACCTTCTCACCATCCACTGCAGAGCAGAAAACATATTACAGCTTCTTTTTTTGAAAGATACATATTACAGTTTACAAAACATGTCTACCAATCTTCTATATTATGCTATTAAGAGATGTCAGAAACAGCAAGTACATTGAAGTCCTCACAGGTACATTACCCCAGTTAACAAGGACATTGGTTGATAACAGGCATGAGTTCAAGTGGTATGTTATCAACAGTGCAGTAAACCTACTGATTATACGAACGAAAATTTGACGCTTTAAATTTTTAAAACAGAAGTCAAATAAGTTTAGGAAGCAAAGCAAACTTACAGCATGATGAGAACTAAAGCTTAGGAAGTAAAGCAAACTTACAACAGGATGAGAATAAATTATGGAAAGAGCACGAGCTTGGGCACGATCATCACCTTCTATATTTGGAAGAGGAAGAGAATCTGTCTCCTAATTATAAAAGAAAAACAATGACGTTACAGGCTTACAGCATAACCCTACTGACTAGTCTGAGTAGACCAGGTTTTACCTTCAGTAACAGAAGTTTACGCAGAATCGCATTCACCATGTTCCCAGCACCGGGCCTTAAAGCTACTTTTGCAAGCCTTACATTCTAAAATTCAGTTTGCGAGACACGTTATCAGGTTCCCTTTAAAACAAAGCAAATATATTGTCTGGTGACATTGGCTTCAGACTTAAGTAGAACTGACAACAATAATATAATACTACATGTCAACCTCAAATAATGAACACACGAAGTTTGAAAACCACCATATAACAAAGACCAGTAACAAAGTAGATCTTCAGGATATTAAAACAGGAACATAACCACATCATCCTTTTTGGGGTTCGGGTGTAGCATACTGGCTATTGTCGTAATAATTTATATCCAGCATGCCAAGTTGACAACTACCAGGGAACAGAAACACAACCATCTACAGCACTTAACATAACTTTGGTGTGATGAAATGATAAGAAAAAGAGCTCAGTATCACATGCCCACATTTGTTCTTTGGAACTTAAATAAACAGGAAGGAAATCACTTTAATTAAGCGATACCAGTTGCCGCATTTAACATTCTGGTCAACCAAAAACCAAACGAAGGGCTAACTTAATTCCAGTACATGTTAAATACTATCAACATACCTCATCAACGACAGCATAAGCTGGTACATTAAGTTTGAGAATTTCAAAGAAGCCAATTCGCAATATCTGAAATGAGAAGTGTTAACCTCAAATATTTTACAAACAGGAGTAAACTTCTGCAATGGGTATTCAATGATATTATATTCTGTAAGAAATATAGGACAAACCTGCAGCAGCAGCGGTTCCATGTTGCTGAACACCTTCTCTTCACTACAGAGTGACATGATAAGATAATCAATGTAGCGTTTCCAACGTACAGTTCCAGCTACTATGACAGTAACCTAACAATCCAACCATAAGAGAATCAGAAGGTTTGAATTCCTATGCAGGCATAGACAAGTCGTCTTAGGTGTGTTATATACTGTTACACTGTTACTGAGCCATTGGTGCAATATGTTCATCATGACACCTTGTATCATAGGTAAAGTGATACAAGAAAGTGAATAAACAAAACTGGCAACTAGTTAGCTATATGTTCATCAAATACCGATAACATCATTATGCTGCTGCATCTAAGGAGTTGTTTCTCTCACAGCATTATATTCCTATTTCCCAGCAATAACCCAACATAGTGTAAGTGCCCCTAAACAAACTGAAATTCATAGACAGAACAAACATTTCAACATGTGAAATATATGAATTTTACCAATCGTATATCCCTGTCATCCAAATGCCGTGTACTGAACCCTAATGTCCTTTCTACATAGCCCATCTCATTTTCCCCAGAATCGTTTGCTTTCTCATTTAAAAGATCAACAAACGCCTTCCCCTTATCAGCTCTTAACAACCTCACCGCTGCAACTGCTCCAACATGGCAACAACACAATCATTATAAATGATTAAAATAATTCCAATAAATTAGATCATCGCCAGAGACTCATACAAGCAAGGCAAATATGATTAGCAAAAATAAAAAATCATGACATTAACATTTTACCTGCTCTGTGATGAGAAACCTCGAAATTAATAATTGGAACCTTACTTGTCCCTGCGTAAACACAGAAATTTGGTCAAAGTGAGCAACTTAGCTACACCATTTCAAGCAGCCCTCTTCACCTGCTCTTTTAGTTGAGAATTTGGGATTAAGCTTTGGAACTCCAGTCATCCCTAAAAAGCACAGGAGATTTAGATCAGACAATCAGCTTAACATAGAGATGAAGTACAATACTGTATTATACTACTAGGGAGGATCATGCTGTTCATGGGGTCATTCCCAGCTTTTGTACTTTGCTTGATCTTACATGAATTCACTCATACAGGCATCTTTTCAGTATTCACAAAAAAGAAAGATATGAGCTTAAATTCGCATTAGGTGAGGCCCTTGGTTATTTACTAATTTTTTGCACGTATAAAATAATTATCGCTGTGTGCATCACAATGATGCAGAGACCAGAGAGTCAACTCATTTTTCGGAAAAGAAAGTGTAAAGCAATTTGAATATGGGGTAACAAATGTCAGAGATAAAATACGGTAATTTACCAACATAGTACTAGCATTTTGTTACCTGTTCGGCGAGGTGAATCCTCCGGATCATCACGCTTCCAGACCCCGCCCCTCCCTTCAGAAGAGGGGGGGAAATTCACGGCGATTCGTTAGATAAGCAGCATGCGGAGCAACTGACGAAACAAACAGCAAAATTAAGCCGCGACATCTGTTCCCCCACTGTACCTGCCCTGCTCGGAGGCGCTCCCGCGTCGTACCTCGAGGTCCTGCTCCTCCCTACCAAAATACACAGCGAAACAGCCCCCGATTAGCCCCCAGCTGCGCTCACAACCTGCAATCCCATGGAGAAATGCGGAGTACCTGGCGCGCCGGAGCCCTTGCGCGCGGCGGAGCTGGCCTCCGCGGAGAGGAGGAGCGGCGAGCCCGCCCGCGCGCGGAAGTGCGAGAGGGGGAGCGCCTTGGCCTCCATTCTGCTGGGGTTTTGGAGTGGAGGGAGAGGGGACAGGGAGACGAGGAGGAACCGAAGGCGACGGAAGAGGATAATATGAAGATGGGCCTGGGCCGGGCCTCGTGGAGGCTCAATACAAATTCTCTCCTCTAGCGGTCCCCTCGAAAAAAAAACACTTTAAAACGAGTCCAAACGAGCTCACCTGGAAATCCGTCAAAGAGAAATACCGGAGAGGAACCAGTTAGCGAGTGCTCCTTCGGGAGCCTTGCAACCATCACTTGCGGGCGGGCTGAGAGCGCGCAACTTGGTGCGCTCTCAACCGCTGCCACGTGTCGCGTTCTGCGCGCTCCGTTCGGATTTTGTTCTGTTATTTTTTCGTACGCGTTTTCAGCTTTTTAAACGGTTTTTTCGGAATTTTTTTTACTTTTTGGCTTTCCACAGGTCTTTCTTAGCTTTTGGACAAAAAAATATGTGAAAAAACGTGTTTTCTTTGTTTTGCTTCCGCGAGAGGCACGGTGTTGCTTTTGCAAGAGGCACAGTCAGGCCTCTCAGAAACGAAAAAAATGTGTTATCCTTTTTTTTTCTTTCACGAGAGGCACGGTCGTGCCTCTCGGAAACGAAAAAAACATGTTTTCTATTTTATTTTCTTCCGCGAGAGGCACGGTTTTGCTTCTGCGAGAGGCACAGTTCTGCATTCGTGAGAGGCACGTGCCTTTCCGTGCCTCTCGGAAACGAAAAAAAGCATATATTTGTTTTTTTCCTTTCGCGAGAGGCACGGTTGTGATTTCGCGAGAGGCACGGCTGTGGCTCTTGAAAACGAAAAAAAACATGGTTTCTGTTTTTTTTTGCTTCCGCGAGAGGTACGGTTGTGCTTTTCGCGAGAGGCATGGCCGTGCCTCTTTCGGAAAGGGAAAAAATTTGTGCTCTCGGTATGATTTTTCGTTCGGTTTTTTTCATGAAAAAAAACATCAAAACCTATCAACATGGGATATAGTTTTCAATATCTCAACGCGAGGAATCCAACGGTGAATACGATTCAAGATTTAGATGCACGGTTTAAGAGATAAAACTTTTTGAATGCACGGATCTACGAAAAAAAGGAAAACTCACAGGTTGCGACAAGTGGTGCACATGCAACACGCCAGTTGTCACAATCTGAGGAGGTGGGAGTGAATGAGTGATCTTTACAAGGAGTACTCCTCAATTAGTGATTTCGGAAATACTGTCTTCTTTTAATTATGTACGTAACAACTGTTTTGAACTAGCAAAAGGGCTCGTGCGTTGTAATGGGAGAAAAAAATACCATAATCTCAAATAGCGATGACCACATTTTGTTTACCTCATCGCATGATTTTGAAAATTTGTTCACAAATGCAAAGAAATGTTGCTTTTTTAAAATGTATTCACAAATTGAAGCCATGTTCACATTTTCAAAAAAATATTTTGGTTGTCAAAAAACTTGGTAATTCAAAGAACTATTCTGAATTTCAAGAAACATTTAAAAAAACATACTATAATATTTCGATCCACCCATGCAGTTAATTCTTAAAAATTCACGCGGGTATATAGTCAAAAAGACTCGGAAGCATTACTATTTAACTACATACCTTCGATCATTCGTGAACATTTTTACAAATTGGGGAACAGTTTTTACAAATTGTGAACATTTTTTACTATTTACAAACATTTTTATAAAATTGTGAACAATTTTTTTATATTGCAAACGGTTTTTAAGCATTTTCTTTTGAATCGGCCAACAATTCTAGAATATACGAACATTTTTTTTTAACTTGGTGGATTCTTTTTTAAAAAATCATAAATATTTTTTGAAATGCAGGAACATTTTCTGAATCAGCAAATATTTTATGAACCAATAAACTCTTTTGTAATTCACGAACTGTTTTTAAAATTTTAGGACATTTTTTAAAATGCATGAACAATTTTTGGAAAATTTTAATACACGGACTTTTTTTTCAAAATCATGGACTTTTTTAATTTTACGAACATTTTTTTCAAAATTGCCAAAAAAATTGAATATCTGAACATTTTGAGAAAAATCCCGAGCATTTTTTAATTCAAAAACATTTTATATTTTCTTGAACATTTTATTTCAAATTCTCAGTTTTTTATAATTTCAAAAAAAATAAAGTTCCAAATTATTTAAAGTAAAAAATATAAACTGAATATAAAATAAAAATAGAAAACTAAACTACAACAACAGGCACCCCTACATGGGCCAGCCTTAACGGGCGCGATGTGTCTTCTCCAGCGCGCGGAGCACAGTATAGTAGGTCCCTATGCTTGGGCCGGTCCAGGCGGGGGATTCCCTGCAAAACGTTTTTTTGTCACTTATAGGTATTGGTGGGTAATATTTTGCAATTTTGAGGGCAATTTTAATGACGTACCGCCAGAAGCAACAGCCTCATTAAGTATTAGGTATAGATATAGATAAAAGATACCTTCAATGAAATTAGGGACAAAACTTTAAGTTTCGGTTCAACACACTTCCAGGGACTTTAATGGCTCTGCAGATCTTTGTGCTAAACGTGCTACTTCTTTAGCAGTGTCAGATTGTTGGACGGACACCTGTCCTTCCTTCCTTGTTAGCAGCTTCATTGCTGATTGTAACCGAATTTTTCTGATGCAATAAAGATCCCACGTTTCCCGTCAAAAAAAAGAAAGAAGATAAGAGATACGGCGATTCTCTCTATTATCAGGTGAAAAGCACAAGCAGTGTGTATTTTTCTGTGCGTTCTGCATATCATATGGAGTGGGAGTCTGAATTCGGTGCTACACTCCAACGTGCTGAAGGTTCTGGCTCAACTGGAACAGGTAAAGGTTTGGACTGTAAAAGTGTTCAGTTCCAGCAAAAATAAAGATATTTGGGTGGGAATGTCTACATGGTATTTTGCCGTGTTTCGGTGTTCTAGACAACCGTCGCCTGTGCCCGAATTGCTCTACTCATTGCGAAGATATAAAACACACTTTATTTTTATGTGAAGGAGCTAGGAAATCTGGAGAAAGTTTGCGTTGTGGGAAATAGTCTCTGAAGCATGTGCTAGAGATAGCTCAGGATCCGTTTCAAAAAAAAAGATAGCTCAGGAAGTACCGTTCTTGAATACCTGATTGCTGGACAGTTCGCAAACGCACTGGGAAAGGAATACTTGCGAGAGACTATTCTTGTAACAGCATGGTACATATTGTGGATGCGAAGACAGAAGGTGCATGGTGAAAGTACACAACCCATATCACAGGCGGTCATGTGCATCCAGGTTTGCGTCGTAAGAGCTACAAATGTTAAGTCTGAAGGGAGAAAGAGCAAGTGGACAAAGGCGCATGATGGTTTCGTTTCTGTGAACGTCGATGCCCAGTTCGATCCTTCATCTGGGCATTGGAGCTGTCATCCGAGATGATAGAGGTCATTTTATTGCTGCTAGCTACAGAAGCACATGCTGTGTTGAAATGGTGTTCATCTATCAAATCAGCTTGGCTGTCAGATGTTAATTATCCAATCCAACTGCATGTTGTTCATCAACACACTGAAAGAGGGTGGATTCTCGGCGACAGCAGCTGTGCTTATATACCAGGGTATTTGCATCCAAGTCTCTTCTTTCGTCAAAGTGAAGTTTTTGTTGTGTCCAAGAGAGGCTAATTTTGTTGCACATACCTTGGCTCCCAACTCTAATTGGACAAAAGAGCTCACTTTCCTGTTACATACTCAATTAATACACATGTTGCCACTCTGATACATACTCAATCCCCGTCAAGAAATAATGTGACGGAAGCCGTTATAAACAAACTATAACTTCGCCAAGCAATGATCGATGCTAGCTAAGTAGTCAAGTGGTACAGCCATGTTCTCCTACATAGATCATTCCTAGCTTACAGGTTACAAAAGAGATTGCTGGTCAGCTTATACACATCACTGACTGCCACTACTACATTGGCATATTACCACTACTTCATCAAATGGAATGGAAGGCTATCTTAAGCCGCGCTGAGGAACGGGCGCCGAAAGGACTGCACACAACAGGTAGGAAGGAGGCAACAAAGTCAACACTAGCAATTATAGGAGTAGATTTGTTGACAAAAGGCAACAATGAAATGGACATTACCTTCAGGTATGTTGAAGGACAGCTTCCGTGCAAATATTTCTCTAGGGTCTAATGTTTTATTGGATAGTAAGATATTATCCAAGTTCTCTTTTCTGCAAATTGAACATGAAGACTATGTGATTAGCAGGCTCGAGGTACTATGCCAATACGAAGCACAATGAACACCCCAAAAAAAACTTTAATATTCAGAAAAAAAGTTAGCAAGCGGTAGTACGCCATTTATTGAAGGAGCACAGCGGAAGATACTTTCAGTTTGTCATTAACATCAAAATGCTTATCAGTATTAAAACAGAGAATCCTGCTGTCAATTATGTGCAAAATTCCGTAGTCAGTTCACGTACCGAGCCCAAGAAGGAACAAATTTCCTTCTGCGCCTTGCTTCTTGTTCATGTTCGTCGTAATCATCATCATCCTCATCATCAGAATCTTTATACGGAGTCATTGTGTAGGACTGGCAAAAGTTTCATTAACATCAGAGCAGAGGATTCAAAAATTAGAGTGGTTGCTGATACTAGAGCGAAATCCATGAAAAGCATACAAACTGATACTGAAGTCAAACGAGAAATCAAAACAGCTCAGATTGACAACCTATTTTTGCTTTGTCCCAACTGCAATGACGCTGCAGATGTTTGTACATTCTAACAATTTTGCCGCTTTACAAGAATTATAGCCTCAAATGGAGAGAAAAATTACTCATGTCTTCCGAAGTCTTCTCTTATTCATGTTAGTAACAAACCGATGGGCATGCATTATGGCGTAGAAGCTACTATCATGCACCATTTCAAAAGAACTTCCATTAGTATATCTTGTATACGAGTATATTGACTTGTAATACTGTTATTATTTGCAAGCATGTAACATATCAGTCAACCAGGGGCGTAGCCAGGATTGGGCCAAGGCCCAGGTCGACAGTGTGCTACAGTATCACTACAGTACCAAAACAGTGGACATGCTGCTACAGTGAACAAAGGATTTGAGGGCCATGACCCGGGCCCTGGGCCCCCAGGCCTGGGGTGTATCTCCACCGTTGTCAGTCGTGGATCATTATCAAAGATGAATGAGTAGTAGTACCAACATATGCAGATTTACAGAAGAAACATTCTGCATGATGAAGTTAAATAAAAAAGCATACCTCCTCAAGACTGTTCAGGGTATTTTCCTTAGCATCAGATCCAAAACTTGCATTCCTGTCATCTACTGCAACACCTTTCTCATCCTTTCTTTCATTGGCCTTGTATCGAAGGGCATGTTCAGTAGCCTCGTCAGATCTAACTTGGCTTTTGCCTACATCAACCAAATTCTTCCTTGGCTCCATATTATCCTGCCATGATTTTAAATATTAAAAAACAAATACCCCTCTGTTCGAGAATATATCACATGACGCTTGGGAACCGTATATTTTGAAAGCCCTATGCATATCTAATACTATTACAAATTTCATATGATCAATCTGAGAGTTTTGCCACTCAAATTACAAAAATAACATATATTTTCTAAAGAGTACTGTTTGAGGAGGGAAAAGGTAGAAATAAGATATATATAGCTTATACTCACAGAAGCTTTTTGACGAGCATCTTTCTCATCCTTCATGCCTCGTTGTTTATCCATAGGCTGCTTCTGTTGCTTTCGAGCTTCATCCATGCATTTTCTTTTTTTCATTGTTTCCCGCTTTTCTCCTTCTTCCCTCTGCCGCTTCTTAGCGGCCGCATCAACTTCCCGTTTTTTCTTTTGCTCCTCTTCAAGTTTTTGTTTTAATTCCTTCTCTTGCTTCAGTCTTTCACGCTCTGCTTTTGCAGCCGCTTTGCGTTTTTCTTGCTCTTTTTGTTTCTTCTCTTCAAGACGTTTTGCAGCTTCAGCTGCCTTAAGTGCCTTCACCTTAACATCTTTTTTAACTGCACGACAGCAACCCCAGTTGTAGAAGCCATTTATGAGCACCATCAAACATTTGTAGATTTAGCATATAGTTCGAAATAAGTAATGCAATTAAACAGATACTCTTACCGCACACTGTTGTAGACTGCAACTTTTGTTTTACAAGAGGTACAAAAGATGTCACATTGGCAACAATATTGCTAGGCTTAGATTGTCTATCAACATTGGCTTCACTCCTGTGTCTTCCATTTCTGCTCTTTAGTTCTGCCGTGCCTTGTTTTTCAACATTTGCTTCACTCCTGTGTCTTCCATTTGTGCTACTGATTATTTCTGTCGTACCTAATCTGCCATGAAGAGAACGGGATGCTTTCCCTTCTCTCTTAACTGAAGTAGGGTGATTGTATTTTCGCTTAATGCTATCATTTTTTATATTTGAATGATGAGTGAGATCACGACTGACAGATTCTGCACTCAAGCCTATGCTGTTACCTTTATCCATGCATCTCATGGAAAGAGATGGAGAATTTCCATTGTTTTGACATAATCCAGTAATATCCTGAAGTGCTGTTCTCTCAGAGGACCGCTGGCATGAGTAATTCACATCCACAGATCCAGGAGCCATGTCTTGGTACTCATCTTCTTCCAGAATACTGTTATCTTCATCAATTCGGAAGATTTTAAGTTCAGGAATAGAACCCATATGTTCTGAACCAGATCCACATCTTGATGAAATTTTCTGGAGGCTATATTTTTCAACTGATGGAGTCAACGGAGTTTCATTAATCTCTTGTCTGCTGCTAGCATTTGAAGAGCACGAGGCTACGTCGTCAGAAATGAAAAACGAATCAAGTTCCGATCCATATCCGAAAGAGCCCATAACGCTGCGACTGTTTCTTGGTGACATAGTTGTCAATAGCTGATGCAAACTACTCGCTGTGTTGGTATTATACTTGTTTGGAGGACCTGAGCTGATGGTGCCTAATTGGCAAGAATCATGAAGGGACTCAAATGACCTTTTTCCAATAATTGGGCTGTCAAACTGGCCAGGAACATCAAATCTCTCGAATACTGGCATTGAAATAGCAGCACCAGGCAGCAAATGTCCCTTTGGATCATAACTTTTATATATCCTACCACGTTTAACATTGGATCCATAACATAATTTCCCATGAAACAGTGCATTCGGAGCAGATGCTTGTTCACCATGTTGATCTAAAGCATAACTCGGGAATTGAGTAAATGGTTCCGTTCCAGAATAATTTTCTTGATTTAATATTGCAATTGGAGATGATAAGTTATCCGTCTCAAGAGCCATTTCCTGGTCTGCCACACTTGCAGCAGTGACATTTAGGTCTTGACCTTCTAAGCAAGTACCTTCCTGCCAACAAAAAGAACAACAGTAAATACGCTAGGACTTACTACTTACTAGCACACATAAAATAGCAAGTGCAATATAGACTGAAGAGTGCACATTACCCAACTCTACCAATTACAAATGCCAACAAAATCAGATCTAATACTAACCGGTGCAGTACTACTGTATAGAAGGGCCATCAAATCAACATGGATGTTACAAACTTGCCAGGCACAGAATTTGTATGTTCATCAGTACAAAATCGTGATGAAATACCCATGAATATTCCTATCAGCTATCCCTTAGAGAGATAATAAAAACAAGAAATAGAGAAGCTACGTGACTGTTTTCGAATTTGTCAGAGCAAAGCATCCAAAGAAAAGGCTCCACCAATAATGCAGACAGACTGAGCATTACCACTAGTTTACTACTTAATGACATATTTTGCAAGCAAAAAATATAACCAGTTCTTCCGTAATAAATAAACATTTATATTATTCAGAGAGGAAAGGGAACTGGTAGTCCGGTACACTTGCTGAGCACATACCTGTTGTGTGCAGTTTTCCTCGTTATGAGATAGGATGCCAGAGCAATAAGGCAAAGCAGCAGTCGTTGTCAGAAAGTCAACTTCCAACTTATTTTGTTTCTGTTCTTGAGAAGTTTTGAAGATCCTTCCCTCCAATGCAGTCCTGCTGGTGCTTGCAGTAGGAGAGTTATCAAGGACAACATTTAATAGGCTAGTTGCATTTCTTCTTCCCCGTGAAGAATTCCCATTTCCATAAACATCACTTGCAACATTTCCCCCCTCTGACACCAGAGACATGCTCTTGCAGGATCCTGAACTCCTTGAGAAGTAAGGACTCGAAGGATGGGATTTCTCCGAGAAATTTGTCGCAGTTAACATAGGACCAGCAATGTTAACTTGGTGGTTCAGAGACAATGAATTTGTGCAAGGTGTCCTGGAAAGGTCAAAGTCTGATCGACGCCTTATTCTTCTCCTTTTAGATGACAAACTATCATTTACTTTAACTCCATCTTGAACAGACCTCTTCTGGTCACAAGCAGCACTGCTTCTGTCTGACTTGAGCAGATTAATTTTCTCATGTGATGCTGCACTACGTAAGAAGTACTGAACAGAAGGTTGTGAAAATTTAAGTTTATCGTTTTCTGCTGTACATGAATTAACATTTTCTTTAACAGCATTCTCAAGAAAAGAGGTCTTTTGTTCTGTTCCTGCAAGATAAGAAACAATGTAAGGACATGGCACAATAACTTTTGCTACCAAAAAAACTAGCAAATATATATTCAACAAATAGCAAGCATGGTACCATTTTGCTGCAGATCTTCGGCCGAAGGCATACTGTTCCTTTCAGTTGAGTGCATTTCGCTGGTTCTCCTAGCTGAAGCACTGCTCATAACTTCTGGCACTGCACACTCGTCTTTTTTGTTGCTGACAGAAATGTTGCATGCTTTGGTCAAAGCTGACAATTTTACCTGAACATCACCCAACTTTCCTGAATGGCAGTTGACCGCATCCTTCCCATTGAGCGTCTCATTTTGTGTGACCGGGGAAGCAGGGCCAAAGGGAGTCTCCACATCGGTCTCCTTGAATTCTAAAGATGTTCTGGCCAACAAATGTTGCTCCTGAGATAAGTGATTTTCTTCAGATACAGAGACATTTACAACAGCACAACCATTGGAATGTGTGTCATTACTTTGTATTTCATAAGGAGAGAGGCTTGTTTTGTAAGCGTCACCCAAAGGACTACTCTGAGGTTGAAGCTGCTCAGGGCATTCAGCAGACTCCAATTGGGAGCAGTGGTTATCCACATTATTTACAGGTAAATGTGAGAGGTCCTCACTGTCGGCCTTCTCTAACAGATTGTCCAGCAATATTTGTGATGACGCATGAGCCCCAAAACTAGTATCAGCTAGTTGGGTAGGTGACTGCAGAGTTTCACTGTATGGAGAATGTGAAACATGAGAATCAGAGCACTGTTGTTCGAAAGACACAGAACTCCGAGTGATGATCCGATCTGAAGAACTGTCAGGTCTCGTCATTCTTTCAGCATCTTCTATAGTCTGAAGTTGAACCTGCTCTGGACATTCAGCGGACTCCAAGTGGGAGCATTCGTTATCCACATCATTTACAGGTGAATGTGAGAGGTCCTCAATGTCGGCCTCCTCTAACAGACTGTCCGGCAATATTTGTGATGATGCAGGAACCCCAAAACTAGTATCAGCTAGTGGGGTAGGTGACTGCAAAGTATCACTGTATGGAGGATGTGAAACATGGGAATCAGAGAACTGTTGTTCGGAAGACACAGAACTCCGAGTGATGATCTGATCTGAAGAACTGTCAGGTCTCATTATTCTTTCAGTATCTTCTACAGTCTGAAGTTGAAGCTGCTCTGGGCATTCAGCGGACTCCAATTGGGAGCATTGGTTATCCACCTCAATTACAGGTGAATGTGGGAGGTCCTCACTGTCGGCCTCCTCTAACAGACTGTCCGGCAATATTTGTGATGATGCAGGAGCCCCAAAAATAGTATCACCTAGTTGGGTAGGTGACTGCAAAGTTTTACTGTATGGAGGATGTGAAACATGAGAATCAGAGCACTGTTGTTCAAAAGACACAGAACTCCGAGTGATGATCCGATCTGAAGAACTGTCAGGTCTCGTTAGTCTTTCAGTATCTTCTGCAGTGTGCAGTGTATCCCTTTCAACCAATAGTATGCTGGTAGGATTAGGTACTTCAAGAAAAGTGGTCGGAGATTGGTCCTCCTTCCCGGAATGCACGCCAGTAAGATCAAGAATGGCACATTCCAAAGCACTTTTCTGCTGCTGTTTCACTGGTGCACTGTCAGGGTTCAAATATCCTGATTCCACACCATCAAGCAATAATCTGCCCATAAAACGAGGAACTTGAGAATAGCTGGTAGAAGATGGGTCTTCATTTAAGGGATGTGCCTCAGCAAGATCAAGATTGGCACCTTCCAGAGCACATACTGGTTGCTGCATCGTCTGTTCACTTGCAGAATTCATGCAAACTGATTCAACACCATCAAATTGAAGTTTTTTCGGCTCTACCGACAGATAAGTTTCAGGGAGTGCATGGCACACACTGCTTGTAACTTGCACTTCAAAAGAACTTCTAACAGAAACCTTGACATTATTATCATAACTGACAATCTGGTTTTGAGAACAATCTAACTGAACTCCTTGATTTCCAAGATCACCATCTTTACTGCACTTGACGAATTCAGTTGATCTATCCTGGTTGGCATAAAAACCTTTCTCCTGACCTGGCAAAGAGGCCATTGTTCCAGCATTGTTTTCACCATCACCACATGGTTTGGAGGATAATGATGCAGTTGTTTTGTTCGAACCTGCAGTTGCAAGTTCAGACCTCTGCATCCTGTCTTGCATAACATCACTGGTTTCACTATTTGTAGCTTGACCCTTCTCACGCGAGCGATCTTCAATATGCCGCTGCCTTGACCTGGAACGCTTTACCACAGAGAACATGTTGACATCAGAACTAGCCTCAACAATCTCCTGGTCAACTGAAACCTGTTTTTGCTGAGGCACTTCATGTTGGTTAGTATCCACGGTGTCACAAATAGTGTCTAGACCAGCATATCCATCTGGAACCACCACATTTCTGAGTGAAATACTAGGCACAGCTGGTGGCTGAAAGACAGTTCTGTTGGTTGCTGGTGTAGTAATCTGGCTTCCAGCGAAAAGTAACCCCGGAACAATTGGTTTACCATTTAGCTCTACAAGTAAACAAGCAGTTCAGTTGACGAATAGAAGGTGTCAAAAGCAATGTGCAAGGGAGTAAAATCGGACACCAATGGTGAACAAAAGGCTAAATAAACAAAGAATCGGTGTATTTCCAGCAAATTTCAGAATCACTAGCCAACCCGTTAGTAACTCATGAATGCTTATAACCAGCACCCTGCAGGTGTATCCCTCTCGGGTTCTAATAAACAAACAAGTTATAGGACCAACAGCACCAAACTGGCACACTCAAAATTCCCCCATCCAACACATAAAAGGATTGCCCAACAAAACAAAATGGCTAATCCTGTACGAATGTTGAACCACGCTAAACCAAAGACATATCAGATGGCCCGCTAAAATGAGCCTGGGTGGTTATTTGCATTAAACTGCATCCAAAATAACGCAGTACTAGTTATGTAGGCTGCTAATTACGTGGGATTAACTAGCAATCTGCACCTTCGGTGCTTGTTCTTAGGAAACTAAGTACTTGCGGATTTGTAGGAAGCAAATCTTTTGGTCTCAGGAAACTACTTGTAGTTTTGAGGAAGCAAATCTTTTAACTAATTTTATTCAAACTTGCTTCGGATGCAACTAATACTAGAGGAACAGGCGCGCTTTGCCGCGCCCACTTGTAGCTTCATTTAGCCTTTCTTCTCGCAGATAACAACACGACCGCAATCATCAAATCGCCGCAGAGTTACACAATATGTCACAAACTTACAGTACATCACATGAATAGTTTCTCTAAACAGAAAACCATGTCATTAGGACTCTGGACAACAACAGGGTCAACTCCCTGACCATCTTCCTCGCTGTTAAACATTGACGATTAATAATCAGCAGGGACACAATTGTGATAGTTCAAATTCTTTTTAGTTTGCCGTAAGTAACCACTTGCTTGAAAAAAAAATGTGTATGGTATTTCTTTAATGAGGTCATAGCATTACCAATCAAAATGTAGATGTATTAGAAAAATCTGATGCACTATAGGGTGAGATGTGTAATACACAAAATGTAAAGAACTATTAGAACAACACAAAATGTAAAGATCTATTAGGATAACATACAGCTGAAAAGAACCTCAATTTGGGCTAAGATGCATTCTACAACTTTCTGTTGCACCGAATACCAGGTATGTAATCTCGAATGATCTTACAGAATATGGCAAGCAAGCAGGTGGTGATGAAAGTTTTGGCAATAGATGAGGAGAAAACAACAGAAAAATAGCTAAGATCCATCATTCAGCCAGCAATATAACACGAATTGCACCAGCTAAAAGGAAAGCCTACTGAAGAACATGAGCATATGGCATGGCATCTTTTAGTTCATTTATTCATTGACACCTAGAACCATTATAAGTTCATATCTGGGGTTAGCAAGGAAACAAAATGGTTTCTGTAGACACAGTTTAGAGGAGAAACATAGTACAGGCATACCTCACAAAGTCACAATCAAATCAAGACGATGCTACCATCTGTGAATTTTCTAATCATAGCCTGACAAAAGTTTGTTCCATTAGTTTTCGAACACTCATGTTTCCTTGCTCCATTATATTCCGCACGAAAAGTAACACTATAAAGCATACATCGCCCAAAATGAACATCTTAACCAAATTAACATTAGGACATTGTCGATCTCCTTAGCATGGCCATCGGTCCTATTGTTTTTGCTACAAACTATTATCTGGTCCAGATTTACCCAACGCAGTTACTTTAGACAGGGTGAAATTTGTTGCGGGGAAGGTAGCATGAGCAGTTGAGTAGGCTCGCTTCCACGGAACACCACATTTTCTCCTCGTGATAGCTAATGCGGGGAGAACTACTCAATCCCCAACACAACCCAATCCAACCCTGACGAGGGAGCGGCCAGAGCGCTAACAAACATGGGGAGGGGGGAGGGGGGAGGGAGGGGATACGCACCTTGCGGACCGGCGGCGCAGGAGGGGAGGAGCCACGGCGGGGGGCGGTGGCCGGCGGCGAGGAAGGCGCAGGCGAGGGACTCGGCGTGGGAGTCGACCTGCTGGCGCATCTGCCCGGTGACCCAGTCCCGGCGCCCGAAGACCTGCATGAAGAGGTTCTCCATGGCCGGCTACCGGAGGGTGGCGGAGGTGGCCGGGGGCGGAGGAGGGGGGCTAGGGTTTGGGCATGGGGGTGGATCGGCAGCGGGGTGGGGGGGAGAGATGGGCAACGAAATTTTTGAATCGGGGCGAGGGGGGAGAGGGAAATCTGATGAGCCGGCCAGCCGCAAGCGGGCGGTGCACCAGTGCCTGGTGGGTTTTTTTTTAGAGAGAGAGAAAGCTGGGATTATATTCACTCACTACAACCACATCATGTCTTTACACATATCATCCTTTAACACATCATCAAGGGGCAGTTACCAACACAATTGTTTACCGGTGTCTGACTGATAAGATAAATCGAACAATAAATTGACCGATATGCTAATAAATTGGACGATTTACCTCTTCTGTTGGGTCGACCGATAAATTACCGATAAGCGATATCCCCAACATTAGCTACAACACATATGCGCACAAGAATTAGCCAATCTACAACACCACACAAGTTTACATTTTACAAAAGAGGAGCATAACCTGAATCAAGCTATTGTACCATGGATTGAGCGGTCCACCTCTGTGTTGCTTAGCTTTGAGAGAGACTGCCCGACATGGGCCATCTCTAGAATGATCTGTGGTAAACCAGGCCTGCTCGCCATGTTCACATACCACTTTGTACCTAGAGCTCGATCCGGCAATGAAGACGCCACCAGTGTCCAGAAACCCCGTCTGAATTAATCTTAACGAAAGACACCATCTTCCTTGAAGACTGGCACGTTTCGATTGATTTTTCAGATTTTAAGCTTGCCCATTCTTGACACACGCGGCAGTCACCCAACCACCACGCGTTGGTCCTTTTTAAATGCCACGCGTGGGGGGGGGACTCCTCTTCCTCCCTCTGCCCTGCCACCCGACAGCAACCCTAGCCACCCATCGACGCAACATATCGTGGAAGTGGATCTTCGAGAAGACGGGGAAGCACGACCACGAGGCAAGCTCGTCCTCGGGGCGGCGCCGGACGACCCCGTTCACTGTGACACCGCCATGGGCTACGGCGTCTCAACACGAATGCGTGTATGTGCGTGTCGACCAATGCCAGCACTATTGGGAGCAGGTCATCCACGTGCCCTGGTCGGACGTATACCTGCCGAAGGGCTGGCATTTGAACCCGGAAAGGGTTTCAATGTCGGTCGGTCCGGCCTCTGGACGCGTGCGGGAGGAGGAGATCCCTCGCCATCGCGCTCAGCTCCCCAATGAACTCCGCCACAAATCGGCGTCCACCCAAGACATCCTATATTGGGACACCTAGTTCCACAACGAGCACTGCCAGCGGCGCCGGTCATTCATCGCCGCTGCAGCGCCCCGACGCGCGCGTGTGATACGTCTTCGTCGTATCTATAATTTTTTTATTGTTTCATGCCAATATTTTACAACTTTCATATACTTTTGGCAACATTTTATATTATTTTGGGACTAACATATTGATCCACTGCGCAGTGCCAGTTTTTGTTTTTTGCATGTTTTTTGTTTCGCGGAAAATCCATATCAAACAAAGTCCAAACGCGATAAAATTTTACAGAGATTTATTATGGAATATATGTGATTTTTGGAAAGAAGAATCAACGCAAGATGGTGCCCGAGGTGGCCACAAGGCAACAGGGCGCGACCGGGGGGGTAGGCCGCGTCGTGTTGCCTTGTGACTCCCTCGTAAGGCGGTTGCAGCCCTTCTTTCACCGCAAGAAAGATAATTTCCCGAGAAAAATCCCCTCAAAATTTCATCCCAATTGAAGTTACGGATCTTCGGAAATATAAAATACGGTGAAGGGGTCAGAAAACATGCGCGAAACATAAGGGAAACACACACACACACACACACACACACACAGAGAGAGAGATCCAATCTCGGAGGGGCTCCTGCCCTCCGGGAGCCATGACAACCATGGACAAGAGGGGAAACCCTCCTCCCACCTAGGGGGAGGCCAAGCAAGAAGAAGAAGGAGGGAGGGCTCTCTCCCCCTCTCTCCCGGTGGCGCCGGAGCGCTGTTTGGGGAACCATCGTGAGAGGGATCTACACAAGCAACTTCGCTGCTGTCATCACCAACTCTCTCTCCCTCTAAGTAATGGTGTAACCTCTCTATTCCCACTATAGTTCTCTACTTAAACATGTTTCTTAGTGCTATATATTATTGTACAATGATGTATGGTCATCCTATGATGTTTGAGTAGATTTCATTTGTCCTACGGGTTAATTATGGTATTGTGTGATTGATATGAGTTATATGTTAATATGGTGTTGTCCTATGGTGCCCTATGTGTCGTGCAAGCGTGTGGGATTACCACTACATGGTTTTTGCAATACGTTCATGATTCTCTTATGGTGGATGGCGAGAGTAACCGAAGCTTATACACTAGTAGAAGACAGGGCTTTGGTCCAGATCGGGTAAGCCCATTAATCCCAGTTCACTCACGAACCGGGACCCATGGGGGCATCGGTCCCGGTTCATGAGGCCAGGGGGCCGGCCGGGCCTCGGGGGCCATTGGTCCCGGTTCGTCTGGCCCCTTTGGTCCTGGTTCCAGACACGAACCGGGACCAATGGGCCTCGCTCCTAGCCCACAACCATTGGTCCTGGTTGGTGGTTGGAACCAGGACCAAATGGGGTCCTATAGTCCCGGTTCCATCCACGAACCGGGACCAGAGAGATGCCTATATATACCCCCTTGCCCGCGAGCAGAGTAGTTGAGTGCTCTGTTTTTTTGGCCGGTCGTGGGAGAGCTTTGTGGTGCTCTAGCTCACCTCATATGCACATGAGGTGTTCGATGAAATGCCCGAGCCACACTTAAGCTTTCTCCTCTCGAAGCTCCTTGTCCAAGCTCCATTTTCCTCAAGATTTGTCTAGGTTTGGCAGTCCATCATGTCCCGTCCCCGTCCTCACCATCGTCGATCGCCCGCGTCGATCTCGTCGCTGGCACCACCGTGGTGAGCCTCTTGATCTTATCTTCTTTCTAAAAGAAAAAAAGTTCTTACTTGTATGATTTAGATAGATACTTGTGTAATTTTCTTACTTTTATTATTGTTTGTTATTATATAGTGCGATGGTTTTGGTATCCGCCTCCGTCGGCCCTCTTCCTGTCTATGATTCGGATGTGGTATATATTATCTTTTATAACTATTTGTTTCATTTAGTGTTTATGACAATTATGCCGACCAACGTGACATAGATTTTTTTTATCTAGGAGGTATGTGAACCGGAAATTCCAACCGACCCTATTGTCGAGAGGTTAAATTTAGTTGAAGAAGAAAACAATCACTTGAAGGAAAAATTGAAAACAATTGAGGAGGAGAAGATGATATTGGAGTTGCATGTTGCGGATGTCGTCGATGATCACAATATCAAGATGGATGCAATGCGCTTGAAGATTAGAAAGATTAGAAAATATGCCATTCATACTGAGGCTTGGTATCATTATGTTGTTGGATCAGTTGTTACCTTAGTTGCGATTATGATCGCATTTGTTGTTGCATTGAAATATTTTACATAGTTTCATTGTATGGTTTAATTAGATGCTCTAGAGAGCTATATGTTGTTCAATGAGAACTATGTATGTACTTTGGTTTTAATGTGATGATGAACTTCTATTAATTTGGTCACTTTTGTATTCATGATGTTCTGTAATGGTTTTTGACACACTTAATTATATATAATGCACGCAGATGAACTGGCAATGGATGTACGGTGACAGACGCACCTCCGAGTACATTAAGGGCGTGCATAATTTTCTCGAAGTGGCTGAGGCAAACAAGCAGAATGGTTTTATGTGTTGTCCATGCCCTATATGTGGGAATACGAAGTCTTACTCTGACCGGAAAATCCTTCACACCCACCTGCTTTATAAGGGTTTCATGCCACACTAGAATGTTTGGACCAAGCACGGAGAAAGAGGGTTTATGATGGAAGACAACGAAGAAGAAGAGGATGATGACAACTATGTGCCCCCTGAATACGGTGATGCTGCAACGGGGGAAGCTGAAGATCAAGAGGAACCAGACGATGTGCCCGATGATGATCTTCGCCGGGTCATTGTTGATGCAAAGAGACAATGCGAAAGTGAAAAGGAGAAGTTGAAGTTCGATCGCATGTTAGAGGATCACAAAAAAGGGTTGTACCCCAATTGCGAAGATGGCAACACAAAGCTCGGTACCACATTGGAATTGTTGTAGTGGAAGGCGGAGAATGGTGTACCTGACAAAGGATTTGAGAATCTCCTGAAAGTATTGAAGAAGAAGCTTCCAAAGGATAACGAATTACCCGATAGTAAGTACGCAGCAAAGAAGGTTGTATGCCCTCTAGGATTGGAGTTTCAGAAGATACATGCATGCCCTAATGACTGCATCCTCTACTGCGGCGCGTATGAGAATTTGAACGCATGCCCGGTGTCGGTGTCAAAACCGGCCGATCTCGGGTAGGGGGTCCCGAACTGTGCGTCTGAGGATCGAAGGTAACAGGAGGCAGGGGACACGATGTTTACCCAGGTTCGGGCCCTCTTAATGGAGGTAATACCCTACTTCCTTCTTGATTGACTTTGATGAGTATAGGGGTTACAAGAGTTGATCTACCTCGAGATCGTAATGGCTAAACCCTAGATGTCTAGCCTGTATGGTTATGGTTTCCTCTACGGACTAAACCCTATGGTTTATATAGACACCAAAGGGGCCTAGGGTTGTACAAAGTCAGTTTATAGAGAAAGGAAATTATACATCTGAACGCCAAGCTTGCCATCCACGCAAAGGAGAGTCCCATCCGGACACGGGGGAAGGCCTTCTATCTTGTATCTTCACGGCCCACCAGTCCGGCCCATGTCACATAGCCCGGACGCCCAGAGACCCCCTAATCCAGGACTCTCTTAGTAGCCCCTGAACCAGGCTTCAATGACGATGTGTCCGGCGCGCAGATTGTCTTCGACATTGCAAGGTGGGTTCCTCCTCCGAATACTTGAAAGCAGTTGAACAAAAGAACTATATCTGACTCTGTATAACAGTTACAACCCCCAACCACAAAGGCGGAATACTTAAACAAAATAAGTCATGTCCATTGACAGCTTTTTCGGCGAGACGTTACATCTGGCCTTATCATTATTTTGAACCGTTTCGTGGCCTCCTGCTTCGCATTTCGAGGCGCAGCCTCCATTGGCACGTGTTGTCAAAGCAGAGACCGTGTCCCCTTATTGCGGGATTCTCATCAATACGGGTTTGGGTATTCCAACCGTGTCCGCACGACCCCTTGGGAATAGGCGAGTTTTAAGGCCCGTGAGGGGGCGCTTGATATTCACTGCCTTTATACAAGAGGATAAGGACCCATCTTATTACCCCACGCCTTCTTCTTCCTTTGCCCTCCCATCCTCGAGCTCCAGCGCCCAAGTTCCGATCTTTTCCATCGCCACCTAAACACTCCAACCATGGCCAGATCCGGCTCGCAGGGCAAGTGGATGGCTTCCTCCGTCACGGAGAGGAACGTCAAGGAACTCCGGGAAGCGGGGTACTTGGCTGCGAACATCGCGCATCGGTTCCCTGCCAAAAAGCAGATCATCCCTACTCCGGAGCCCAATGAGAGGGTGGTGTTTATCCCCCACTTTCTCCGTGGACTAGGGTTTCCTCTCCACCCTTTCATCCGCGGTCTCATGTTCTATTATGGGCTAGATTTCCACGATCTAGCCCCAAATTCCTTTCTTCACATTTCGGCATTTATCATCATGTGCGAGGTGCTCCTCCACATTCCCCCCCCCACTTCGGCCTATGGCTTAAGGTCTTCAATGTGAAGCCGAAAGTGGTCGACGGGCAACATGCAGACTGCGGCGGCGCCATGGTGAGCAAGCTCCCTAACGTCACCTGGCCCAAGGGGGCCTTTTGTGGAGACCGTGAAGGGATGGCAACAGGAGTGGTTCTATATCATGGAACCTCGCGACACCACATGGGCCGCCACTCCCGAGTTTAAATCCGGACCTCCAATGCGGCTTGCATCTTGGATTAGCAAGGGCCTGGATTGGGCGTCGTCCGATGAGGTGATGATGCTGCAGAAGCGCATCAAGAATATGATAGAGAAGAACACCACTCTTGCTGATGTGGTCCAGGTGATGCTTTTTCGCTGGATTCTCCCCTGCCAGCGCCGGCATCTCCACATGTGGGAGTTCAATCCGGCTGGCCCTCGGACCCTGCAGCGATTCTTTGGCACGACGCACGAAGATATCTGGAAGCTGCTTTTCAAGGCCCAGAAGTTGTGGCCGGAGACGACCGAAGACATCGGCCTCGATTGCGCTCATCCGGCCACTCTAGTAAGTTTTATGATTTCCGAACATAACTTCAATTTGTAACCTCAAGGGGTATGCTGAGCATTCCATTCTTCCCTCAGGGTTGGGCAAAGAAGGCGGAGCGGATCCGATGTCCGGCTCCGCTACCCGAAGACCCAGTCATTCCTGTGCTAACGAGGATGCTGGTCCCGGCACCGTACCAGGCGCCGGAGAAGAAGGCCAAGGAGGCCAGAAGTGGCCTCCGCCGTAAGGTACTTCGGACGCGGTGTCCGGAGATACCGAAGCTCTCTCCTCCCACGAGGGAGATGAAGACGAAGAGGAGGAGGAGGAGGAGGAAGAGAGCAATTCTCCCCTCAAGGAGATGAAGAAGAATAGGGCAGCCTCCGCCGACCTAGAGGCGGAGGCATCCAAAAGGGGGAAGATATCCCTCTCGGATGGCTCGGACTCGGATGCCGAAGCCAATCCCTAGTGGCGCCCAAGGGCGAAGCCTCTGGCCGAATCGTAAGTATTCCAAGATACTATGAATATGCCCAGCCTTTTGCAAATTGTAGGATAACATATCATTTATGTATTTCAGTCCGGCCCGTGATCTCCCCCAACAATCATCGTCTTCGGGGAACTCTTTGGCGCCGGAGACGATGGAGAACGAAACGCCTTTGCGAGCCTCCCCGCCACATGCCGCGGATGACACCGAGGTGTTATCCCAACGGACCTCTCTGGGCCAGGGAGAGGTGCGGAAGGCCGCTGATACAGCGCCAGAGGGTAATGCCTCGGCTGCTGAGAACATGGGGGGCACAGACCCCATGGAAACTGACTACGGGGGGCCGGACCAGTCTAGTCCCCATCCGAATACCATTCCGGAGACCCACACGACTCCGGAATTGAGCGAGCAGCCCCCTTTGAAGGAGGGGGAGTCACTACAAAAAAAAAGACACATCCGTGACATTTTGGGCCGAACGAAAAAAATTATGTCATACTTATGACACTTCTATGACGATAATTGTGACAAAACCCGGTATCATCATAGATGTGGTGGGATCCTACTTCTATGACAAAAAATCATGACAGAAAATGGGCTTTTCGTCCTGGGCGGGCTGGAGACACAGCTGCATGACATTCTTTGGGCCGTCCATGATGGAAAAAACCGTGGTAGAAGCGAGGGCGAGGAAAATATCGGGGTGTTCCCGGTTACTGTGGGTGGTCGGGGCCGAGCGATGCACGGAGGTTTGCGCGTTTCTCTCATACACGCACGCGCGTGGGTGCGAGGCGTTAGGCTCTAACTGAACCCGAGCGAGGCGTTCGCCTACTGAACCCGAGCGATCGATCGATGGCTGTTAACTGAACCCGATCGAGCGATTCCTTCGCTACTGCTGCTAACTGAAGTCGATCGATGCTGCCTCTGGATGAACAGTGAGCGTTGCTGGGGGGTTTGGATGAACAGTTCCCGGTGGGGGTGGATGAACAGGACCCCGTGGTGTTGCCTCTGGATGAACAGGACCCCGATCGATCGAGCCGGTTGGGGCTGGATGAACAGGACCCCGTGGAGGGCTGGATGAACAGGACGACCCCGTGCAGGGCTGGATGAACAGTAGATGGTGGAGGGCTGGATGAATAGTAGCCCGTGGAGGGGTGGTTGAACAGGAGCCCGTGGAGAGGGCTGGTTGAACAGTAGCCGGTGGAGTAGCGCGCCGTGGAGGCTGGATGAACAGGAGCCCGTGGATGAACAGTCGCAGGTGGAGGCTGGAGGAGGTCGACGCTGGATGAATAGTAGCCCATGGAGGCTAAAGGGGGTCGACGGTGGAGATGAACAGTATCCCGTGGAGTCCCGTTTTGCGGTACGCCACAACCATCCCGATGAACAGGACCCCCGTTTCGACCGTAGCGCTCCAACACAAGTTCGTCTCCTTCGTTTTGCGGTATGCCACACCCCTCCCGATCAACAGGACCCCGTTTCGACCGTAAGAGGTCCAACACAAGTCCGTTTCCTCCATTTTGTGGTACGCCAGACCCCTCCTAATGAACAGGATCCCGTTTCGACCGTGGCCGGTCGAACACAAGGCCGTTTCCTCCATTTTGCGGTACGCCAGGCCTCGTTTCCATCGGCTGTTCCGTCCAAGCCCTCCCGATGAACACGACGACGCATTCCGTTCCGACCCAGCCGGTTGGCTCCCCATGAACACGACGACGATGCAGTTTCTCCTTTTCGACCCAGCCATGTACACGAGCCCTAGCCGTACGTATGCGCGAGTAGGCGTTCGAGACCCAGCCCGTTTGTACGTACGTGGCCGTATTTTCTTTCTTGCACATTGTCGCTGTACGTACGTGTACATGCTACGTGCACGCCTCTACTACGACACGTGTGAGGGTGTCCCGGATTAAGGGTTCCTCGGGCGTCCGGCCTGATATCCATGGGCCGGACTGATGGGCCGTGAAGATACGAAGACCGAAGACTATATCCTTGTCCGGATTGGGCTTTCCTTGGCATGGAAGGCAAGCTAGGCGACCAACTATGAAGATTCCTTCTTATGTAACCGACCCTATGTAACCCTAGATCTCTCCGGTGTCTATATAAACCGGAGAGCATAGTCCGGATAGGACACATTCATTACCATATATTCACATAGGCTAGACTTCTAGGGTCTAGCCATTACGATCTCGTGGTAGATCAACTCTTGTAATACTCATATTCATCAAGATCAATCACAGGAAGTAGGGTATTACCTCCATAGAGAGGGCCCAAACCTGGGTAAACATCGTGTCCCCCGCCTCCTGTTACCATCGATCCTAGACGCACAGTTCGGGACCCCCTACCCGAGATCCGCCGGTTTTGACACCGACATTGGTGCTTTCATTGAGAGTTCCACTGTGCCGTCGCCAAGAGGGTTGATGGCTCGCCTTGTTTTCAAGGATAATATCATCTCTGGAGGGGCCCTGGCCCCAGGCCAAACCCTCCGGCTGGGCGGCTTCGTCATGACCGCCGGGTCGGCCCTTAAGCCGACGATGACCTCTCAAGTCATAAAAAATCGCCTCCGCGTTGATCCCGAATACTCCGCCCGGATGGATCCGACGGAGTTATCGCCGTTAAACGAGCTCCTGGATCGCATGGCCGCCCTGGGGGTCGCTGCAGACTACGATCGGGTTGAGCTTAAACCCGACCAGAGAGAAATTAAAACTCCGCCGATCACCCATCAGATAGCGGTAGTCGAGGAGCGGAGCAACTCTTCTACTATATTGAAGACGAACTATGTTCGGATCTCCGATTTTGAAGGGCCGGATATTCTCCGGCAGAAAGGCATGTCCCGTCCCCCGAACATGGAGTCGGATGATGAGCCTAAAGAATCAGTCGATATCCCGGAGCCCGAACTGCCAGGTCCGGTAGATCTCCAAACTCCAAATCCAAAATCGGGTCAGGGTTCGGATTTCGTTCCACCCACCCGGACATAAACGCTCTCATGAGCATCAAACAACAGTCTCAGGAAACGGTCCACCACTTCTGGGCCAGATTCCTCCTTATCAAAGATAAGGTAAAAGATTGCCGCGACAAAGACGTAATAGCAGCATTCTGCAACAACTACGCGGACGAAGGTATCCTCAACGCCATCAATCGCCGCCGCATACTAAAGTTCGCTGACTTAGCAACTATCGTAGAAAAGTACAGCGCGATGGAAAGCGCGTGGAAAACTCAGGCAACTCGCTGGGAACCGACGGTCCCAACCGAACTCATCTTACAGTCGAAGAGGACGCACCCTCGTGGCACGCCCAGCCGAACGGTCAAGAAACATAAACCCATCACGCTACGCGGCACCGTTCTAGAGGGATGGCTCAACGGCTCATGCAAAATACACACGACTCCGGATACCGTGGCAACCCACAGCCTTAGAGCATGTTGGATACTTCGGCATGTAGCCAAAAGCGGCGAGGACATCCTTATCAAGGATACCCCAGAGCAACACCCTCTAGCAAACGATGACACTAGAGTATTGACAGTCTTCGAGACATTCGCTTCAAACAATAAGCGTAAAAGGGCACTGCGCGATCTTGCCGAAGTTTGCCAGGTCACCGCAATTGACCCCTGGAACGACACGACAATAACCTTTAACGCCAGTGACGAACCCAAATTCAGAACAGTCCGAGCGCCAGCTGCATTAGTCCTCAGTCCCATCGTGGACGGTTTTCGACTTACAAAAGTCCTCATGGACGACGACAGCGGACTAAACCTCATTTATGAGGACACGCTCCACAAGATGGAAATAGACAGGAGCCGCATTGAGAAAAGCAGCACGACCTTTCGAGGTATCATTCCCAGTCAGGAAGTGCGGTGTGCGGGAAAAATTACACTTGATGTGGTATTCGGCACGCCAGAGAATTATCGGTCAGAAGAAATAACTTTCCAGGTGGCCCCTTTCAACAGTGGATACCACGCCCTGTTAGGGCGAGAGGCTTTCATGCGCTTTCAAGCCATACCTCATTATGGGTACATGAAGCTAAACATGCCCGGGCCTAATGGAATAATCACCCTCGTCAGCGATCCGGACATAGCACTCCGCGCCGAGAACAAAACCGCATCCCTGGCCCTGGAAGCGCTATCTGAAGCCCTCGCGGCCGAAGAATTAGTTGCACTACGCTCCACAGTGGATAGGGACGATGTGATCCTCGACAAACGCCCCAAATCCACCTCATTCAAACCAGCAGAAGAAATAGTCAAATTCCAGGTCCACCCAACGGACCCCAAGAAGACAGCATCTATCGGAGCTCAACTGACACCAACAGTTGACACCGCACTACGAGAGTTCCTGCACGAAAACTGGGACATATTTTCCTGGCACCTTTCAGATATGCCAGGGATCCCACGCAAGTTGGCCAAACATAGCCTCAACATATTAAAGGATTTAAACCAGTCAAGCAAACACTGCGGCGCTTTTCCGAACCCAAGAGACAAGCCATGGGGGAGGAGCTGGCCAAGCTCATCGAGGCAGGATTCATTAGAGAAATCAAGCATCCGGATTGGCTGGCAAACCTGGTGATGGTACCAAAGAAAGATAAATCCTGGCGCCTGTGTGTCGATTTCAAGGATCTCAACAAGGCTTGCCCTAAGGATCCTTTTCCCCTTCCCCGCATTGATAAAATCATTGACGCCACCGCAGGACACAACTCACTGTGTTTCCTCGATGCATATTCCGGATACCATCAAATCAAAATGAAGGAATCCGATCAAGCAGCAACAGCATTTATTACCCCATACGGGCCGTTTTGCTTCAACACCATGCCTTTCGGGCTCAAGAACGCCGGCACCACCTACCAGCGCATGATCCAAACATGCCTCGAGAAACAGATCGGCAAGACGGTAGAAGCTTACATTGATGACGTCGTCATTAAGACTAGGCACGTCTAGACACTAATAGACGACTTATGTCTCACGTTTGACAACCTCCGGGCATATGACATTAAGCTCAACCCGGAGAAGTGTGTCTTCGGCGTCCCCGCTGGAAAACTGCTGGGCTTCATAGTTTCCAATAGAGGAATCGAAGTAAATCCGGCTAAAATCCGAGCTCTGTCATAGTTAGCTACACCAACATACCTCAAACAGGTCCAAAAACTGGCAGGATGCGTGGCAGCACTAAGCCGCTTTATCTTCAGACTAGGAGAAAAGGCACTCCTACTCTATCGCCTCTTACGGCGCACGGATAACTTCGAATGGACAGACGCAGCGACTGCCGGACTGGAGGAAATAAAGACCCTCCTAGCAAGCAATCCAATCCTGGCTGCACCAAACGCATGCGAACCCATGTTGTTATACATATCGGCAACACATCAAGTGGTGAGCGCCGTGCTCGTTGTCGAACAAGAACAGGACGGACACAAATTTCCGCTCCAAAAGCCGGTATACTACGTATCCACCGTCCTCACACCATGCAAATCCCGGTACCCTCACTGTCAAAAGATAGCATATGCAGTCTTCATGGCATCTCAAAAATTGCGACACTACTTTCAGGAGTGCTCGACCACGGTGGCTTTCGAAGTGCCCCTCAATGATATAATCAACAACCGGGATGCAACGGGCCGGATTGCCAAATGGGCCATTGAGCTCCTGCCATTCGACATCACGTACAAACCACGTCGAGCCATCAAATCCCAGGTACTGGCTGACTTCATCGCCGAATGGACAGAGGCCGAACTCCCTAAAGAGTACGGCGCATGTTCCAACTGGGTGATGCATTTTGACGGCTCCAAAATGTTGGCAGGACTGGGGGCGGGCGTCGTATTAATGTCCCCCACAGGAGATATCGTCCAGTACGTACTCCAAATATTATACACAGACTCCAACAACGCAGCCGAATATGAGGCCTTGCTACATGGCCTTCGGATGGCCGTATCAATGGGCATACAACGCCTGGAGGTGCGCGGGGACTCAAACCTCGCAATATCCCAAATTAATGGAGACTTTGATGCCAAAGATCCAAAGATGGCAGCTTATCGCAATGCCGTCTTGAAGATGTCGGCTCGATTCAAGGGACTCGAATTTCATCACGTCGCCCGCGAAAGTAATCAGACGGCAGACGTCCTTGCTCGCATTGGCGCTAAGCGCGACCCCGTCCCACCTAACATTTTCCTTGAAAGGCTCTTTAAGCCATCCGTGGTGTGGCAAGGGGGAGATAGCAACGACAGTCCCGTTCCGAACACAAACATAGATAGCGAACACGCCGATATCATCGGAGGCTCAGCCACCGAAATAACACCATCGGCCCACCTCATCATGGCAGTAATTGCCCCGTGGACCGAACCATTCTTGGCCTACTTTAATAGGAAGGAGCTCCCAAAAGATCAGAATGAGGCTCGCCGCATAGTCTGGCGTTCGAAGGCCTATAAAGTTCACGAGGGAGAGCTCTACAAGAAAAGCACTCCGGAGTCCTTCAAAGGTGTATCTCCGAGGAGGAGGGGCAGCAACTCTTGGCAGAAATTCACGCCGGTCTCTGTGGGCACCACGCCGTAGCCCGGGCACCTGTCAGCAAGGCCTTCTAGACAGGATTTTATTGGCCTACGGCCCGGGCAGACGCACAGGACCTCGTCCAGCGCTGCGTTGGATGCCAATTCTTCGCCAACCAAAGCGATATGCCCCCAACCGCCCTACAAACAATCCCCATTACATGGCCCTTTGCGGTCTGGGGCTTGGACATGGTTGGACCCCTTAAAGGGGGAAGCCATAAGAAAAAATATCTACTGGTCATGGTGGACAAATTCACCAAGTGGATAGAGGCTAGACCAGTCAAAACGGTCGAGTCCGGACCGGTGGTCGCATTTATATCCGATGTGGTGCACCGTTATGGTGTACCGCACAGCATCATCACTGATAACGGTTCCAATTTCACAGCTGATGAGGTGAAAACCTGGTGTGCTGATCTGGGCATTAAGCTTGATTACGCCTCTGTCTACCACCCGCAAACAAACGGTCAAAGTCGAGCGAGCTAACGGTCTTATTATGAGCGGCATCAAACCCAGGCTAGTGCGGTCTTTAAAAGAATCAGACAAACACTGGGTCAAGGAGCTTGACTCCATACTCTGGGGGCTGCGGACCACGCCCAACCGTACTACTGGATACACACCTTTCTTCATGGTGTACGGTGCAGAGGCTGTATTGCCCTGCGATATTATACATGACTCACCTCGAGTGTGTATGTACGAAGAGAAAGAGGCCGAGTTGGATCGGCAGGACAGCTTAGACGCCCTGGAGGAGGAGCGCGACGTCGCCAAAGCCCGTTCAGCATTTTATCAGTAGCAGGCTCGAAGATATCAAAGCAGAGAAGTACGGGCCAAGACTTACAATGTTGGCGAACTCGTTCTACGCCTGCCGGAGAAGAAAAAGGACAAACTAAAGCCCAAATGGGAGGGTCCCTTCATAATTGACGAAGTTCTTACCGGAGGAGCGTACCGTCTTCGTGACGCGTCAGACAATCGCCTAGAGCCGAACCCCTGGAACGCGGCCAGACTCCGAAGGTTCTATGCCTAACGCCAAACTCTTTGTTAGTCTCCTTCTCCCCTATAGTTTCCATTACTTTTTCTCCCTTTTACACAATTCCTTTTTTCGCTTTAACAGAAGCTTGTTAATACTATTTTCCGAGCATCAAGCTCATCATACATACGTGTTCTTCCCGTATGTCTTTTCTTCACCATTATATGCATCGATATGACTTAAGTTTTGGCCAAGCTGGGTTGCCTGGCTCCTGTGCTTACCCCTACGTTCCCGATTGTTCGGCTAGGTGGTAAAGGGAGCACCTCTGCGATTGTTACTGCCGGGTTATCCAGATGTGTACCTCAGACTGGGTGAACCCGAAAGCTAGCGTTCTTAAGGGAATATTCGGTCGGTGGATGAAAAATACTCTTTGCACTCACTCTATTGTGAACCCCCAGAAGCTATACACACTGTGATTTTTACATCATAATTTGGACATGTCTACTAATGCATGCACACCCAGGGAAAGGAACCCTTAACGGAACTATTCTCCCTGGAAGATGTTTCTTACAATCTCAATGTAATATAACATAACTAGCCGGATACAACTTGTCTGTTCAAGCAACTATGACCCCTACACCTAGTTTTCCAAGCATAGCCCGGCCTATTCGGTCGCGAGGGTATTCGGAAACACTCCGCACCATCGAGTCTGGAGGTTGAAGCGAAAAGGTCTGCCATGACAAATGCTATACAATTCAGCTAGAATTACATAGGGTAAGGAAAGTACATAGTCACTGGGACTCAAACATTTCCTTCTCTATACCGTCCAATAGGCGGTCTAACTTACAATCCTGTTGGGAATATTTGGCGGCCACCTCTACTTGGTCATACACTAAACTAACGGGAATTTCTTCCCCATTCGACCCTAGCGGTCCGACCCGAGCCATGTGATTAGGATCAAGCTTGGTATACCGAGTTTTCACCATGGTCCAAGCTTCTCGCGCACCCTCTCGACAAGCCGATATCTTCCATAATCGGATACGCCGCCGCGCTCCTTTGAACAGCTCTACAAGCTCCTCCATACTTCCTGGAGGGGAGGCGGATGGACATAAGGCCTTGGCAACACTCCGCATGGCCAGCCAAGCATGCTCGTGCACCTGCGACAGTCTTTGCAGCAGATCACCAGCTGATCTGGACACCTCCTCTTCAGGACGGCCCATCAATATACTTGCAATCATAATTATATCAGTTCTATCTATCTCCGAACTACTTTAACAATAGTTCGGACACATACTGAATATGCTGCCCCGCAGCTTCTTGTTCTCCTTCACGGAATCGGCTAGCTGGGCCCGCACATCCTTCAACTCTTCGCCTAGCTGGGTTTTGCAATCCTGCAACTGGTTTTTCTCAACAATGGCCTACTTCAGCACACGTTCGCCCGCAGTATGTAGCCTCTTGGCTTCTTGTTCATTCGCTTGCGCGACTTCCAGCGCCTCTTTGAGTTCCTCTGACAATCATGTCATGATATAGGCAGGGCTGTTAGCATTAATGGCATATGATTATATTTTCTCGATGGAGGGGAAAATTACCAGGCGACACCTTTTTGGACTTTTCCAGTTCGGCGGTAGCAGCATTTAGCTGCGCCCGACATTGTTCCAGCTCTTGGGTCAGCAGGTTGTTCTTCTCTGTAAGAACCTGGTCATACAATGGTCCTTAAATCAGTTGTACCAACTGCTTTCAGTCCCGGGGGCTACGGGTATATGGCTATCCTTTTTTGACAAAGAAAACTTACCTGCACATCTGTCAGATATTGCCTTGTGGCTTTTCTAAGCCCGTCTCGAGCAGCTCGGATGTATGCATCGCCCGAGCTAAAGGCATTAAATGCCTCGTCCGAGAACTTCGGGTCTCGTAAAATAGCTCTGCAACACCGATGATTCATGGCGCTCTCTACTTCCGAGTTGGTAACAGACATATTGTCCGAACCCTCCACCGAAGGGCAGTCCGGCTTTGTTCCTACATCAGCTCCCGTCTCCCCGACTGGATCTAAATCTTGGTTGCTGGGAGCGCGGCCGGCCGGACCCCCGGACACAGTTCGACGAACCTTTTTCCTGTAATCAAACAGGCGCATAGGTCACAGTTGGACACGGCCACTGAAAAATATATTTATTCGTACCTCCTCGACGAGGGCCCGGCGGTGCCTTCACCGGCCCTCCTCTTCGAAGGCCTGCCCGACGCAGGAACCAGTTTCCTCGGTATCGTCAAACGCCTCCCCTGTAGAACGCGCGACAATGCGGTGGGTGAGGCAGAGTACGAGCACCCTTTCAAAGGAGGTGTTTCTTGATTACTTACCTGTGAAGCAGGAAGAAGACCGGGGTAGTCGGCGATGATGGCCACTTCTGTGCCATCATAGCTCGTCTGGTAAAACACCCCCTCCGCGAGCACCACAAATATATCCGAATCCTCTTCAAACCCGGGATCAAGCTCCCGGTTGTGATCCTCCGGCTGTGGGGCGGGACTATAAAATCCCTCGGTGACCTTTCGCCAGTGCTGTCATAAGCCAACAAACTAGAAATTTATCAAAGGCAATTTGGAGATGGAAGGAGTAAAAACAGAGGGGTTGGGCCTTACCCAACTGGGAGGGTTATACATAGAGTACCCGTCTCTGAGCTTGATGCGAAGAAATTCCTTTTCCTCCCCTTTGAACAGTTCAGCTAATATCTTAGCCAAAGCGGCAGGGGTATCCGGACCTTTCCGGCCATAGCGAGAGGCGTCATCCTCCCCATTGTAGTGCCACATGGGAAGCCCTCTGTATTGGAGCGGCTGAACCCCTCGTGCTATGGAGATCGCCATAACCTCGATTACTATGAGCCCGGACTGAGCGAGCTCTTTTATCTTGCTCATCAGCTGACGAACCTCCGCACCGTCTTCTTCTTCAAGACTCCGGGGACGCCAACTGTGGCGTTTCTTCAGCGGGACGCCCGCAAATTCGGGAAGACCCTTTCGAACCGGGTCGGGAAGCGGGACATCCTCAATATAGAACCATTCGGAGGGCCATCCATCTGGTGCCTTCCTTGGTGTGCCGGATGGATATCCGGTATCAGCGACGCGCCACACTTCGGCTCCGCCCACCTCAAATATTGACCCTCCGTGATTGCGCGGGACGAGGCAGAACAACTTCCTCCACAACTCGAAATGAGCCTCGACGCCCAGGAATAGTTCACACAAAGCAACGTAACCCGCGATGTGCAGAATAGAGGCCGGACTGAAGTTGTGCAGCTGGAGGCCGTAGTACTCCAGAAGTCCTCAGAGGAACGGATGGATTGGAAATCCAACGCCTCTTAGCAGGTAGGGGACAAAACACACTCGCTCTCCCCCAGACGGATTGGGGAAATCCTCTGCCTGAGTCCCCTCATTGAAGGAAGCTAGCCCCGTCCGAACAGGGACTAGATCTGCAAGGGGAAGGAATCCCTGCGTTTGCAACTTCGTCAATTGGCTATGAGACACAGAACACCTCTCCCACTCGCCTTTCTCTGGGCCGGGATGAGCGGAGGAGCTGGGAACGCTGGCCATGCTGGCCATGCTGGAATGGTCTCTCCTAAGAAGTCTCTGGGATTTCTTCTGCGTAGCGCTGAATGGATCTAGGATCCAATCTCTTTAAATAGGCGCTCTTCCTTGCGTAGACGGGGTGTTATTCGCAAAAATACCCAGACTTTCCACATTCGCTCGACACATGGAGGACGAAGATTATTTAAAACGCGCAGAAGCCAAGGAGACGACATTGGATCAATGGCCGAATACATTGCTTGGAGATCATCGAAGGAGGAACCCGCCTTGCAATGCCGAAGACAATATGTGTGCCGAACACCTCGCTATTGAAGACTGGTTCGGGGGCTACTGAGGGAGTCCCGGATTAAGGGGTCCTTAGGCGTCCGTCCTGATATCCATGGGCCGGATTGATGGGCCGTGAAGATACGAAGACCGAAGACTATATCCTTGTCCGGATTGGGCTTTCCTTGGCGTGGAAGGCAAGCTAGGCGACCAACTATGAAGATTCCTTCTTATGTAACCGACCCCATGTAACCCGAGATCTTGTCGGTGTCTATATAAACCGGAGAGCATAGTCCGGATAGGACACATTCATTACCATATATTCACATAGGCTAGACTTCTAGGGTTTAGCCATTACAATCTCGTGGTAGATCAACTCTTGTAATACTCATATTCATCAAGATCAATCAAGCAGGAAGTAGGGTATTACCTCCATAGAGAGGGCCCGAACCTGGGTAAACATCGTGTCCCTCATCTCCTGTTATCATCGATCCTAGACGCACAGTTCGGGACCCCCTACCCGAGATCCGCCGGTTTTGACACCGACAACGTGCGCGCCTCTACATCGACCAGTATGTACGTAGACGTTCGCGACCAGAATGTCAACGCTACGTACGCTTCGACCAGGTGGGTCCCGACTGTGAGGCACTTCCTTGCATGCGAAGATGTAGCTGGTGGGTCCCAGCAGTCAGGGGGGCGAATCGTTTTTTTGCCCGGACGCACTTCCTTGCGTGCGAAAATGTAGCTGGTAGGTCCCGGCAGTCAGGGGGAAACATTTTTTCGCGAAATACGGTTGCCCATCCGGTGGGTCCCTGCTGTCAGGTGGAGGAATCATTATTTTCCGTGTAACAAGGAGGCACTTCCTTGCTACGGCCGTGGACCCAGCTGTCAGCCTCTCCACGTACAGTCCACGTCCGATGGAAGCCGTTCCTTGACCATGTTGACCACGCCGCGCCAAGAGCACCAGGGCGGTGGACGATGGCGAGGCCTAGGAAGGGGACGATGTGGAGCCGGGGAAGACGCGACAGTGGATGCCCATGCGTAGAGGAGTATGATGGTTCACTGGTTCGCTGCGGTGTGAGGCTACCGTCGCCGCATAATAACAAGGGGTGTGGGTGAGTAGAGGGATGGCCTGGCCAGCGGTGGGAGTAGTAGGGGGCGGTGAGGCCTCCGCGGCATCGCAGCCGGCCATGGGAGGCAGGAGCACGAGGCACGACCGGTGCTGGTTTGGGCGGCTGGAGCAAGAAGACAAGAGGTTGAAGAAGCACTACGGCCGTTGGATGGACATCGTACGGTCACTGGAGCTAGAATCGTTCATATTGACTAAGTTGACAAAGCCCTCTGTCCCCGTCAACTTACTTGGCCCACAAGTCAGCCTCCCACTATTGTTGGTCCTAGCTAGTAGGGGGGTATTCATTTTTGTGTGCGTAATAAGGAGGCACTTCCTTGCGTGCGAAGATATAGCTGGTGGGTCCGACCTGTCAGCGGTGGGAACGTCTTTTTCGCGAAATACAGAGGCCCTTCCGATGGGTCCCAGCTGTCAGGTGGAGGAATCATTATTTTGCGCGTAATAAGGAGCCATTTCCTTGCGTGCGGCCGTGGACCCAGCTGTCAGCCTCTCCACGCACAGTCTACTTCCGGTGGTGTCGTTTCTTGACCACGTTGACCACTCCGCGCCGAGCGCATCCAAGGTGGTGGACGAAGGCGAGGCCTCGGACAGCAACGAGCCGGAGATGGGAAGACGCGGGAGTAGAGTCGCAGACGGAGAGGTGTACGAGGGTTAACTGGTTCTGGTGCGGTGTGGTTCGGCAGTCGGTGGAGAAGAACAGGAGGTGTGGAGGGGTGGAGGGATGGCCTGGCCAATGGTGGAGTAGCGCTTCACAGCGAAGCGTGCTAAGCAGAGCTGCTAGCAGCAGAAGGCGGGAGCAGGTGGTTCCGGTGGCGCTGGAGGAAGAAGACGAGAGATTGAAGATGGATGCCGGTCGTTGGATGTAAATCCAACGGCTAACAATGTCAGAATCATTTGTTGACTAACTTGACAACGACTTGCGTTGGCTTCGACCTATTGGCCCACATTTCAGTCTCCAAAAATGTGGCACATATTCAACCCATTTTTTCAGAATTTACAGTCTTTTTTGTGCGGGGTAGAATTTACAGTCAATTTGATCTTTTTTTTGAATTACAGTCCATTAGCTGGGCTGGGTGAACAAATAATGTAGCGTTCATGCGGTCCATTTATGTTTTTCCTAAAAAATTACAGGCCATTTGCACTTTCTCGAAATACACGATTTTGCTGGGCTGATTCTAATTATAATGTTGGGCTAAGCGCAGCAATGTTATCAAAAAATAAACAGGGGCTGAGCATTTTGTTATATATATATATTTAAATAATAAGTGATTTATTATTACATTGGTCCTTAAATCTTACCAAGCTTTTGTACACAATCACCAGGATTTTCGTTGCCAAAAAAATCCAGGATTTTATTGTTAAGAAATTATTTTTATAAGTTAATAAGATGTGGGATATTGTTTTCTTACAGTATCTATTAAATATATGATGACAATAACAATAATATATAATAACATATAAAATAATTTAAATATATATAATATAGTTAGAAGGGAAACATAAGTTGGACCAGGCGTTCCTATTCTTATATAGAAAAATAGAACAGACCTCTGCGTTTTCTTCAAAAAAAAATACATAAATTGGGTTGCCGATGTTTCAGGAAAAATAAAACCTCGGATGGGAGGTCCATAGGCCGGTCGATAAATGACGGCCCTCAAGAAAATACAAACATGCCTATGGACCTCCCATCCGAGGTCGTGGGCTGCGCATGTTAAAAAAGAAAGCCTAGACGGGGCAGCCCAAAACCCAGCTGATACTTGCTGCCCCAGTGATAATAAATGATACCCGCCAGCTCCCCGGCTTCATTGTGAATTTATCTCCTATAGTAACTACGTTGAAGCACCTAAAAAATCCTAACTATGTTGACAAACCCATGGGCCCCAACGTCAGTATAGCATTAGGAGGAAGTATTTTTTCCATGAGGCACTTGCTTGCATACGGCCATAGACCTGGTGGGTCCCGACTGTTCACCTCTCCACGTACAGTCCTCTCCAGATTCCTCTCGTTTGTTCAGCATGTTCACAACGGCAGACAGCGGCGTCGCGGCGAGCGCACAAAGGCGCAGGAGGAGACCCGACCACCTGAGGAAGTGCCTTATTAGTAACAAAACAACTGAACTAGCCTAGTGGCCGAGTGACACTACTCGACAGCTGTTCCGCCCGGGTTCGATTCCACCTGTGCAGAGAAAATATCTCCAATTTTTTTGCCTCTGCCTTTATTGACATGTGGGTCCCAATTGTCATCTACGCACACCACGTCCAACACTTGCCAAAACTTCGTCCCTCGTTTTCTCTGTTTTTTCGCACACTCGACATTGTGTGGGCATTTTGAAAATAGCATATCTTTTTGACTGTGCATCATATGAAGATGTGCTATGCATGAATGTTGATCAGCATGATGTTAACTGGCTGGTAGTTCCAGTTTCGACCATGAATAAAACTTCCAACATGATGTTAAGACTGTTTGAAAAGGCCGTGTTAATATAAATGCTCTGCTTCTGAAAGTTGCAGTTTCTTATCTGAAACTGAACTTGGAGTTTCTTATCTGAAACTGAAACTTGCAGTTTCTTCTCTGAGAATCACATTGTCTGCACTTTTATACTCCTATGAAACTACATTTTTTTAAGTGCTAAAAATAGATCTCTAGAATTCATAAAATACTTCATATGCTCAATACTGCAAATATGAAATTCAAAAGACATTCTGTCGGGGGGATGGACCCCGGGCAGGCAACGGAACCCAGATCCTCTTCAAAAACAACGGGGCCGGCACCGCCCCTCAATACCGGTGCGCGCTTGGCCGGGTTGCTCAACCCGGCCAAGCCCCGCAAGCCGGCCAGACTAGCCGACCCGGCAAGACACGTCGACTCGGCCCCAACAACTGGCGCAAGACAGCCGAACCCAGCACGGCCAAAGCCTCCTCACCAAGCCAATGCCACCCAAGACGTGCTACGCAATCCAGCCGTGGGTCAACTCCCGTCCCATCCAGGCCGTATGATGGGGACGAGACTTCAATCAATGATGACCGAGGCAACAGTGCCCCGCCCATGCCTCTGGTCAGCAGGAACGTGGCAACAGTGCCCCTCACCTACCCGCTGACCAGGGCCGGCATGGCAATAGTGCCCCCCGCCCTCACCGCTGACGACAACAAGCGGCAACCTGACGGAGAACACTGTACGCGACTCAACTCGGCCACGCCCTGACGATCGACAAGACGGCGCACAGTCCCCCTAGGCTTGCGGGGCCCGCACCTAGGGGAACCCAGTGAACCACAAGCCCTCAGCTGGACCCAGCCCGGGTCCCCGGACCCACCGACTTATAACATTACCATTGTACCCCCAGGGGGTTGGACTATAAAACCCCCCGGGAGCCCACGATCATAGGGCGAGCAAGCAAGAGGACTAGCCACAAAACAGCAACACCGGAGAGAAGGAGCAGCCCAAGCCTTGGCCAGCTTCCTTCCTCCTCCATACAGCTCCAGGAGCAACATTGTACTATCGATCATCCAACTACACTCGGCAGGACTAGGGGTATTATCTCTCCGGAGAGCCCCGAACCTGGGTATGTCCGGTGTCCCGCGCCCGCTCATGCCAACCTCGCCTCTGGAGCCCACCAGCGCCCTCGAGCCTCCTCCTCTCTTTAGCCATCCCTTGGCATCCGCCGTGCGCCCACCACGATACATTCATATCTGAAAGCACTCTCAAAATACACAACACAAAACACAATTCACAACCTACAAATACTGACAACCCTAAGCTCCTCCTGACAATTCACAACCTGCCCGACTATTGGGCTGGGGGGGCAGTCCCTCCTATTCCTCGGCGGTAGACAGCGGCCCCGTGAGACGATGTGAACGGCGAGGGAGAGGATGTCGGGGAAGCACCGTCGGGCCAACTGTTTTTCTCCTCTTGCAGTTGGGTTCGGTCGACGAAGACTCCACCGGCTCGCTCTGGCACGACACCCTCACAAACGGCACCCTGTAGATGCTCGATCCTTCAATCTCTGGTGGATGCTCCATCTGGGATCAATACTCCCACCACCGCTCCCTCACGATCGGATTCGGTGAATCTGTTTGCTCCATGGCCCAGAGGAGCAGCTCTATGTACTCCCGCGCGACTCCCTCTGGGAGTATCGTCGCCTTTTCGCTCTGTTGCAGATATTTGGCCATGGATGTCGCCGTCGCCGCTAGTTGGTCCTTGTTGTCAAACCAAGACTGTATCTCCAACATCCTAGCTAGCTTCACAGGGTCGCCGTCTGCGATCCTCACATATCGGTTGTACTCCTCCATCGATCTACTTCTCCACAGCACCTTCACTTGCCAGCGATGGTTTTTGAATGGAAGAGGAGAGGAGCAGCGCTGGTTTTGGATTAGAACAGGAGAGGAGCGATGCTGGTTTTGGATTGGAACAGGAGAGGAGGGGCGGTGGTTTTGAAATGGAAGAGGAGAGGAGCGGCGCTGGATTTAGATTGGAACAGGAGAGGAGCGGTGGTGGTTTAAGAGGAGAAGAGCAGAAGAGCGGTGCTGGTCTTGGAAGTATTTTTTTGTTTTGCGTATTTTGGGTCAAAGTTTGACCACGTATTGTATTTGACAAGCAAAATGTGAATGCATGTCACCAAAAATTGTATCGTTTGGTTCGTATCTGAGTGTACTTTCAAATTATATTATTTTTGCAACGTATAACATATATTTTATGGGCGAAAATCATGGTCAATTATGACCCAGAATAAAAGGGAGACTAGTTAATGTGGGGTCGCTTTCTTAATTGAAGGGTAAATTGATTTTGATTTTAATCCAGTCACAGCGCGTCGTCCCTCTCGTCCAATCCTAAATCGTTGCCGCACGCTCCTCTCCCTCTTCTCCATTGCAAAACCACCTCCTCTCCTCTCCATCATCTCCATTCAAAAATCACTGTCTCGCCTCTCCCTCTTCTCAATTGCAAAACCACCTCCTCTCCTCTCCATCATCTCCATTCCAAAACCACCGTGTCGCCTCTCCCTCTTCTCCATTGCAAAACCACCTCCTCTCCTCTCCATCATCTCCATTCCAAAACCACCGTCTCGCCTCTCCCTCTTCTCTATTGCAAGACCACCGTCTCTCCTCCCATCTTCCAAAGCTAGCACCGGACCACTCAGAAGGACATTTATGGAGAGGATGCAGCAGCGAATCAGGCAGATCGCCGGGGGCGACCAGGGAAAGTTAGCCAGGTTGAAGGAAATCCTTACTTGGTTTGACAATGAGTGGGAGATTTCGAGGACGGTGAGGGCCATGTGGCAATGTATGCGAAAGAGCGAGACGGCGATGATGAGGGCGGCGATGTACATGTACTCCTCGGTTGCAGTCACGCCGCAGTCCTTCGAGTTCATCGAGTATCTCCTCTGGGCGATGGAGCAGACAGATTCGCCCGAGGCGAAAGTCAGGCGGAGGTAGTGGGCATACAGGTCGAAGGTCGAGCACCCAGAGGATAACGAATCGATCGAGTACGGTGTGCCGTTCGTGAGGGTGCAGAGCCAGCTAGAGCCACAGGAGTATTCGTTCTCCCACCGCAAGAGGAGGCCGGATGGCGTGATGTCGCTTCCCCGCCATTCTCCACGGTTCCCTCGACGCTCGCCTCGTTTCAATGGTGGCGGTAGTGTTTAAGGTAAGCTTAGCACTAACCTAATCTTCCACCTGCTCATGCTTACAATCAGTGTGACAGCTAATGAAAATCATGCTTACAATCAGTCTCCGAGTACTACGCCAATCACCCTTAAATAGCTCTGGACCTTTGGGTCAAAGTTGTGACACTGTGTACAAATAAAGAAAAATAGATTGGTGCTTCTTTCAGAAAAGAGTACTCCCTAGAAAACTGCCAATATAAGCTACTAGTATTTGGTTAAAGGATTTGCTACCGAGAAAGATCCGTCCATAGAGAGCGCCACACATCCCACTGGTGGTGGTGGATGCCAATGCGTGCATGGAGCATGGTTGGTGTCGGTAATTTTTACTTGGCACACCTCGCACTCTGCATATATGCCGGTTCCATCCGTACATTTGTGCAGTTCCACCAAAATGCAGCTGAATAACCCTGTTTGCACAGATAATGAAAAAGCATGATTACATTATAGTGGCACTAGTTGATGAAACACACAAAATAAATAGAAGAAAATATTGCGATAGTATCATAGTATGCCATGATGCGAGGGCGAGATGGGCCCTGCGACGCCTCATACGGTACGCCACGCCTCATACTGGAAATTGTCCCAAGTCTCCCCGATACACCTTCTACCAGTGATGAACATCAGTGTACAGCGGTAGTACAAGGAGGGGCCTTGAGACATTCAAATCTCTATTTTTGTGCAGATCAACTAAAATTAAGCACCCCAGTTTGCAGAAACGCTTAAACATTAACAATGGGACTAGTTGATGAAACATACATTAATAAAGAGAAGCACTTTCTTTATCTACATTGGAATGAAATGATAGAGAGGACACTCGCTCTATTTTAACTGTATTATTACTTCATTTTATCAGTGACACTAGGGTCGAGCAGGTGGCAAACGAGGTGTACCATGCGTCGCAAGGATGAAGGCCGGGGGTGCTTAGACTGGGATGCTGAAGCTGGCTCTTTCAGTCTCTATCTTCCCCCTGATGTTTCTGTGGTAGCATTTGGGTTGTAATCCAAACTTGGTCGAGCTGGTGCTGCGTCCCCCTACCTGCCTAGCTTATGTGGCGAACTTGTCTCCTGCTAGTACTCAGTCCGTTCTAGTAGTAGTTGCATAACTGCCCATTTACACTGAGATGTTGTCGGATAATGGTTCTCTATGGTTGGGCTTCTTTAATGATATCGGAGGGAACCCCCTCTTTCGATATATAAAAAAAACAGTGGCACTAGTGGTGCCAAAACATTGCCTCAAATTAATAGTGCCACTAGATTAAGGCGCAAAATAATAACATTACTGCTTTATCATGGCAGTGCCAAAACAGTAGCACAAGAGCAGGATCAACATGCAGGATCTTTGGCAAACGGTTAGACCAAAAAGGAACATACCTCGTGATGGGAACCATATCTGCAGTCAACGCCATCGTAGAAGGGATGACACCAGTCACCAACATGGATGATTCAATTCATGGGACCTTTTGGTGCAGTTCACCTAAAATGAAGCAATGTCCCATGAGCTAGCAGCTTCTTCTTCTTTTTAAGAAAAGGGCTCCAGCCCCGGTTCCATTTCCATCAGAAAACGAAACCCATAGAGCTTCTTCTTCATTAGTTGCAATAAAATTGAGCAACATCAAGGTTGGTCGTGAAGCTCCTGGAATGTTCAACTATAATTTGGATATCATTTGTGCAGTTCAACTAAGATCAAGCGTGAAATGTATATCTTTGTTTGCACAAAAAAGGTGGAAAGGAGGGTGACTAACAAGTGATGAAACATGCATCAAATGAAAAAAGCATGTTCCTTATCTGAATGGCAATTGTACAAGGATAGTAGCAATTTCTAGCAGCATTGCAAGATATTAGTGTGGGCATTAGAATTAACTATGACAACCGTTAAATACGACATTACTTTAATGGTGCCATTGCTTCATTTTACCAGCAACATTACATTAACAGCTGCTACATAGTCGGCATTTGGGCACGGGAGAGTAGGCGGACCAGGACAGTTGCATCTCTAACAAAAAGAAGCAACTTATCTTAATGGGAAATTTAGCAGGACATGAAAAAAAGTGCCATTGATTCATATTACTAGAGGCATTACGTTGAAAACAACATTGGTTTAACATGTCCTTACTTTTAACAGTGCGACTGCTACATTTTACCAGTGGCATTACATAAGAGCGGCTCGGGGCAACAAACATCAGAAGAGGATATCTGGGTTGGACCCATTTTCGTTCGGTATATAGCCACCTTATACTGTGTGAGGTAGCAAATCTAGTGCTGGACTTACTCTGTTGACTTGTCCCCAGTTCCCACTTTCTTTCCTTTTTCAACCAATAGTTCGGGTTTATATTGAGTTTGTACTGCGTTCCCTTTATTTCCCTATTAGACCTAGAGGCCAGTTGGATAGCCAGTCTCTGCTACTTTTCGCCCCCATTATTTCCTCTTTCGACCAAGTCCTAGATTCAGGTAACAAATCTTCCCCCACCCCACCCCCTTTCTGCCTTGTTTGAACCAAGTAGTACTAGATTCGAGTGCATGAACTAGTTTTACCTCTTAACAGTAAAAAATTAGGTGGTTTTCGAACAGCCGATCGATCCTATCTATGAGGGGGCCTGAGAAATAGTAAAAGATACAAATGCAGCGACGTCAGGAGCTCGAGAAGTAGAGCAAGGCCGGTTTCGAAGGAAGTTATACCTGAGGGTCGCCAGGATGTCGCTAGGTGGGCGGCGGGAGGCCGGATCTGCCCACACTACGGCAGCGAGGAAGAAGGGGTGGGAGGCCCTCCCTCGCCAGCGATGCTTCGGAGAGAACGGCAAGGCACGCTGATCGGGACGCGCCGACAGTGGGTAAGAGCCGCCGTCGAGGACGACCACGTGAATGTTGCACCTTCTCACCTTCCCCGGCGGAGAGGATCTGGCTGGATCTGTGACCAGCGGTGAGCAGAGAGAGAGAGAGAGTGTGGCCACCACTGTCGTGTTTAGATCTAGAGAGGATGAGACAGTGTGAAGAGACCAACACTAGCAAGCAAGCGCGGAGGCTCCTGCCTATATAGTGGAGTACTAGTTTTCTTTTGTCTACCGGAGCCGGCTTGACCTCGGCAATGACTGTCGAGAAGTCTTCATGCACGTGCCCCGGAGGCGTAGTTGTCGTCATTTTGATCTGAAGCACCGGATTATAACATATAACATGGAAAAATGACACATGACAAGAAATCATAACCTCACTGCCCAAAGGAGACAAGATGAATCCGGACGGACAAACTAGACGAGGATCAAAGCTCAAATTAAAGATAAACTCGTAGAAAAGGGGTCCGTCGATTGATGTCCTAATTAACATAGCCGGCTTGACCTAGATGGCAGCCGAGTAGTCATCGTGCATGTGCCCCCAATGACTAGCCCAACTCAGTTGTCGCTGTTTAACCCTCGCAGTGATCCGAAGCACATGACACCTAATTTTGCGAGATGACAAGAAACCTTTTTTTAGATTTCTCACCAGAACTGTAGCCCTATACAACACAACCTGCATGATATGTAGACGATAGCCAATCCAGGCGTGTTTGCTGGAGTCTGGTCACATGCTTGGACGAACTGATCTTCCGTGCCTTGCAGGGATCGTCCAGGTAGCAACGTATGTACTCCTACAACACTTTTCTAGTAGTACTATCGCTCGTCTCTCTCTTCTATTAACTCACCCGACTTGCGGGGCCAGGGAGTGTGCCTATGGTCGGTTCTCAATTGCGGTCCCACATGTGTGTGCAAATGCAATATGACACATGTTCCATTCGGAGAGTGGCGTGCCAGACCGACCGACCGTCTGCGGTGCGACGCGAACGCGACGAGCGTGCTGTATACTTCGTACATGTGTACCGCCGTTTTATTGAGGCTTTGCTCCATGGCACAATCCATGGATACATAATTAGTATACTGTAGTATTTAAAAGTCGAGGGCGGGGCTTTTCCTGCACGGTAGGCGGGGCAGTTCCGGCTAGTCGGTTCGACAGAGACGCAAGAAGATGAGGGAGTAGGCTGCTGCAAACGTAGGGCTGTGTGATTTGACAGCGAGTTACTGCTGGACAGGTGGGGCCCCGTGATTTGACTTGCCATTATCATTTTAACTGCGGCGCTACGACCGGCGTGAGTCTCCCGATTCCTGACCACCTCCATACAGGTACCTCTCCCAATGCTCCACCATGTAGAGGCTGGCTCTTGCATGAGAGCCCACTCCTCCACTTTTTCCTTGCCTCTTTCCTCCACATATGCAAAAATGCCATGTAAAGCGGGCTTATAGCCCACTATTGTACTCCCTCCGTTCCAAAATAGATGACCCAACTTTGTACTCCCTCCGTTCCAAAATAGATGACCCAACTTACTTTCTCCTACAGGTGCTAAGCTTGCCACATAGGCATGAAGTCTGATGTGGCAAGTTAATTAAGAAGAGAGAGACTAGTTTGGTGACCCAAGGAAGAAACGGTGCTAAGCACGTGTACCTAGGCGAAAAGACAATTTTGAGTCTATAGTTAATTAAATGAAGCAAAGTTAGCAACAAAAAACTAAGCACCTATGCATTGGGGACTTGATTACTAAGCCATTTAATGCCCTTAGCACCTCATCTAAGCACCATTTCATTGAAAGAGGTCACTCATTGGCAAATGCAATGAATACTACGAAGAAAGAGATAGAGAGAAGTAAAAAAAATACTCTTATAGCCAACCTTATAGCTAACCTTGTTGTAGTACGAGTGACTAACTGATGACTATGCATGACATGCCAACATCAGATAGCCTAATGCACCGTGTTAAATCTCCAAGGGCGCGACCGCGCGAGTGAGGCGACGGTCGTGGTAAGCGGTGCGACCATGATACGGGCTGCTGGCAGCCCTTGGATCTGAGATCGAACGGTCGCATGCTAAGTTGCTGAAAATTTGTAGAATAACCCTCCAGGATAGGATATTAACCCATAGGTCTAGAATCACGCCATGCAACCGTTCGATCTCAGATCCAAGGGCTCTCGGAAGCCCGTATCATGGGAGAATGGAAAGCTTCGTATCACCTGTAATTTTCCCGACGCTTGACATGACATTGAAAGCCATTTAATTGGGCGTCGAGTAGACATGACATCTAATTGGGCCCCCATAGCATTGTGCATGAATCCATTTATCCAGCAGGCAAGCCACTACCCTGCCATTCGCACGCCCGACTCGGCATTTTTACAATTGAAAAACCGTTGGCAGTTCGCTCCTACTCGTCCCCGGATGTCCTTTAACATTATGGCAGTTCGCTCCTAGTCGTCCCGTCCTTTCACATTACGGCAGTTTCACTAATCCTAACCCTCCTCCCAAATTCATGGCGTCCCAAATCTCCATGATCGGCGGTGAGTACAAGGTTAGAACCATCACCGGCGATGAGTTCGACGTCATCTACACCCGTTCTTCCGCGACGGTGAAAGGATGCCTTGCTCGCTTCAGTCGCATGTTCGAAAACTCAAATGATGAGCGGGTCGCTGGGCTAGATGTTGAGTACACCACAGTCCCGGGACAAGAGAAGGATCTAAAGGAGGAAGAGAAGAAGAAGCCCGCCGTGATCCAGGTTTGCATGCATGACTTATGCTTGGTTTACCACATATGCCATGCCGATGTTGAGTGCGAGGAATTTAAGAACTTCCTCAAGGGCGGCCTAGTCAAATTCGTTACTATAGACTTTACGAATGACAAAAGAGTCCTGCGTCGGATAGGACTCGTTGTAGGCAACCCCTTTGACCTCCAGAAGAATCGGCTGCTGCCCTCCCGTGGTCAGCCTTCAATGCTGACCCTGGCAGGAGCCATGGTTCATCCTTCATACGGTAAACTAGAGAAACCTCCGTACACGTTTCATTGTCATGCATGGCAGTGGAATGTACTAGATATAGACCACATCCACTATGCTGCAATGGATGGCTACCGTTGTTTCAATATCTACAAGGGTTGGATGAAGAGCAAGAGCCAAGTGTGCGGTTCAAGCAAAGAAGTATCGGCCAAGAGGAAGAGGGACAAGGACGAATTCGAGGACGTGGACAAGGACTCCGAGTAAGGTGGCAGTGTCGTTGCTCATGGTGGTTCTAATGCAGTGTCTACTGGATTAGTTGCATAGTTTAATTTTAGGTGTGCTTAGTTTAATTTGAGGGGTGTGTTGTGCTGAGCCCCCAGCAAAACTATGTTATGTTTCTTCTCGTTATATTTCGTACATTTCATCTTTTAGTTGGTATAGTACTACCACTCGTTTCTTCACATTATATAAGTACAATATATATGGCCAACATCATATAGCCAGCAGTTTAGTTGTCAAAGAATTTCAGGGTGCTTAGTTTTGTCAAAGAATTCCAGGGTGCTTAGTTTTATTTGAGGGGTGTGTTGTGCTGGACACCATTAACTTATCATCGTGAGAATCGGCTTATTTTTGTCATGTAATATGGTCAACGGGTTTGACGTGAAAATAACAATGTCTAATGGCATTTATGAGCAAACATCTAACTTAACAATGTCATTTTTTAGATATCTAATTGCATTTTTGAGCAGGCATCTCACGGGTCGATGGCATTTTTTGAGTAGTTGTAACTTCTAATGGCAAAACTGAGTAGTGATACACAACTAGTGGCATAAATAATAAGAACCCAAGAATTAAATAGATATGCTAATTTCTTTATTTCTTTATACCTTTGTGTGCCAAACAATATACGCTGCCTCCCCCCAGATTTTCTTTACAGAGGCAACATAGAACTATATGAGTGCCCAGTTAAATTTTGGAATTATTCCGGGTTCGTTTGGCCTTTTTTATACATTAATTGAGTTTCTGGTCATTTAATGTGCATAATTCAAATTTGAACTACAAGCACATGCTCCCGTGCACCAAAGTTGATTGAAAAATCACATGTGTGTCCTCGGGTGAATTTCTAGGTCCCATGCAAGAAATGGGAATGAAATTCAAACATCTGGGCATCGTGGCTCGGCCGAGAACATTGAGAAGCTTGGTTTTAAAATTCTTGTAAATCCAAAACACGCCTAAAAATCATGAAACTTGGCATGGTATCATGTCATGGTACTACCATGCTGTGGTAAAAAAATTTGCAGAATAGGAACAAGTTTTGGTATAAGTTTCTTGCAAACCGGAGCTTCTCTCAACAAGGCTCGTGGTTCTGAGAGGGAACGTGTCACCTTTGTGTGCATAATTCAAATTTTAAATACAAGCACATGCTCCAGTGCACCAAAGCTGGTTGAAAAATCACATGTGTGTCCTCGGGTAAATTTCTAGGTCCCATGCCAGAAATGGGAATGAAATTCACACATCTGGGCGTCATGGCTCGGCTGGAAACATTGAGAAACTTGGTTTTTTAATTCCTGCAATCCGAAACACGCATGAAAATCATGAAACTTGGCTTGGTGTCATGACATGGCACCAACATGTTGTGGTAATTTTGCTGTCCGATTTGCGAAGGCGCACACATTAACAATCAACAAAGTCATTTTGGAACAAGTGCTGTCACGTTACAATCGGAAACACAAGTATTATTGAAACCGTGGGCGTTCTATTTGTTGGAAATATGCTCTAGAGGCAATAATAAATTGGTTATTATTATATTTCCTTGTTCATGATAATCATTTATTGTCCATGCTAGAATTGTATTGATAGGAAACTCAGATACATGTGTGGATACATAGACAACACCATGTCCCTAGTAAGCCTCTAGTTGACTAGCTCGTTAATCAATAGATGGTTACGGTTTCCTGACCATGGACATTGGATGTCGTTGATAACGGGATCACATCATTAGGAGAATGATGTGATGGACAAGATCCAATCCTAAGCATAGCATAAAAGATCGTGTAGTTCGTTTGCTAGAGCTTTTCCAATGTCAAGTATCATTTCCTTAGACCATGAGATCGTGCAACTCCCGGATACCGTAGGAGTGCTTTGGGTGTACCAAACGTCACAACGTAACTGGGTGACTATAAAGGTGCATTACGGGTATCTCCGAAAGTGTCTGTTGGGTTGGCACGGATCGAGACTGGGATTTGTCACTCCGTATGACGGAGAGGTGTCTTTGGGCCCACTCGGTAATGCATCATCATAATGAGCTCAATGTGACTAAGGAGTTAGCCACGGGATCATGCATTACGGTATGAGTAAAGTGACTTGCCGGTAACGAGATTGAACAAGGTATTGGGATACCGACGATCGAATCTCGGGCAAGTAACGTACCGATTGACAAAGGGAATTGTATACGGGATTGATTGAATCCTCGACATCGTGGTTCATCCGATAAGATCATCGTGGAACATGTGGGAGCCAACATGGGTATCCAGATCCCGTTGTTGGTTATTGACCGGAGAGGTGTCTCGGTCATGTCTGCATGTCTCCCGAACCCGTAGGGTCTACACACTTAAGGTTCGGTGACGCTAGGGTTGTAGAGATATTAGTATGCGGTAACCCGAAAGTTGTTCGGAGTCCCGGATGAGATCCCGGACATCACGAGGAGTTCTGGAATGGTCCGGAGGTGAAGAATTATATATAGGAAGTCAAGTTTCGGCCACCGGGAATGTTTCGGGGGTCACCGGTAGTGTACCGGGACCACCGGAAGGGTCCCGGGGGTCCACCGGGTGGGGCCACCTATCCCGGAGGGCCCCATGCGCTGAAGTGGGAAGGGAACCAGCCCTTAGTGGGCTGGGGCGCCCCCCATGGGCCTTCCCCATGCGCCTAGGGTTGGAAACCCTAGGGTGGGGGGGGGGCGCCCCACTTGCCTTGGGGGGTAAGTTTCCCCCTGGCCGCCGCCCCCCTTGCAGATGGGATCCAGGCCGGTGCCCCCCTCCCAGGGGGCCTATATATAGTGGGGGGGGGGAGGGAGGGCAGCAGTATGACAGCCCCTGGCGCCTCCCTCTCCCCCTGCAACACCTCTCCCTCTCGCAGAAGCTTGGCGAAGCCCTGCCGAGACCCCGCTACTTCCACCACCATGCCGTCGTGCTGCTGGATCTCCATCAACCTCTCCTTCCCCCTTGCTGGATCAAGAAGGAGGAGACGTTGCTGCTCCGTACGTGTGTTGAACGCGGAGGTGCCGTTCGTTCGGCACTCGGTCATCGGTGATTTGGATCACGGCGAGTACGACTCCATCAACCCCGTTCATTGGAACGCTTCCGCTCGCGATCTACAAGGGTATGTAGATGCACTCCTTTCCCCTCGTTGCTAGTAAACTCCATAGATGGATCTTGGTGATGCGTAGGAATTTTTTTGAATTATTGCTACGATCCCCAACAGTGGCATCATGAGCCAGGCCTATGCGTAGTTACTATGCACGAGTAGAACACAAAGCAGTTGTGGGCGTAGATGTTGCCAATTCTTCTTGCCGCTACTAGTCTTATCTTGTTTCGGCGGTATTGTGGGATGAAGCGGCCCGGACCGACCTTACACGTACACTTACGTGAGACAGGTTCCACCGACTGACATGCACTAGTTGCATAAGGTGGCTAGCGGGTGTCTGTCTCTCCCACTTTAGTCGGATCGGATTCGATGAAAAGGGTCCTTATGAAGGGTAAATAGAAATTGGCATATCACGTTCTGGCTTTTGCGTAGGTAAGAAACGTTCTTGCTAGAAACCCATAGCAGCCACGTAAAACATGCAACAACAATTAGAGGACGTCTAACTTGTTTTTGCAGGGTATGCTATGTGATGTGATATGGCCAAAAAGGATGTGATGAATGATATATGTGATGTATGAGATTGATCATGTTCTTGTAATAGGAATCACGACTTGCATGTCGATGAGAATGACAACCGGCAGGAGCCCGTCTTAATTTATTGTATGACCTGCGTGTCAATGAAAACGCCATGTAATTACTTTACTTTATTGCTAACCGTTAGCCATAGTAGTAGAAGTAATAGTTGGCGAGACAACTTCATGAAGACACAATGATGGAGATCATGATGATGGAGATCATGGTGTCATGCCGGTGACGAAGGTGATCATGCCGCGCCTCAAAGATGGAGATCAAAGGCGCAAGATGATATTGGCCATATCACGTCACTTTATGATTTGCATGTGATGTTTATCATGTTTACATCTTATTTGCTTAGAACGACGGTAGCATAAATAAGATGATCCCTCACTAAAATTTCAAGAGACGTGTTCCCCCTAACTGTGCACCGTTGCGAAGGTTCGTTGTTTCGAAGAACCACGTGATGATCGGGTGTGATAGATTCTAACGTTCGAATACAACGGGTGTTGACGAGCCTAGCATGTACAGACATGGCCTCGGAACACATGCAAAACACTTAGGTTGACTTGACGAGCCTAGCATGTACAGACATGGCCTCGGAACACAAGAGACCGAAAGGTCGAACGTGAGTCGTATAGTAGATACGATCAACATGGAGATGTTCACCGATGATGACTAGTCCGTCTCACGTGATGATCGGACACGGCCTAGTTTGACTCGGATCATGTATCACTTAGATGACTAGAGGGATGTCTATCTGAGTGGGAGTTCATTAATCAGATGAACTTAATTATCATGAACATAGTCAGAAGGTCTTTGCAAATTATGTCATAGCTTGCGCTTTTGTTCTACTAGTTAAGATATGTTCCTAGAGAAAATTTAGTTGAAAGTTGGTAGTAGCAATTATGCGGACTGGGTCCGTAAACTGAGGATTGTCCTCATTGCTGCACAGAAGGCTTATGTCCTTAATGCACCGCTCGGTGTGCTGAACCTCAGCGTCGTCTGTAGATGTTGCGAAACATCTGACATACACGTTTTGATGACTACGTGATAGTTCAGTGCGTAATGCTAACTGTTTAGAATTGTGGCAGCAAAGACGGTTTTTGAAACGTCGCAGAACATATGAGATGTTCCGAAGACTGAAATTGGGATTTCGGACTAGTGCCCACGTCAAGAGGTATGAGACCTCTGACAAGTTTCTTAAGCCTGTAGACTAAGGGAGAAAAGCTCAATCGTTGAGCATGTGCTCAGATTGTCTGAGTGCCACAATCGCTTGAATCGAGTGGGAGTTAATCTTCCAGATGAGATAGTGATGGTTCTCCATAATCACTGCCACCAAGCTATTAGAGCTTCGTGATGAACTATAAGATATCAGGGATAGATATGATGATCCTTGAGCAACTCGCAATGTTTGACACCGCGAAAGTAGAAATCAAGAAGGAGCATCAATTGTTGATGGTTAGTAAAACCACTAGTTTCAAGAATGGCAAGGGCAAAAGGGATACTTCATGAAACAGAAAATCATTTGCTGCTCTAGTAAAGAATCCCAAAGTTAAACCCAAACCCGAGACTAAGTGCTCCTGTAATGAGGGGAACAGTCACTGAAGCAGAACTACCCTAGATACTTGGTAGATGAGAAGGCAGGCTAGGTCGACAGAAGTATATTGGATATACATTAAATGAATGTGTACTTTACTAGTACTCCTAGCAGCACCAGGGTATTAGATACCGGTTCGGTTGCTAAGTGTTAGTAACTCGAAATAAAAGCTGCGGAATAAACGGAGACTAGCTAAAGGTGAGATGACGATATGTGTTGGAAGTGTTTCCAAGGTTGATGTGATCAAGCATCGCATGCTCCCTCTACCATCGAGATTTGGTGTTTGCGTTGAGCATGATTGGATTATGTTTACCGCAATACGGTTATTCATTTAAGGAGAATAATGGTTACTCTGTTTATTTGAATAATACGTTCAATGGTCTTGCACCTAAAATGAATCTCGATCGTAGTGATACACATGTTCGTGCCAAAAGATATAAAATAGTAATGATAGTTCCACATACTTGTGGCACTGCCATTTGAGTCATATTGGTATAGAACGCATGAAGAAGCTCCATGTAGATGGATCTTTGGACTCACTCGTTTCTGAAAAGATTGAGACATGCGAACCATGTCTATTGGTATATATGCATGAAGAAACTCCATGCAAATGGATCGTTTGTACTCACTTGATTTTGAATCACTTGAGACATGCAAATCATACCACATGGGCAAGATGACTGAAAGGCCTCGTTTTCAGTAAGATGGAACAAGAGAGCAACTTATTGGAAGTAATACATTTTGATGTATGCAGTCCAATGAGTGCTGAGGCATGCAGTGGATATCGTTATGTTCTTACTTCACAGATGATTTGAGTAGATGCTGAGAATATTTACTTGATGAAACACAAGTCTGAATTATTGAAAGGTTCAAGTAATTTCAGAGTGAAGTTGAAGATCGTCGTGACAAGAGGATAAAATGTCTATGATATGATCATAGAGATATCTGAGTTACGAGTTTGGCACACAATTAAGACATTGTGGAAAGTGTTTCACAATTAATACCGCCTGGAACACCATAGTGTGATGGTGTGTCCGAACATCATAACTGCACCCTATTGGATATGGTGCATACCATGATGTCTCTTATCAAATTACAACTATCGTTTATGGGTTAGGCATTAGAGATAACCGCATTCACTTTAAAAGGGGCACCACGCAATTCCGTTGAGACGACACCGTTTAGAGAAACCTAAGTTGTCGTTTCTTAAAAGATTGGGGCTATGATGCTTATGTGAAAGAGTTTCAAGCTGATAAGCTCGGACCCAAAGCGGATAAGTGCATCTTCATAGAAAACCCAAAGCAGTTGGGTATACCTCCTATTTTAGATCTGGAAGCAAAAGTAATTGCTTCTAGAAACGAGTCCTTTCTCGAGGAAAAGTTTCTCTCGAAAGAATTGAGTGGGAGGATGGTGGAGACTTGATGAGGTTATTGAACCATAACTTCAACTAGTGTGTAGCAGGGCACAGGAAGTTGTTCCTGTAGCACCTACACCAATTGAAGTGGAAGCTTATGATAGTGATCATGAAACTTCGGATCAAGTCACTACCAAACCTCGTAGGTCGACAAGGATATGTACTACTCCTGAGTGGTACGGTAATCCTGTCTTAGATATCATGTTGTTAGACAACAATGAACCTACGAGCTATGGAGAAGAGATGGTGGGCCCATATTCCGACAAATGGTTAGAAACCATGAAATCCGAGATAGAATCCATGTATCAGAACAAAGCATGGACTTTGGTGAACTTGCCCGATGATCGGCAAGCCATTGAGATAAATGGATCTTTAAGAAGAAGACGGACGTGGACGGTAATGTTACCATCTATGAAGCTCGACTTGTGGCAAAGAGTATTTTCACAAGTTCAAGGAGTTGACTACGATGCGATTTTCTCATCCGTAGCAATGCTTAAGTCCGTCGGAATCATGTTAGCATTAGCTGCATTTATGAAATCTGGCAGATGGATGTCAAAACAAGTTTCCTTACCAGTTTTCGTAAGGAAAGGTTGTATGTGATACAATCAGAAAGGTTTTGTCGATCCTAAGGATGCTAAAAGGTATGCTAGCTCCAGCGATCCTTCCATGGACTAGAGCAAGCATCTCGGAGTCAGAATATACGCTTTGATGGAGTGATCAAAGTTTTTGGGTTTGTACAAAGTTTGTTAGAAACTTGTATCTACAATAAAGTGAGTGGGAGCACTACAACATTTCTGATAAGTATATGTGAATGACATATTGTTGATCCGAAATGATGTAAAATTTCTGGAAAGCATAAAGGGTTGTTTGAAAGGAGTTTTTCAAAGGAAGACCTGGATAAAGCTGCTTACGTATTGGGCATCAAGATCTATAGAGATAGATCAAGACGCCTGATGATACTTTCAAAGAACGCACACCTTGACATGATTTTGAAAGAGTTCAAAATAGATCAGCAAAGAAGGAGTTCTTGGCTGTGTTACAAGGTGTGAGTATTGAGTAAGACTCAAGACCTGACCACAGCAGAAGAGAGAGAAAGGACGAAGGTCGTCCCCTATGCTTTAGACGTAGGCTCTACAGTATGCTATGCTGTGTACCGCACATGAAGTGTGCCTTGCCATGAGTTGGTCAAGGGGTACAATAGTGATCCGGGAATGGATCACATGACAGCGGTCGAACTTATCCTTAGTATCTAGTGGACTAAGGAATTTTCTCGATTATGGAGGTGAAAAGGAGTTCGTCGTAAAGGGTTACGTCGATGCGAACTTTGACACTAATCCGGATGACTCTGAGTAGTAAACCGGATTCGTATAGTAGAGCAGTTATTTGAAATGGCTCCAAGTAGCGCGTGGTAGCATCCACAAGATGACATAGATATTCGTAAAGCACACACGGATCTGAAAGGTTCAGACCCGTTGACTAATAACCTCTCTCACAAGCATGACATGATCAAACCAGAACTCATTGAGTGTTAATCACATAATGATGTGAACTAGATTGTTGACTCTAGTGAACTCTTTGGATGTTGGTCACATGGTGATGTGACCTGTGAGTGTTAATCACATGGTGATGTGAACTAGATTATTGACTCTAGTGCAAGTGGGAGACTGTTGGAAATATGCCCTAGAGGCAATAATAAATTGGTTATTATTATATTTCCTTGTTCATGATAATCGTTTATTGTCCATGCTAGAATTGTATTGATAGGAAACTCAGATACATGTGTGGATACATAGACAACACCATGTCCCTAGTAAGGCTCTAGTTGACTAGCTCGTTAATCAGTAGATGGTTACGGTTTCCTGACCATGGACATTGGATGTTGTTGATAACGGGATCACATCATTAGGAGAATGATGTGATGGACAAGACCCAATCCTAAGCATAGCATAAAAGATCGTGTAGTTCGTTTGCTAGAGCTTTTCCAATGTCAAGTATCATTTCCTTAGACCATGAGATCGTGCAACTCCCGGATACCGTAGGAGTGCTTTGGGTGTACCAAACGTCACAACGTAACTGGGTGACTATAAAGGTGCATTACGGGTATCTCCGAAAGTGTCTGTTGGGTTGGCACGGATCGAGACTGGGATTTGTCACTCCGTATGACGGAGAGGTATCTCTGGGCCCACTCAGTAATGCATCATCATAATGAGCTTAGTGTGACTAAGGAGTTAGCCACGGGATCATGCATTACGGTACGAGTAAAGTCACTTGCCGGTAACGAGATTGAACAAGGTATTGGGATACCGACGATCGAATCTCGGGCAAGTAACGTACCGATTGACAAAGGGAATTGTATACGGGATTGATTGAATCCTCGACATCGTGGTTCATCCGATGAGATCATCGTGGAACATGTGGGAGCCAACATGGGTATCCAGATCCTGCTGTTGGTTATTGACCGGAGAGGTGTCTCGGTCATGTCTGCATGTCTCCCGAACCCGTAGGGTCTACACACTTAAGGTTCGGTGACGCTAGGGTTGTAGAGATATTAGTATGCGGTAACCCGAAAGTTGTTCGGAGTCCCGGATGAGATCCCGGATGTCACGAGGAGTTCCAGAATGGTCCGTAGGTGAAGAATTATATATAGGAAGTCAAGTTTCGGCCACCGGGAAAGTTTCGGGGGTCACCGGTAGTGTACCGGGACCACCGGAAGGGTCCCGGGGGTCCACCGGGTGGGGCCACCTATCCCGGAGGGCCCCATGGGCTGAAGTGGGAAGGGAACCAGCCCTTAGTGGGCTGGGGCGCCCCCCATGGGCCTTCCCCATGCGCCTAGGGTTGGAAACCCTAGGGTGGGGGGGGGGCGCCCCACTTGCCTTGGGGGGGTAAGTTTCCCCCTGGCCGCCGCCCCCCTTGCAGATGGGATCCAGGCCGGCGCCCCCCCTCCCAGGGGGCCTATATATAGTGGGGGGGAGGGAGGGCAGCAGTATGACAGCCCCTGGCGCCTCCCTCTCCCCCTGCAACACCTCTCCCTCTCGCAGAAGCTTGGCGAAGCCCTGCCGAGACCCCGCTACTTCCACCACCACGCCGTCGTGCTGCTGGATCTCCATCAACCTCTCCTTCCCCCTTGCTGGATCAAGAAGGAGGAGACGTTGCTACTCCGTACGTGTGTTGAACGCGGAGGTGCCGTTCGTTCGGCACTCGGTCATCGGTGATTTGGATCACGGCGAGTACGACTCCATCAACCCCGTTCATTGGAACGCTTCCGCTCGCGATCTACAAGGGTATGTAGATGCACTCCTTTCCCCTCGTTGCTAGTAAACTCCATAGATGGATCTTGGTGATGCGTAGGAAATTTTTTGAATTATTGCTACGATCCCCAATACTATTTACCATTTACGTGCCGCTACGCGTCCCCTTTTTATTAGCTAGGAGGCGTCATGCAGGGTAGCTATTTGAGTATGGGAGGCATGCGATCAGACCCCTACGCGTGCTTATCGGGAGGAGAGCCCTTTGACCTCCATCTGCCGTCCACCTCTCTCCCAAGGTCTCCATTAATGGCGCCCAAGCCTCTGTTTAATGGCGTGGCAATGTCTCACTCGACTGAGATTTAAGAGAGAGAAAATGAAAATCTGAAAAGAAAATTTTGCACGGATCTTGATGTAAGATCTGACGGACCTATATAGCATCTACTGCGACTTATAGCAAGATTGATGAATATATATAAGGACGACGAGAGTGGATAATAATTGTCTTACATAATTAGGAAGATAATTAAAAAGCCACATGCGGCTACGCCCGAAATACACAAGGGCAAAAGAAGAAGGAAGACGCATACAACGATCTGGCTCGCTGATCTCTACTTTCTTTATGCGTTGCAGGTCGCGGAGACTAGTTCTCGCGGCGGGCGATGATCTCTTTCATCAGTTTCATGTCCTTAATACGCTGCTTGGCAGCATCCATGGATTCCTCCACCAGCCTGTTGCGCTCGATGCGGAGCATGGCATTCTCGTCCATAAGTTTCTTGATGATGACGCCTGTCCTCTGCAACAAGGCAGCAGTCTCCTCCTCCTGCTTCGCCCTTCCGGCAATCTTTGCCCTCAGCAGGTCACGCTTGCCCCGGAGCTTCGCATTGCCCTCCCCTAGTTGCCGGATGACGCTGGTAGCCTCGTCCCGCAATCTCGCCCAGCCGGAGATCTGATCCATCTGACTATGGACCATCGGATGCATGCGCCTGTAAGAGTCCTCGCCTGCCCGCGAGAAATTTTCCCAGGCCGCCGCGGCGCGGCGGGACCTCCGTGCTGCTTCGGCGGCGCGGCGGGACATCTCTGCTGCTTCCGCGGCATGGCCGGACCAGTCTGCTACATCGACGGCGCGGCGGGACCTCCGTGCTGCTTTCGCGGCGCGGCGGGACCTCTGTGCTGCTACTGCTGCGCGGCTGGACATGTCGGCTGCTTCCGCGGCGAGGCGGGACATCTCTCATGCTTCCTCTTCCATGCTCACCTCTCCCTGGTGGAAATCTCTCGACCCAGAACTCACGCTGGCTATGGCTTGATTGACTTGATTGTTTTTTGTGGATGAGGAGTTGAGGAGGAATGTGCAGTCATCTTAGCATAGTAGTATTTATAACCGAGTACTACTAATACGTTCCTAAGTGGGAAACCGTTTAGGTTGTGATCGGTGTGAACAGGTTTGCAATTAAATATAGCGTGGTAGTAGTAGTAATTTGGAATGTGACGAGACGCGCTCAAAATTTATTGACGGTTCTAGTTTCGAAGTGTGGCACCATTCCCGGATGGCGTAACGTCGGCACGTTTTCTCGGCCGTGGTGTAGCATATGCCATGGTACTAGTTCTTTTTCTACTGTTGTGTACGTGCAAAAATTGGCACCGTCGGATACATATCTTACGCTTGGCGTTCGACAGGAATAGCCTCGTGGCGAGCTATAGACTAGTCTTTTTTTAGACACATTACACCTATCTCTCGGGACTTCTCGCACACACCATCACTGCTCCCTAGGTCGATGCCACCCACATACGCTTGTACTCTGAGAAGAGGTGCACGCACGCACTCGTCCTCTCTCACACACGCATCTGTAGCTACAAATGGTAGTGTTCTCAACCATCCGATTGGCTCTATTATAGGTTTCACGTTGCTCCTTGGCCTTGAGATTGTGAAGTTTAAAACGCGTAGGCTAAGATGGAGGTGCGAGGTTTTGGTTAATGTGCGAGCCGCACACGGCACCAACACGACACGAGCTTCGTGTGCCTGGTGCGCATGCAGTCGGGTGAGTTGTCCAAGTATAGACACAACCAGGCCCTCGTTGGTATCCGCGCCTCGACTTTGGCTGGTCATAGTGGAGAATAACATAGACTAGTTACTAGTCTATGTTACTAGTACCTTCATAGTGGGTAGTGTCATATATTATATGCATAATTTGGCGACGAGCGCTCTCTATATGTACCACCTTTTTTCTTTAATTTCATCTTGTTAGTTTTGCTCCATGGCGCAATCCATCGATACTACTACTGTACAAATGTATACATTTTTTAAAAGGCTAGAGGGCGGGGCAGTCTAGCTTGGTCCTTTTCACGAGAGGCGAGGGCCTTTGTGATTTGACGACTCATTACTGCTGGAAGGCAGGGCCTTGTGATTTGACTGCTCGTATAAATGTGCCGACGACCTGAGGAGGAGCAAAGAACCGTGCGGTATACTCAAGTTTTCCACTAGAGTAGTACTACGATGGAGGAGCACGAAACACGGCAGCCCAGTGCCATATGGCGATAAAAAATGATCTAATTTGCTAGTCATCTCATTGTTAGCATTGTTCTATTCATGCCTCGCAGAGAATGTGACACGTGCGGCGAAACACCCGAAGCAAAAGAAGAAACACAGGAGCAAAAGAAGAAGGAAGATTATCACCCCAAATGATCTAATTCGCCGCGGAGTCGTAACTGCTTCTTCATCGCCTCCACAACCTCCATCTCCTTGCGCGTCTCCTCCGCCATCTTCTTCATTCTGTCCATGACGCGGGATTTCTCGACGCGAGCCTTCATCATTTGTTCCACGGCCGCATTACGTACCTTGACAGCAGCCGGGTGCTCGATGCGGAGCTTCGCCAACTCCTCCTTCTATTCCATTACGAGGGCCTGCAGCATCTTCATCGAGGAACTACTACTCTCAGGCAGCTTCTTCCAGCCGGCGTTCTTCTCCTTCAGCAGGTCGAGCTCGTGGCAGAGCTTCGCCTTGTCCTCTTGAAGTTGCAGGATTTTGCCGGTCGCCTTCTTGTCCGAGGCAATGCTCTTCTTCAGCAGCATCACCAAGCCGGCGGTCAACTCCCCCTGCTTATTGAGCTCAGCGGGCATGTCGTCGAGGCTCTCCTTCAGTAGCTCCACCAAGCCGTGGATGAACTCCTTCTGCTTATTGAGGTGCTTATTGAGCTAATCGGGCATGCCGTCGAGGGATAACGACTCCAGCGCCGCCATGGCAAGGACAGACGAAGTAGAAGCACTTATGAGGAGGAAAGGTAGAGTAATTTTCGGTTAGGTAGTTCCCCTTTTTATAACCTAAGTACTAGCACTAGTACTAATACCTGCATAGTGGGAACACATTCAGGTTTGGTACATACTAGTAGGTGTGAGCAGGCTTGCACTTAATTGTAGCACTAGTACTTTCGAATGTGATGGGAACAAGGTAAAGATAAATTGATGGGTTTTGGTTTCGAGGCCCGAAACGGCTCCCGATGAGTTTAGTGGAACATAAATTTCAAGTAGACTACACTGCTCAGATGCGTAAATATTATGTTACTGTCAAAAATTGGCACAAAATACGAAGGAGACCAATGGAAGTACTACTAGCAACCCATGATTTAACTACTCGCATGCGCGCAGTGGAGTAGTAATGTCTTTCTTCCGCCCTCACATCCACTCAATTTGCATGCGCTGTATTAATTGACCATCAATGAAGTGAAGGACTTTACACGCGTCAAATTATCACATGGGGTGGATCTTGGTACAAAATTGTATCCGCCCGTGTACCCGCACGTGCGTGCGAGGGAATGAGTGCGTGTGTGGCGTGCGTGCACATCTTCGCTTCATGCATGTACCGCCAGTGTGGCTCAGGGAGGACGAGTACATTCTTCTGGAACCAGCAGCACGTCACTGTGATCAATCCACACAAGGATGTCGCGACAACGCCTCCACATGCGCCACGTGGCTTCATGAACTGTAAGAGACACTGTGTAGTGTGCCATTGTGTTTTACACATACTCGAAGTACTAGTAAGGTACACGTGCATTGCACGCGTCAGATTTTGCAACCAAATTATGAATAAATACCACACTATAGCATGTAAGCTCTGAGTCATATATGCCTGATGTAGACCTTCGTTTAATTCTTATAGTTCATCTCATTCAAAATCAATTAGTTTTTATAAAAAACCTAGGGCCTCTTTGATTCGTAGGATTTCCAAAACGTGGGAATAGGAAAAACATGGGATTAGAGTGGAATGCCGTCTTGAATCCTACAGGATTGTACGAGTGTTTGATTGTGCATAGAAAAAACGCAGAATTCTTTCAAAGAGGTTTGAGTGGATGGGATGTTTCCTATGAAATCTAGTGCAAATGAATCATATGGAAAAATTCCTATGGTTTACAATCCTACGAATCAAACAACCAAGATAGGAAAAATTCCTAAGGATTAATCCTCCAATATTCCTTTGAGAATCCTTTGAATCAAAGAAGCCCTTATCTATTTTATGATTCATGGAATTGTGCATTGTAAAGCATAAAGTAAAAACAAATAATGGCAATTCAACTAGAAAAAAAGTTTGGGCAGTTATGATACGGAAGATTCTAGAACAAGGGAGAACCACTGTTGTTTTGAGATTTGTGCATTATGCTTAAGTTCAACCATGGAGTCTGCTAGATTGTACATGTGGCAAAATCTGGTGGGGGGCTAGAAGATGGTGCGAGGGGCCGAGTGGAGGGAGACTATGAAGGAGTGCACAACTGCGAGATCGATATTTAGAGAGAGGGGGCGAGAACGTGCGCTGTTGCGCGCAGTGGCGGAGCCATGAAAAATGTCCCATGAACTAGGGGGCCAAGCATTGCTAATCCTTTACGAGGAGGGCCAATTCATCAACTTAAACCATTTTTACCAGCAATTGTCTAATGATCACATTCATATTAGCCTCGATATATAGTGATGTTGGGGCGGGAGGGCCCTTGCTGCCCCTGTCTTCGCCATTGTGCGTGCGTCTGAGAGATGAAGCGGAAGGCATGGATGATGAGAGGGGGGCGTTGGATATATAATTAATGTGGGTGTATTAGCTATATATGTAATCCTATATAGAGAGGTATAGATTGATCGATGTGGACGTGGGAAAGAGGGTGAGACCTCACTAGATATATAGATTGATCGGTTTATGTGGAAAACTATGAAAGACCTAGCTATATACACACACACACATAGAGGAACCTCGATTGTTGCGCATGCACGTGAGAGATAAAGAATGCCCGATATGATGGAGAGGGGGATGTGTGTGTGTGTGTGCCTTCATGGGAGACCGACCTGAAGAAAAAGATTGCATGTGTGTGATGGATAATGCTGACTGGTAGTGTGTGTGCATGCATGCACGAGAGAAAGTTAGTGGTACAATTATAAAGAGAAGACCAATGTGTGGGTGTAAAAGACTAGGTGAGGTCATAATCAATGTAAAGTTGAATTCAAATATTTGAATAAGAGATCATGATGTTTGAAACCCATGCATGCATGAATATAACGGAGATCTGCGCAGTGTGGTTTGGAAACGAGCATGTTGTAATGTATACACATTGAACAAGGTCAGACTGGTTTCAATTTGAGATACCGATGGCAGACATTGATGTCTACTACACAACCTTCTTCTTGTAGACGTTGTTGGGCCTCCAAGTGTAGAGGTTTGTAGGACAGTAGCAAATTTCCCTCAAGTGGATGACCTAAGGTTTATCAATCCGTGGGAGGCGTAGGTTGAAGATGGTCTCTCTCGAACAACCCTGCAACCAAATAACAAAGAGTCTCTTGTGTCCCCAACACACCCAATACAATGGTAAATTGTATAGGTGCACTAGTTCGGAGAAGAGATGGTGATACAAGTGCAATATGGCTGATAGAAAAAGGTTTTTGTAATCTTAAAATATAAAAACAGCAAGGCAACAAGCGATAAAAGTGAGCGTAAACGGTATTGCAATGCTAGAAAACAAGGCCTAGGGTTCATACTTTCACTAGTGCAAGTTTTCTCAACAATAATAACATAGTTGGATCATATAACTATCCCTCAACATGCAACAAAGAGTCACTCCAAAGTCACTAATAGCAGAGAACAAACGAAGAGATTATGGTAGGGTACGAAACCACCTCAAAGTTATCCTTTCTGATCGATCTATTCAAGAGTCCGTAGTAAAATAACACGAAGCTATTCTTTCCGTTCGATCTATCATAGAGTTCGTACTAGAATAACACCTTAAGACACAAATCAACCAAAACCCTAATGTCACCTAGATACTCCAATGTCACCTCAAGTATCCGTGGGTATGATTATACGATATGTATCACACAATCTCAGATTCATCTATTCAACCAACACAAAAGTACTTCAAAGAGTGCCCCAAAGTTTCTACCGGAGAGTCAAGACGAAAACGTGTTCCAACCCCTATGCATAGGTTCATGGGCGGAACCCGCAAGTTGATCACCAAAACATACATCAAGTGAATCAATAGAATAACCCATTTTCACCACAGTTATCCCACGCAAGACATACATCAAGTGTTCTCAAATCATTAAAGACTCAATCCGATAAGATAACTTCAAAGGGAAAACTCAATCCATTACAAGAGAGTAGAGGGGGAGAAACATCATAAGATCCAACTATAATAGCAAAGCTCACGATACATCAAGATCGTACCACCTAAAGAACACGAGAGAGAGAGAGAGATCAAACACATAGCTACTGGTACATACCCTCAGCCCCGAGGGTGAACTACTCCCTCCTCGTCATGGAGAGTGCCGGGATGATGAAGATGGCCACCGGTGAGGGATCCCCCCCTCCGGCAGGGTGCCGAAACAGGGCCCCGATTGGGTTTTGGTGGCTACAGAGGCTTGCGGTGGCGGAACTCCTGATCTATTCTGTTCCCCGATGTTTTTAGGGTATATGGATATATATAGGCGAAAGGAGTCGGTAAGGGGAGCCACGAGGGGCCCACGAGGGTGGGGGGCGCGCCCAGGGGGGCAGGCGCTCCTCCCTGCCTCGTGGCCACCTCGAAGCTTCCCTGACTTCAACTCCAAGTCTCCTAGATCACGTTCGTTCCAAAAATCACGCTCCCGAAGGTTTCATTCCGTTTGGACTCCGTTTGCTATTCCTTTTCTGCAAAACACTGAAACAAGGGAAAAGAACAGAAACTAGCACTGGGCTCTGGGTTAATAGGTTAGTCCCAAAAATAATATAAAAGTGTTTAGTAAAGCCCATAAACATCCAAAACAGATAATATAATAGCATGAATACTTCATAAATTATAGATACGTTGGAGACGTATCAGCATCCCCAAGCTTAATTCCTACTCGTCCTCGAGTAGGTAAATGATAAAAGAAAGAATTTATGAAGTGTGAATGCTAGCAAGTGCATAAGTTTGATCAATGATAGTTCCAATCACTTTTTCTAGCATCATTAGATATCATAACAGTAGCTCATATCATAAAGCTTCTCATGATCAAGTAACAAATTATTCACATGTTAAAGTATAGATCATAAACTTTCTTGAAAACTAACAAACCATTCTCAGTCATCAAACAATTGCAATTCATCTTATTTTCAGGAAGGGTCTATGTAAGAGCTTTGATTTAGCAAATCCCACATACTCAACTATCATATAGTCTTCCATGTTTGCTACCACTCAAAGCATATTTTTAGAACAAATAGTATTCATCAAACACAGAGAAAGATAGGGGCTTAATGTCTCGCCTCCCAACCTTTTACCTCAAGGGTAATGTCAAAAGTAATAATTCATGCTCAAATATATTTGAATGGCCATATATGCTTAGATCTTTCCATCACATGATGCTTGCCAACTAAAGAGTAGGTTGGAATGAGAAGGAATACTACTGACTCTTGCATAAAAGTAAAAGATAGGCCCTTCGCAGAGGGAAGCAGGGATTTGCAGAGGTGCCAGAGCTCGAAGCTAAAACAGAGATGAAAATAATTTTGAGAGGTATGCTTTCATTGTCAACATAACGACCAAGAGTTCCCAATATCTTCCATACTACATACATTATAGGCGGTTCCCAAACAGAAAGGTAAAGATTTTACTCCCCCTCCACCAACATTCACACTCCACGGCTTGTCCGAAACAACGGGTGCCGTCCAACTATCAACATTCCTGGGGGAGTTTTGTTTAAATTATTTGCGAATTTGTTTTTGATCTTTTGATCATAGGACTGGGCATCCCAGTTACCAGCCATTTTCTCGTGAATGATGAGCGGAGTCCACTCATCATGAGAATAGCCCACCTAGCATGGAAGATACTGACAGCCCCTAGTTGCTACATGAGCGATTCGGGCATACAAAACAGATTATTATTTGAAGGTTTAGAGTTTGGCACATGAAAATTTACTTGGAACGGCAGGTAAATACCGCATATAGGTAGATATGGTGGACACTCATGGAAGAAACTTGGTTCAAGGAATTTGGATGCACAAGCAGTATTCCCGCTTAGTACAGATATTTTGGCTAGCAAAGGATTCTAAATAGCAAGCACCACATGTTAGAGGATCCATAACAATATAACTTCTATACAAATATACCCAAGCATAACTCATTATGTTGTCTTCCTTGTCCAACTTCAACTAATTTGCTCAGGTTTGAAAATAATTAATGGGGCTCACAATCATAGAAGATGTCCAAGATAGTATATTTATATGTGAAATCTCTCTTCCTTAAATATTCTTTCATGAATTGTTCAAGTGACCAATACAATGTTTGCTAACCTTCAAAAAATTTACCACCTCTACTTCTTATATGTGAAGTCATTACTCCCCATGGGTAAGCATATGAAACATATATAATTTTAGATCTATGACATTCAAATCATTCAAGCATTTACTCATAGGATATAAGTGAAGCACACGAGTAAATGACAAACTACTCCAAAAAGATATGAGTGAAGATCAATGAGTAGTTAAATAATTATGTAGCTATGTGAAGACTCTCTCTCATTTAAGAATTTCAGATCTTGGTATCTTATTCAAACAGCAAGCAAAACAAAATAAAATAATGACGCTCCAAGCAAAACACATATCATGTGGTGAATAAAAATATAGCTCCAAGTAAAGTTACCGATGAACGAAGACGAAAGAGGGGATGCCATCCGGGGCATCCCCAAGCTTAGGCTCTTGGTTGTCCTTGAATATTACCTTGAGGTGCCTAGGGAATCCCCAAGCTTAGGCTCTTCCCACTCCTCATTCCATAGTCCATCGAATCTTTACCCAAAACTTGAAAACTTCACAACACAAAACTTAACAGAAAACTCGTAAGCTCCGTTAGCGAAACAAAACAAAACACCACTTCAAGGTACTGTAATGAACTAATTCTTTATTTATATTGGTGTTAAACCTACTGTATTCCAACTTCTCTATGGTTTATAAACTCTTTTACTAGCCATAGGTTCATCAAAATAAGCAAACAACACACGAAAAACAGAATCTGTCAAAAACAGAACAGTCTGTAGTAATATGTAACTAACGCAAACTTCTGGAACTCAAAAAATTCTAAAATAAATTGGTGGACCTGAGGAATTTTTATATTAATCATCTGCAAAAACAATCAACTAAATAGCACTCTCCAGTAAAAAGTTTTAGCTAATCTCGTGAGCGCTAAAGTTTCTGTTTTTTACAGCATGATCATAAAGACTTCACCCAAGTCTTCCCAAAGGTTCTACTTGGCACAAACACTAATTAAAAAAAAACCACATCTAACCAGAGGCTATATGGATTATTTATTACTAAACAGAACCGAAAAGCAAAGAACTAAAATAAAATTGGGTTGCCTCCCAACAAGCGCTAACGTTTAACGCCCCTAGCTAGGCATGATGATTTCAATGATGCTCACATAAAAGATAAGAATTGAAACATAAAGAGAGCATCATGAAGAATATGACTAGCACATTTAAGTCTAAACCACTTCCTATGCATAGGGATTTTGTGAGCAAACAACTTATGGGAACCATAATCAACTAGCATAGGAAGGCAAAACAAGCATAACTTCAAAACTTTAAGCACATAGAGAGGAAACTTGATATTATTGCAATTCCTACAAGCATATATTCCTCCCTCATAATAATTTTCAGTAGCATCATGAATGAATTCAACAATATAACCAGCACCTAAAGCATTCTTTTCATGATCTACAAGCATAGAAATTTTATTACTCTCCACATAAGCAAAATTCTTCTCATTCGGAATAGTGGGAGCAAACTCAACAAAATAACTATCATGTGAAGCATAATCCAATTGAAAATTAAAATCATGATGACAAGTTTCATGGTTATCCTTATTCCTTAGAGCATACGTGTCATCACAATAATCATCACAGATAGGAGGCATGCTTTCATCATAGTAAATTTGCTCATCAAATCTTGGGGGACAAAAAATATCATCTTCATCAAACATAGCTTCCCCAAGCTTGTGGATTTGCATATCATTAGCATCATGGGTATTCAAAGAATTCATACTAACAACATTGCAATCATGCTCATCATTCACATATTTTATGCCAAGCATTCTATGTAATTTTTCTTCTAGTACTTGAGCACAATTTTCCTTCCCATCATTTTCACGAAAGACATTAAAAAGATGAAGCATATGAGGTACCCTCAATTCCATTTTTTTGTAGTTTTCTTTTATAAACTAAACTAGTGATAAAACAAGAAACTAAAATATTCGATTGCAAGATCTAAAGATATACCTTCAAGCACTCACCTCCCCGGCAACGGCGCCACAAAAGAGCTTACTTGACGGGGTGTGAGTGCCGCTTACCTAGCCTCCCCCGCAACGGCGCCAGAAAAGAGCTTGATGTCTACTACACAACCTTCTTCTTATAGACGTTGTTGGGCCTCCAAGTGCAGAGGTTTGTAGGACAGTAGCAAATTTCCCTCAAGTGGATAACCTAAGGTTTATCAATCCGTGGGAGGCGTAGGTTGAAGATGGTCTCTCTCAAACAACCCTGCAACCAAATAACAAAGAGTCTTTTGTGTCCCCAACACACCCAATACAATGGTAAATTGTATAGGTGCACTAGTTCGGTGAAGAGATGGTGATACAAGTGCAATATGGATGATAGATAAAGGTTTTTGTAATCTGAAAATATAAAAACAACAAGGTAACAAGCGATAAAAGTGAGCGTAAACGGTATTGCAATGCTAGAAAACAAGGCCTAGGGTTCATACTTTCACTAGTGCAAGTTCTCTCAACAATAATAACATAGTTGGATCATATAACTATCCCTCAAGATGCAACAAAGAGTCACTCCAAAGTCACTAATAGCGGAGAACAAACGAAGAGATTATGGTAGGGTACGAAACCACCTCAAAGTTATCCTTTCTGATCAATCTATTCAAGAGTCCGTAGTAAAATAACACGAAGCTATTCTTTCCGTTCGATCTATCATAGAGTTCGTACTAGAATAACACCTTAAGACACAAATCAACCAAAACCCTAATGTCACCTAGATACTCCAATGTCACCTCAAGTATCCGTGGGTATGATTATACGATATGTATCACACAATCTCAGATTAATCTATTCAACCAACACAAAAGTACTTCAAAGAGTGCCCCAAAGTTTCTACCGGAGAGTCAAGACGAAAACGTGTGCCAACCCCTATGCATAGGTTCATGGGCGGAACCCGCAAGTTGATCACCAAAACATACATCAAGTGAATCAATAGAATAACCCATTGTCACCACAGTTATCCCACGCAAGACATACATCAAGTGTTCTCAAATCATTAAAGACTCAATCTGATAAGATAACTTCAAAGGGAAAACTCAATCCATTACAAGAGAGTAGAGGGGGAGAAACATCATAAGATCCAACTATAATAGCAAAGCTCACGATACATCAAGATCGTACCACCTCAAGAACACGAGAGAGAGAGAGAGAGAGAGAGATCAAACACATAGCTACTGGTACATACCCTCAGCCCCGAGGGTGAACTACTCCCTCCTCGTCATGGAGAGCGCCGGGATGATGAAGATGGCCACCGGTGAGGGATCCCCCCTCCGGCAGGGTGCCGAAACAGGGTCCCGATTGGGTTTTGGTGGCTACAGATGCTTGCGGCGGCGGAACTCCTGATCTATTCTGTTCCCCGATGTTTTTAGGGTATATGGATATATATAGGTGAAAGAAGTCGGTAAGGGGAGCCACGAGGGTGGGGGGCCGCGCCCAGGGGGCAGGCGCGCCTCCCTGCCTCGTGGCCACCTCGAAGCTTCCTTGACTTCAACTCCAAGTCTCCTGGGTCATGTTCGTTCCAAAAATCATGCTCCCGAAGGTTTCATTTCATTTGGACTCCATTTGCTATTCCTTTTCTGCGAAACACTGAAACAAGGAAAAAAAATAGAAACTAGCACTGGGCTCTGGGTTAATAGGTTAGTCCCAAAAATAATATAGAAGTGTTTAGTAAAGCCCATAAACATCCAAAACAGATAATATAATAGCATGAATACTTCATAAATTATAGATACGTTGGAGACGTATCAGACATCGTTTGGCCACATTGCATCCGTGCATGGACACACTATTCTAATTGGAGATGATGGGTGGCTTTCGCATCACATATCTATATCTATACCCTTATATATATATATATATATATATATTATATTTTATATTTTTTATATATTGTGCGGATAACTTTAACTTTGAAAGATGGTCGTTGGATGAGGCCAATCCGATGGTGCAGAGCTGGCAAATTTGAGAACTACTGGCCGTTGGATATCATCTAGATTCCACCAGATTTTGCCACATGTACAATCTAGAAGACTCTATGGTTGAACTTAAGCATAATGCACAAACCTCAAAACACAAGCACTTCTTCTTTGTTCTAGAATCTTCCGTATCAGAATTGCCCAAATGTTTTTCTACATGATTTGTTTTTACTTTATGCCTTACAACGCACAATTCCATGAATCTTAAAATAGATTAGCTTTCTTATAAAAACTAGATGATTTTGAATGAAATGAACTATAAGAATTAAACGAACATCTACATCATGCATATATGACTCAAAGCTTACATGCTATAATGTGGTATTTATTCATAATTTGGTTGCCAAATCTCATGCGTGCAATGCACGTGTACCTTACTAGTCTAAATGGTGTCTGTGTGTGTTGTGCGTGTTAAACACATTGTACGTAGTATATCATACTAGTCTAAATTGTCTTTTTTGGGTATATGTTAAGCTTGTTCTCCCGAAATTTCAAGCCGCGCCTTGTTATGCCGAAATTTCAAGCTAGCGTCTCTGTCTATCATGCTGCGAAACTCCCGCCTCTTCAACCCGCGCCTTGTTACCCAGAAATATTTAAGATAAATCTTTGTCTCGTTGTGCTCCGATAACTCCCTCCATCTCAACCCGCGCCTTGCTATTCCAAAATTACAACGCGCGCGAAAACTCCCACCTCCTGTGAAATCCCGACATGTGAAATGCCCGTGATACCCCTAAACTGAAAGAACTGCCTCAAATCGGTGGGGGTACTTTTTAACTTACCCCACATTTCGGACAAGCGCGTCCCTAAGCCATGGTTCCCACTCCCATCCCATCCGCCCACCAATTCGTACACCAAGGCCGCGAAAACCTGCGAATCCCCACACCCTCCTCCGTCCGCCACCCAGCCGGAGCCTCTTCCCCGACCACGTCGTCCACAACAACACCTCGACGTCCCTCATCCATCGTACCGGATGAGGATCCGTCGTCGATCTGGTTGTCCTGCTGGTTCATCCACCCCGTCCTCCACCTCCAAGGGGCTGCCCCAACGTTCCCCTCGTCTTTCGTGCCACCTCCATTCCCACACCGCCTTCTTCACCTGCACCACCGGAAGAGCATCATCATCACCGTTTCCTCGGATGAAGCTCTGGCCTAATCGGCGCCACCAAAGAGGTTGTACACTAATCGCCGCATTTTCTTCTTGATTCGATCTCACGGTTATGCCGGCGCTCGGTCCCGAGCCGACACGGCGCGACTCCATCCACGGCGGCATCGCCGGCCACTTCCTCCACGGTGTCGCTCCCTCGACGGCGACGTCCACATCAGTAGGAGCTGCTGCTGCTTTAGCTCTCGCTTGCGCTGCTGCTCTGCTCTTGCTCTCGGTCCCCTGCCTGGTCTGCTCTTGCTCTTGCTCGCACTGCTGCTTTCGCTCTTGCTCTTGCTTGCGATGCTGCTCTGATTTAGCTACACTTCAGTCGACTGAATCGACTTTTGGGTCAGTCAATTTTTAGGGGGTGGAGGGGGGGCTCGCCGGATTTAAGGAAGAACCAGCCGCAGCGGGGAGGGGGGCTCGCCGGAGAGGTACCCCACTATCTATCTTAGAGTTCAGGGTGGGGGCGGTGGTCGCCGGCGGTGGTGGGGCGGTGGCGTGGGGATCACCGGAGAAAAAGCTCGGCAGGGGGGGCTAGAGGGATGGCCGAGGTGGCGGCGGATCGGCGGTGGGGAGTGTTTTCGAGGTGGGCGGGGCAGCGCACCGCCGGCCGCGGGCGGCGGGGGCGGCTGTTTGGCCGGTGGTGGCTGGCGGCTCAGGGGGTGGACGTTGAACATGAACTGCAGGCCCTTGATTTCGTATCCAACGGCTGCAAAATCGACTGACCAGAGATGAAAAAGTCAGTCGACTGACGTGTAGCCTCACCTCTACTGCGTTCAGTTTCGACAATAAAATTCAGTTTTGACAGCAAAAGTCAGTTTTGACAGTTAAATTCAGTTTTGACAGTTAAATTCAGTTTCGACAGTTAAGTTCAGAGATGAGCGGATGATGTATTTTACATCTAGCACTTTGTGGTTATGTATTTTACGTCATCTATTGGAGATTCTATTAGAATTCCACTCAGGTTAACATTGTCTCTGTTGTCCTGCTTCAGCCTCGGCGTCGTACAACTCACCGGAGCTGCTCCAACGACGAAACCCTCCATCACAGCGGAGCAGTACCTCGGGCTCCATCTCCAGACGCCTAAGATCTTCTTCCCCTCCTCCGACAGCCAAGTCAGCCGGAGCATCCTCACCGGCCAACCCAATCACGCTGAGATCGACATGGCTTCGCCAAAGAGGTTGTACACTTGTTGCATCTCTTTTTACTCTACATGTTATATATATTGTCCACTGAGCACACGGAGTAATGGGAAATACGATTATTTTATCCTACTATATGACAAGCGGTGAGGTACAAGGCAACTTAGCTATCCGTGATGGACTCTCTTGAACGCCATCATTATTTATCTCTGCGGGTTTGAGCTGTGCATTTGTCGATGGCCCTGGGAGTTGAGCTAGTAGGGCAGTGGCCTGGGTCCAAAGTAATAGAAGTAGCACAAAAACATTTTTTTAGTGTAGGCTTTTCCTTGTTCAAGCCTGCCTACTGGAATCGCCAGTGCTTGAAAGGAAAAGTGAATGAAAAACATAGGAATTGGAAAGTTTTGTTTGGTACTACTTTTCATGAATTTGGTGCAAAGGAATGGAGCAAAGGAAAACTGTGTGATTTGTTCCTTTAGTGTCTCCTTGAAAGAAAAACCGTAGGAATTTTAATTTCCACTTGTTCTCCTTTTCAAATTCCTATTCATGAAGCACAAGACTAAGAGATAGTAGCATAATAGCATTATAACCGTACATTTTCTTGTGGTTTGACTTAATCTCACCATGCTTCTTTGCATCCTGTGATCTTCCAATTCTTGTGAACCAAACACCCAGATTGGCAGAAATCCTGTGTTTTTAAATTCTCTGTTTTGCACGTGCATTCCTATCCTATTCATGTCTATTTCCTATCCCTGCATTGTTAGAATCCTCAAATTCAAACAAGCCCTTACACAATTACTTCTGTTACAGATATGTGTCAAAGAAAACCTTGTGTGGTTTGTCCTGCTCCCGCGGTGCTGTGTTCCACCCCGGCTCAGCTGCTCCAACGACGGAAGGGTTCACCACAGCAGGGATCCGCTCTCCAGACTGTCTTTCGCCGCCTCAGATCTTCTTCCCCGCCGCCGGCAGCCACGACAACTGCATTACCATCATCAACTGAGCAGATGACCTTGAGGACTACATGGGTCCGCAAGAGAGGTCGCACTCTTCCGTGTCTGCTTACGTTATGCATCGCTTAATATGATGACATGCTACTTTATCGTCGTGTTCACCTATTAGACTCCGAGTCAGGTCCAAACTTATGCTAAAACTTGAGTTTTTAAATGGTTGTGGGGTACATATTGGGGCAGCAATCAGTACTATCTGTCTACTATCTGGTTAATCTCGGGTGTCTACTATGAGTTTCATGTTGGGTGCAAACAAACATTAAAGGAGCCATTATCTGTATTTTTTAACTAAAGCTATTATCTGCCTACTATCATTGGTTTTGGGTCTATCCACAGTTTGCTACCATCACTCTGGATTTGTGCATGCACTCCTTACATAATCTCACTATGTTTTATTCCTATGCATGTCAGTTATTGTACACAATGGAACTGAACATGTAGAGCAAAAGAGACGAGCCTTGCGCGGCAATAAAATTTCACGCAGACGTCGCTCCATGGTGGGCGCAAAGGCAGCCCCCCTCCACCCATTTTGGATCGTAATCAAGAGGAAGATAACTGTTCTGAGGGGGATTCAGAAGCAGATGACCACTCCTATTTACCCCATGAGGTCTTCGCTCTAACTTGGCATGCTGATGTTGGTAATATCATGCATATGGTGCCTTGCGTTGCTTACTGTATACATCAAAGATGTCATCTGCTTAGTTTAGACATGCTTTGTGTCAATGCGATCTGTTTAGTTTCTTTATCGTATATGTGAATCGTGCAATGCCATCTTGTTTAGCCAGGCATCATATATATGAATTTTGCAATGCCACCCTGGTTAGCCAGCCATCTTATATGTGAATTATATCATGACATCATTTTTTTATTACGTGTTAAATTTGTCAACAATTTTAGTACATTCAATTACTCTTCCTGTGCATCAGCCATTCGGCACGGTCATGGAAAAATCTGGAGTGGAAACAAGGTCTTCAGAGCAGACAATGCTATCTGACGAAGCGCATGTCTTGCTGGTTATAGATAGCTCCTCAGAGGAGGATTCAGAGACAGATGACCAGCCCTATTCCCCCCCCCCCGAGGTGCATGCTTTAACTTGGCAGGGTTATGTTGCTCATATCGTGCGTATGGTATCTTGGATTGCTATGTCATTTGCTTAGTTTAGACATGCTTTGTGTGAATGCCACCTGTTTAGTGTCTAATTACCATATATGTGAATTATGCAATGCCATTTTGTTGCAAGACATTATATATGTGAATTATGCAATGCTATCTTGTTGCAAGGCATTATATATGTGAATTATGCAATGCCATGCTGTTTAGACAAGCGTCATATATGTGAATTATATCATGCCGTCCTTTTTTGTATTTCTCATTGCTTTTGTCGACAATGTTTGTATATTCAACTGCTCTTCCTGTGCATCAGACATTTGAATTGGTGATGGAGAAATCTGGAGTGAAAACAAGGTCTTCAGAGCAGACAATGCTACCTGCTGAAGCAGATATCTTGCTGGTTACAGATAGCTCTTCAGAGGAGGATTCAGAGGCAGATGACCAGTCCTATTATCCCCCTGAGGTGTATGCTCAAACTTGGCAGGGTTATATTACTCATATCATGCATATGTTGTATTGCAATGCTTAGTTTTTACATCATATACATGATATTGAATGCCATCTCCTTAGTTGACACATCATATATGCGATTGCCCTCTGCTCACTTCCCTAGTATATAAATCATATATTTGAATTATATCATGCCATGATGTTTACATAGACATCATGTATCTGAATTATGGCATGCCAACCCATTTTCTAAAGACATAATATAGTTATATCATCTCATCCTGTTTACATAGTGATCATATTTTGTCATTCTATCCGTGAATTATATCATGCCATCATGTTTCCATCGACGTCATGTTTGTGATTTATGGCATGCCAACCACTTTAATAGACACATCGTATAGTTATATCATGTCATCCTGTTTACATAGTCATCATATTTTGAAGTATGTCATTCTATCCTGTTTAGTTAGCCATCATACATGTGAAATTGTGTCATGCTATCCTGTTTAATTAGCCATCATATATGTGAAATTATGTCCTGCTATTCTGTTTGGTTAGACAACATAAATGTGAATTATTTCATGTCCTGTTTTCTTCCCTACTATCCATTGCACCTGTCTATCTTACAATGTCTGTACATTCAATTACTTTTCTTGTTTATCAGCCATTTCAATTGGAGGGGGTGATGGCAGTATCTGTGGGAGTAAAAACACGGTCTTCAGAAAAGATCGTGCTACATGTCGATGGAGATAGAACCACGGTTGTACTTGCCCAAGAACCATCCCCACCACACATAACCCAGACTCACGCAGATTGTACCCCTACCCAGTTGGACAGAGAACCAGCTACACCCCTTCTAACCCCAACCCCAACAGATAGTAACCCAGTTCCCGTTGACACAACACCGTCTCCACCACAGAGCACCCAAACACGAGCAGTTAGTAAGGCAACTGCAGTGCCCAAAGCACGAGGAACACCACTCCGAACCCCAAGTCAACACTTAAAGTAGAAGAAGAATTGTTCTCAGGTCAGGTTCCGTAGCTATGGTTCATACTGCTTTGATCTTGCATCACTGTATTTACTCATACCAACTAATTTCAAATTTGAAGGATGCAATTGAAACTCCAATGGCGCAACAGGTATGTTTTAAACCTGTTTCTTTAACGTGCTTGCTGTTGTAACTTGCTCTATGTTGATTTCAGTTTCAATTGAATAAACAGTTATGTTCTCATGCCATGCACATTACAAGTGTTGTTATTGCTGTGTAGTTTCCCACACTTATATTCTGTCTATGCTGCTTTGTCTTAAATAGATATGATTCGAACTATATCTATCTTGATTTGGCAACATAAACTAGAATGATATAGACCATACAGTGACCATACTACATAGATATATGTTTGTTTCATGCTGTTATCCTGTCCAGCTTACTACTGAACTGGTTTACCAAAATGAGTTTCATATACTACATTGTAAACCTGTGATGTGTTTGTTTGTTTCTCTTTTAGAACGCGGATAAAATATTGGAGAAGAGTACCCCGTTATGCAATGGTAAAGGAAGTAATGCATATAAGGTTCAAGATAGTGAGACATCCCTGTTGGTCTCCAAGAAAGCTGATAAAAACTATATTGAAGACACTGAGACAACCCCAAAGTCCTGTCTTGATGTAGTGTTCGAGTTACTGGCTACTACTGCTGGCACCAACTCTTTGAACTCGCTGCCTGAATCAGTTCGGCTTCTTGAGTCTCAACTTCAAGTTGAAAGACATCGATCAGATGTTATGCGACAGGAAGCCGAAGGAATGAGGAAGTCCCTGCAGAATTCAGATGCATACTTTCTGGTGCAACAGCAAGTGCTGGAGGATTTAAGTGCCAAACAAGAGAAAGTTCATAAGCTTGATAAGCATCTTGCCAGCATTATGGGTACCCAGGATATTGTTTCTTGAGCTCTTCTGAAGTGGTTTCAGTTCTGGACTTGTTTTGTTGCGGCGTTTGTATGCTGCTTTGTTCCCTATATTTGCACTGGTGGCAAACTTTGATGCCCAGTGGATGTAATATGTGCAATAGCCGTGATAGCCTAGCGTAAGTTTCTTGCTAATTTATTTCCTTATTGTCTTGTTTATTTGTTTTCTTGTAGTCAGTGCAGTTCTTTTTTCGCGGTTTGCTAGTGGCCGCAATAACCTATTTTTTAAAACTAGGCCACAATAACCATGGGCTACATATTTACTGTAGTTAACATGGGCCTCCTACGGGCCGTAGAAACAATGGGCCTTCTACGGGGCGTAGAAACAATGGGCCTTATACGGGCCGTAGACACAATGGGCCTTCTACGGGCCATATCATCAATGGGCCTTCTACGGGCCGTATGATCGGTTGGCCAAACATGGGCCAATAACAGACCACATTATGGCCGTAAATGGGCTAGAGTTGAAATCATCCGTTCATGGGCCGACCATAACGGGCCGTCGTTAATCGGCCGTATTTGATGACGCTATGAAAATGACCCAACGTATTAACGGGCCACAAACGGGCCGACTGTAACCACGGGCTGAATTTGGCCCACAAGCAGAAAATGACAGTAACGGGCCGTAAGTAAACGAATGCTGGAAATGAGCCCAAGAATAAATGGGCCCTGAGAAGGCCAAAAGATAACATGGGCTGGAAACGGCCCAACGAAATAATGGGCCGTTAATGGGTATAAAGTGATACACCGTTCATTACGGGCCAGTTTCACCACGTGCCGTTAATGGGTATAAGTGATACACTGTTCATTATGGGCCAGTTTTACCACGGGCCATTAATGGGCCGAGAGTTACTAAGGGCCTCATATGGGCCGAAAGACGTCATGGGCCATACATGGGCCGGAAGTTAAAATGGGCTGGAATTATATTGGACGATCCAGATGACGCTACTCGGCCTAATTCGGATAGGCCGTAAACAGGCCCTGGGTTAGCGGGCTGTAAATGGGCTATATGAGAACATGCCGTTAACAGGCTTGCCATGGGCCGGCCCGCCACCTTTTGACCAAGTCAAACAGGCCAGCCTTTTCATAGGAATGGGCCTCTGTTGGGCCGTGCCACGTGTCGACGTATCATAGGCGCTTTGGGTCCAATGAGTGGATGACATCTGTCCCAACGGTGAGCCGACACATGTTTCCTCCAGCCAATGATGATTTTACACATGGAAAATCCCCATTGGTCGGGGCTGTTAACGGGTTATCAGATCCAAAACCGGACCCGATAGCTTAACGGCGTTCCGTTACGGTGGATGCCACGTGTCGGTCACCCTTGACGAAAGCACTTCTGTGATGCACGATTTATCGTCATGGAAGTGGACACTTCCGTGATGATAAATTTGGTAATGTCATGGAACACTTCTACGACTGCACAGGTATGACTATCTTGATTCTGTCATAAAATCGTCATGGATGTACATGCATGACAGAAAACGTGACCTACTGTGACAAACACGTATTATCACGGAAGTGTATTTTTTTGTAGTGAGTGCCGACTCCGCCGGCGTCCTCCATCAATCCGGAGGCGCCGGACACTTTGAGGGAAGCACTTCGCAGCGCCTCCGTCTTGGAGGAGCACCGTTCCCTGATAGGTACGGTGGTTGAAAAGGTTCAGTCCACCAAAAGCGGGCTGAACGAAGCTTTCACCAGCTTGTTAACCGGCTTTGAGGTATGCGATGTAATATTCTTAGCAGCTTTTGCATGTGGAAAAATATGCCTGTGTATAGATAGTAGCCCCTGAGACTCTGTTCGGCTTTTTGAAAAAGAGGCTGGATAGAGGATCAAATATTCGCCGGAGATAATATACTTATCTACTTTGATAAACAGGCTTCACTGTTAGCGGCTTCCGCCCAGGCCGCTGAAGTTTTCGAACTCACGCGGAAGCTGAAGCTGGCTGACGATGAGATTGACCGCGTTAACAAGCAGTTTGATGAGGCGCAAGGTATACTTTTTTAAAAGATCCCTTACAAGCCTGAATTGTAATGCAAACTCAGAGTGTAAGCTCATGTGCTGCTATGTGTATGACTGTAGGCAGCGCGACTGAGGTCGAGGCCCTCAAGAGTCCCCTTGCCGAAGCTAAGGAGGAGGCGAAGGCGAGCAAAGCGGCCGCAGACAAAGCGGCTGCGGATTTAAAGGCCGAACAGGTCGCCCACACTCAGTATGAGGAGAGGGTGACCGAGGTGGAGCGAGAGCTCAAGGACGCCGCTGACAAGTGCGAGTCCTTGGAGGAGCAGAATAAGGCCCAGGCAACCGAACTCGCCAAGGCTCTCCAAGAGGCCAAGGAGGCGCGGACCGAGTCCCGGGCGGCTCGTGAGGAGATCAAGCAAGCCGAACAAATAGCGGCTGGTAAGCCTTTTCTTTTACAGAGTATATTTGGCGGTCGGAGATATGTTTTGCTAAATCGACTATGGAGTGGTCCAGACGCCTTTGTGGATCTCCCACGGAGTGCTGCCGATGCCGCACAACATTTCTGGGCCCAAGAAGGGAACACAACGGAGAAGCTCTTCTGGTCGCAGTACCTGGCGCCGGAGCGGCCAGTGCTGCTAAACAACCAGATGATGCAGCTAGCGGAGCTGCATAGGATGTCTGGTTTGGCCATGAAGGACATCATAGTCCGGCTATGGCCAGCCGGACCCATTCCTAGCAGCTACTTCGGCCTGGTGAAGTGGCTCGGTGACGCCTTGCCCCGAGTTGAGGCTGTGAAGCGCTCGGCGTGCATAGAAGGTGCGCGGATGGGCTTTGCCCGTGTCAAGATGCACTGTGTGAAGATGAAGGCCGCCGTCGTGGCAGTTGAGGGTCCGCCCGGAGGCAAGGACTGTTGGGAATCGTAGCATAATTTTAAAATTTTCCTACGTTCACCAAGATGCATCTATGGAGTATACTAGCAACGAGGGGAAAGGAGTGCATCTACATACCCTTGTAGATCGCGAGCGGAAGCGTTCCAATGAACGTGGATGACGGAGTCGTACTCGCCGTAATCCAAATCACCGATGACCGAGTGCCGAACGGACGGCACCTCCGCGTTCAACACACGTACGGTGCAGCGACGTCTCCTCCTTCTTGATCCAGCAAGGGGAAAGGAGAGGTTGATGGAGATCCAGCAGCACGACGGCGTGGTGATGGATGTAGCGGGTCTCTGGCAGGGCTACGCCGAGCTTCTGCGAGAGAGAGAGAGAGGTGTTGCAGGGGAGGAGGGAGGCGCCCAAGGCTGTTGTATGCTGCCCTCCCTCC